>NC_071999.2:31526412-31831597 GCF_028885655.2 Pongo abelii
ATAACTAGTTGTTCGGTTGAGCAGGTGCTCAGGAGGCAATAGGAAGTCAGAGACCAGGGATGGGATACAGGCATGGAAGAAAGGCAGAGACTCAAACCAGTAAAGGATATAAGGCAACTTTAAGCACAGTTAAGAAAACCTCTTTTGGGCTGTGTGTGGTGGTTCACACTTATAATCTTGGCATTTGGGAGGCTGAGGCAGGAGGATCACTTGAGGCCAGAGTTTGAGACCAGCCTGGGCAGCACAGTGAGACCCTGTGTCTCTCTACTAAAAATATTTGTAAAAAACTTTTAAAAAGGGAAACCTCTTTTATACTTATTTATGATGGCCTGTGAACAACTTCAAGGATTTTCTGGTTGGAGACAGGTTGGTGGGGCCAAAGCTAAGGGTAATGTCCTGGTTTGGTTGCTGAAGTTAAGGAAAGAAAGACATTTGTCTACTAGATGATTCTTAGGTGGCATGATAAACAGTAGTTTAATGTATAGAGTTGAGAAGACAGAACATAGGCCTCTGAAGGTAAATCCCAGTGGAAAGTAGCATGTGTTGGGTTTCACGTTGGTGATACTCCTAGTGAGTTCTGTTGGAGTTAGGAGGATGGGGTGATCTAGCTAGGTTGGGGTGGTCCTGCAGCCATAGTGAAGAAGATAGAGTCAGTCATAAAAGGAGTGGAGTTTGGAATAAACCTTGGGACTTAAGTGAGATAGATGTAGGTGAGTGTGTCTTCCACCTGTATTTACTGTGTGATTTTTTTTTGGATGAGTCATTCCATTAGACTGTTTCCTAATTTGCAAGATAGTTAAACTAATTCCTACCTTGCAGGTGTCAAGGTTGTAGGGGATTAAATGAGATGATTTATGTGACAGCCCTTTGTGAATGGCACTGTGGATTCAGATGTAAGTTGTTATTAATAAATTGCCAGTTGCAATGGGGAGCCTGTTGGATAAGAGCTTTAATTCATTCATCATATGTAAATGAGGTGGTAATCTTTGCAATCAAAGCTGTTTAATGAAGGTCATGATGGGGGAAAGAGTCAGGAGGCTGTTTTTAAGTAAGGTTGGTATATGCCTGAGATTTCACTTATAAACTTATAAATACATAATTAGTATTGAAAATTACTGTTTAATGTGCATCCGAAGTGCTTTGCATTTTTTTGGTTGATAAAAATAAATGTATTTGAAGAGTAAGTTACTGAGCTGTAAAAAAAAGAAGGAGTCCATTTAGTAGCAAAATTACATGATGCTTCTCATTCTACATTCTGAAACAGGCTATTTTTAGCATCTCTTTGAATCAGGGATGAATTCTAGTTATAGGGTTCAGTAATTAAAGCAGAGAAAAATACAAAGTAGTTTGGGCAAGAAAATCTTTTTACTTGGGTTGAATTTGTTTCAAGGGTTAAACTGTCATCTCAAGGGCCTCCCTGGAAGCCACTGTTTTTGTAATCTTTGTGGGGTCAAGAGCAACAGAAAGTGCCAAAAGATCAGCCAAGGACACAGTGTCCCACTTTTTTAGAACAGGGGAGTTTTAAAAATTCTGGAATCCTGGTATTTTGTAACTGGTGATCTTGTATCTGTGTTCTCTGCACAATCCTGGACAGAGGCGCCAGGGTCCTTTGGTTTCTCCCTGTCTTTCCTGTCCTCAGGCCCTTCCTTCTGGTCAGTGCTTCCACCCTCAGGACCTCTGCCCCTCTGTCCAGCTGTCCTGCTGGCCCCTGGTTTTCCTCCAGTTCTCAGGCTTCCTCTGAGTATTGCTAAAGTAAACTGCTTAATGATGCCCTTGGTACCAGTCCACATTTGTATTTAATGATGGTAGATTATTCAGACTGTTGCTGAACAGCTTCTTTACTTGGTTCTAGTCAGCAGTCTTTCCTCAAGCTGGAAGCCTTATTTTATCATGAGAAAGTTATTATTATTTTATCTTTTTATGCCTGTTACAAAGAAGCTCATTAACTGGTGGAATTGAAACAACTGTTGATTCAAATTCTCATGCTTTATGCTTGTGTGGCACTTAAAAGTGATCACAGAGCCAACTCAGGGTCACTAAATACGGGGCAAGTTCAGCTCTTCTAATTGAAGTAAGTTAGGAAAATGCATTTTTTTTTAAACCTCTGCATTTGGGAAAAAAATCACTTTCACAAATGTTTTTGAGTGTTGTCTATGTGCCAAGTATTGTGCCAAGTGCTGGAATTAAAAGGAAAAAGATTTGTCACAGTGAAGAATGGAATTAGGGATCAAAGTATTAGGATCCACAGGTGGCTGCCCAGGGCCAGACCTGTCTACTGTGAACATTAAAAAACAAAGCTTAACTGTTACCCGTAGGCAGAAACATCGATTAGATAATCGAGTTTTCCTTTGAAAACCAATTATATTTACTACGGATTTCTAACCATTTTCAACCTCTAATTTTTTTTATTTCTAGTAGTTCACTTTTTGTTGTGGTAATGAATAACTAGGCAAATTCAAGAGTAGAACTAAATTTGAACTTAAATCATCTTGGTTTTAGGTTTTTGTTTGCTCATTTGTTCATTATTTGTTTTGTTCTGAATCCACATTGTTTGAGAGGGTGCCATGAACTCCTTTCTGTGTGAAACCCTGGGATTGGTGCTGAGATGGCAGTGAACATGCCCCAGCTCTGGTGGGTTGTTCAGGCTGGTGGGGCGGCACCTGGTGGTGCAGTAATAGTGCTTGGTGCTCTTTATTGCTTGCTAATTGAGGTAGACAGCTCTTCCCATGGGTTAGCTCATTTAATTCTCACAGTCTAATTTTTGTAGTTAGGGAAACTTAGGTTTAAATAAACTGCTCAGAGTTTTCTGTAGCCTCACAGGAGATGGACAGGTGGATATACACACACTTTATTTCAGGAGCAAGTTCTCCATCTGGAGCTGTTTGACTGTCTTTTTTCTTTTCTTTCTTTTTTTTTTTTTTTTTTCTGTGTGTGTGTGTGTGTGTGTGTGTGGCGGGGACAGGATCTCACTCTGTTACCTAGGCTGGAATGCAGTGGTGTGATGGTAGCTCACTGCAGGCTTGACCTCCCAAGCTCAAGCGATCCACCTCAGCCTCCTGAGTAGCTGGGACTACAGGTGTGCGTCACCATGCCCAGCTATTTTTTTTTTTTTTTTTTTAAGATACAGATTTTGCCCTGTTGCCCGGGCTGGTCTCAAACTCCTGGGCTCAAGCAATCCTCTTGCCTCAGCCTCCCAAAAGGCTGGGATTACAGGTGTGAGCCACTGCCCTGGCCCTTTGACTATCTCTCGTAGCACAATATTTAGTTGGTGATAAGAGTTTATCTTCATGTTGACATTGTATACTCTTTGCATCTCAAAGGACAGAAATCAGTCTCTTGGTGTCACTGTTCCTCTCTTGTTTACTGCAGCTGGAACCAGTCTTCTGTCATAGCACTTTCCATGCTCAGTAGTCCCCCCATATCTGAGGTTTCACTTACCGCAGTTTCAGTTACTGGCAGTCACCTATGGTCTGAAAATATTAAGATAATTTTGTGCATACACATGAGAGAGAGACCACATTCGTGTGACTTTTATTACAGTATGTTGGTATAATTGTTCTATTTTATTATGGGTTATTGTTAGTCTTACTGTGCCTAATTTATAAGTTAAATGTGCCTAATTTATAAAATAAGTTATCATAGGTATGTATGTATAGGAGAAAATTTAGTATATAGGGTTTAGTACTATCTGCAGTTTTAGGCATCTGCTGAGTGTCTTGGACTGTATACCTCTCAGATGGTAGGGAGGGTTCCTGTGTCTCTCCACTTCACACTTTCTAGCTTGTGGTGTGGTATTTTTGGATATAACGCTGTACGTTTGTGTGATTCATAGTTATATTTCTAATGCCTAATAGTGGGCTAGTGTCAAAAGGCAAATTAAAAATCTAATTAAAAATAAAGATCTAATTGGCTTTTATTTGTGATTCTAGTATTGAATTGTACCTCATTCTATGAAACAGGATGGGTGTTCCAGTGAACTGAGGAGAGGAGCTTGGCTTTATAGGCAAAAAAAAAAAGGCTGAAGAAAGCAGAAATAAAGAATGAACAGCAGATTGGTCATTTCAGAATTACTTTCTTATAGGGTTAAAACAGAGGAAACTTTTCTTATTATCCCAGCTCAGGTAAACTGGGCCTCTTCTGATGGGTGGCCATGAATCTGTTATTTTTGTTTTTTGTTTTTAATAGAAAACTGGCTTGTTTTAGAGCAGTTTTTTTTTTTTTTTTTTTTTTTGAAACAGGGTCTTGCTCTGTTGCCCAGAATGGAGTGCTGTGGAGTGATCTCAGCTCACTCACTGCAGTGTCAGCCTCCTGGGCTCAGGTGATCCTCCTGCTTCAGCCTTCTGAGTAGGTGGGACCACAGGAGTGCGCCACCACGCCTAGCTAATTTTTAAATTATTTGTAGAGATGAGGTCTCCATGTGTTGCCCAAGCTGGTCTCAAACTCCTAGGCTTAAGAGATAATCCTACCTAGGCCTCTCAAAATGCTGGAATTACAGGCATGAGCCACCGTACCCAGCTGAGTTCAGTTTAAGTGGTAGTTACCACAAGTGATTCCATTCTGGTTTGGTCTGATCTACTGGGGCCTAGTACAGGAGCTCAGTCCAAAATAATGCACCCCTCCCCACCCCCCGTCCCCCGTCCCCCTTAAACTGTGTCGAACAGTAGTAAATGCCTGAATGAATTGAAGAGTGGTTAATGTGGTCCAGATCGTTGCCTGGGTTATCAGATTCTCCTGCCAGGGACTGTTAGCCCAGAGGTATGGGCCACTCATGGATCTTTACAATGCCATATCAGGTATGGGTTCCTTTTTCTTTGTATTTTATTAGGCAGTTATTGTTCATTAAATGGAAGGGAAAGAAAATATTATCTTATGATTCTTGTATTTAGGTCTGTGGTAAGTAATTTTTGAGTGAATAAAGTACTCAAAATTCAGAGAATTTCTCTTTATTTGCTCTCTCTTAGTATAATTAATACAGTTTTATTGAAATTAAAATGCACCTAGCTGAGAATGTGATACACATAGGTGTTCAGTGAATGTCAGCTAACATTATTTTTGTTTTAGTTTACAGCAGTATCTCTTCTGCTACTTGTTTTGTATTTATTTGTGTTTGTTTACTCTTCCCCACCAGATAAACTTTCTGGGGGGCAAAGACCTTACTATTTGACATTGTTTTTGCCTCACTTTCTATAAGAGGTCAATTGTGTGTTGAATTGTATGGTGGGTCCAGCTAAAATGTGTTCATACTGGCTCTGACTTTAAAAGGTGTGGAACCGTTGTAGCAATGGGGTATTGAAGCTCAGATAGTCAACCTGAGAGACCAAGAAAGAGGAGAAACACAAAGATTGCTGTCTTGTTATGCTAGACATATGCTTTTTGCTAAAAAATTCATATTTGACATTCTTATGAGATATATTTCTCTGAAGCTAGAAGTGGTTACATTTCTATAGTGTCTGGCAATCTCATAAATAGAACGTTATATGTGAATAGTTAAAAACATTGGTGATGTGATCTCATCAATAGAAGTGAAAAGAAGAACATAGAATTTCAGCCTGGTTTAGGAGGTAAGGCTGGAAAAATAAGTGGGGAAATAAAGCTATATCTCGAGCTAGCTTCTCATTTCTGGAAAACTAGAATTTGGAGGCTTACAAGAGATGTCAAGGACCTAAATAGTAAATCCAAATACAATCAGATTAGGATAATATTGATAGATTAACAATGAGTCATTTAGATACAACCTGTTCTCAGGTTAAGTGTTTTCATGTAGCAGAATTCTTTATTTCATATTGATTTTGGATGTAGTGGATAAGTAAGATTAAAGGGTATATTACTAGGGAAAATTTTATTATCTTTGACCTTGTAAAATGCCCTATAGTACAAAATTAGGTATCATGAGATAAACTCTGTCATTTCTGTCATCAGACTACAGAGAAATGTAACCTGAATGTGAAGTGAGCTGCTGACGAGGTGAATGGTCTGAAAGTATTTGAAATTACCTGCACTCATGTTGGCTGTCATAACGCTGCGTGGTCCCCTCCTCCCCTTCCCCTCTTCTTTTTGGAAAAAGACTTTTTTTTTTATTAGGCAGTTGTTTTTCCTGGCTTGACTTGTGGTCTGTGATTATTCTCTAAATTGTGACTTCCAGTGGTTTCATGATGTCATTTTTCTTTTTTCCCTGAACGGTATAAAGAATTTTATTTAGTAGTAGTATTTTAATACTTAGGCCTAGAGACAGCAGGATTATATTTTGTTGCTACCATATTGAGGTCATTATTTGGAACCTGAGTGAACAAGGATAAGTACATCTGTGATGGGATTTTAGCGGGGAGAGGTCCTTAAAGATTACCCAGTTTGTTCCTCTAGTCAGTGATTTGTTCATTTATTCAAATATTTGAGTGTCTATATGCTTTTCTTTGCAGTATTTCTTTTCCCAGATGTTGGTAATAACACCTTCAGTACAACTATCTCAAGCCAAAAATCTTAGAAGAGTACTGTCCAACCTAGTAGCCACTAGCCACATGTTACTATTTAAATGAACATTAGTTAAAATGAAGTAAAATATTGAGTTCCTCACTCACATTAGCACATTTCAAGCTGGGTCCATGTGGCTGGAGGCTGCCTTCTAGGACACTGTCACTGTGTAGAACATTTCCATCACTGCAGGACATTCATTTGGACAGCACTACCTCAGAGCACTCCTTGACTCCAGGGGAGTCAGCATCCCCAACCCCATCCACTTAATCTCCCGAGACCTACGTCTGTCAGATTTGTTCCCTTTAAAGAATCCTCCCTTGTCTTAGTTTAGGGCTTCATCGCCTGTCTTCTGAATTACGGCTTAAATTCAGTGACCAGCCTTGTGAAGCTGTCCCTGCTGTTGCCCCTCCAGCTGTAGCCACCTTCTCCCTTGTGCTCTGTGCATCCCCCATATACACCTGTCAGAGCACTGGCCCCACAGAATGCTACATGCTTGTTTACAGACTTTTCTTCTTGTGGACTGAGAGGTTCTTGGGAGTCCAGGATTGGGCTTTGGTTTTTCCAGGGGGAGGGGCAGGCACAGTGACTGACACGTAACTACGTATATATGTGTTTATTGAGCAGGTAGAGGCATGGATGGATGGAGGTCATAGCAGGTTGCAGTTTGAAGGCAAGAGACCTTTGGATACCTGGAAACTAGACGACAGGAGGGCATTTGTGACAGAGGGAGCGTAACAGATGCAAGGCCAGAGGTAGGAAGTTACAGGGCAATTCTGCTTCTGGACAGTAGCCACAGGAGAGCACTGTCAGCACCATTCAGAGTGTAGCCATGTACGGAAATAGAATTGGAGTGATGGTGTTGCATGGAAGCACGCTTCCCTGTTCTGGCCAGTATTGCACCTCATAGTAGAGGTGCTGTGTTTCCACTTAGCAGCCTTAACCTGTGACTTCAAAGGAGTTACTGATATGCTCTCCACTGTCAAATGAGGCTACGTATTCACAAAGTCTAGTTAATTCTTCAAGACTTTTATGGTTCTTGACTTATGTTAGAAATGTTAGTAGCTCAGCAGCAAAGAAAAATGCATGTGTCCATGTCCAAAAGGAGACAATCCAATGTAGATATTACTTACTTACTCCTTTTTTTTTTTTTTTTGGTAGAGATGGGGTTTTGCCATGTTGCCCAAGCTGGTCTCAAACTCCTGGGCTCGTGATCCGCCTGCTTTAGCCTCCCAAAATGCTGGGATTACAGGTGTGAGCCACACCATGCCTGGCAAGAACAGTTGCTTTTTAGTCAGACTCATCCTGACTCCTCTTTTTCCTAGCTGTGTGATCCTAAAAAACTCACTTTTTGATCCTAATTTCTTCATTTTTAAATGGAAATATTACCTGCCTGTGAGGACTAAGTTAAATGTATATGACGTGTTAGCTCTATGCTTAGACCTGAGTAAAGCATTTACCAATAATAGCTAATAACAAAAATAGTAAGTCCATAGCCTTTCACACAAATGGGAAAATTCATAATTGTGTTTCACAAAGGAAGAGTTAACACGTGATTCTTAAACATAAATGGTCATCCAGAAAATATATACGATGTTGGACATTTTCCTTGTCCTTAGGCATAGTTAGCTGGAATAACCATCTCTTAAGTGAAATGTATAGTGCTGGTTACCCTCAAAATCATCAAGTCGAATCAGCTCATCTAGTAGAGGTAAAATTAGGCCTGGATAATCTAAACCCAGGGATAATTTTCTGTATTTGGAAATAAGGTGATCACTTATGCATATTACTTAGGAAAAAGCTCACTTTTCTCTTTTACTCAGCATCAAGAGCATGCAGTACAGCTGCTCCAAAGGAAGAGAAGAAAATTGTGTGCTGCTTTAGTTTTAAATAAGTTTAAAATAGGACGTATAAAATGGAGTATCGCTGAATGATCATTCTATTTTTTTTTTTTTGTACTGTTAAAAGGATGGTTGCGGTCTTAACTATGTGAGTTCTTAGAATCTACTGGCCTACATAGAATTCATGGGGGTGCAGATAATTCCTTTTAGTAGACTCAAAGTTGCTTTTCTTCCATAATGAAATGGCACAGTTATCTGCTTTCTCATGCCTGGACCTCTTTTCCCAAGCTTGATGCCTCCCACCCTTGTTTGATCTTCCTGAAGCTGCACCCCGCCCCACTTCTGGGCCGCTGTTCTCTCGCTTTCTTGCATCTACCTTATTGTATTAAAATTATCTGCATTTATTTGTTACCCTCACAAGACTGAGTACCTTTACAAACAGGCATTTTCTTATTCATTTTTATGTGTTCAGTGTTTAAAGAGGGGCTTCTACAAGATGCTTGGTACAGTCTTGCTGAGTGAATGGATGCGTGTTCACTAAAATTTTCTTGTATGTATTCTTCCCAAGTAGACCATAATTCTGAGTAGGAAACTATGTCATGCTTCTTGTTACCTCATAGCTCTAGCACATTGGTATACAACATTGATCAGTTTGCTCTGTAGCCTTGCTGTTAATGTCCAGTGTCCTGGAAACACCTTCTAGGGTGTATTTGGCAGTTATTAAATCTGTTACTATTTTATCCCTGTAGCTACTATTAGAATATTTATAAAATGATCACCAAGACTTTTATTGAATTTGAATATTGTTATGGGAAAAATCGATACAAATGCTCTTATTAGGTACAGTTCTTATGTGAATGATTACTATTATTTGATTCAGTCTGTAGGCAGTAACAAAACATAAAATACATGTGTTGTTGAGTAAATGAATTGAGCAGTTTAGTTGAATACACTTAGACTTGACTTTTTGTTTTTCTGCCCTTCAGCTATTATTTACTGTGAGTCCTTGAAGTTAATTTCAGAGGTTTTTCAGGATAGGGGGTTGGAATTATACAGGATTTCACACACCTTATTAGCTCCTTACTTAAAATAATTAAAGAACTAGTTCAGGGATGAGAGCTCCCTTGAAATTGTTGAAATGTGAAATTTGAATTTAAGACTTTCTTGAGGACTTGAATGCATTTTGCCTACTGGTAATTAATTTTTTTTTCTTTTCTTTATAGTTTTAGTTTTGATTGCTGTTAACTACTACTGATAACTGAGCCAAAGTGGTGATGCTACTTGAGGGGAATTTCTGCAACCCATAGTCAACGATTACATGGTAAGAGTGTGTGCCTTTTACCCTTAAAGCCATTTAATTTCTGTAACGTAGTTTAGAAATTTAATTAGAAATAGAAATAGCATAAAATATTTAATATTTTTGAATATTAAATATTTAATATTAATATGCTTTAATATATAAATATTAACAGCAGGTAATATTTTAGAGCTTTAGATCCTAATTAATAGTTTAGGACATTGAAAGAGAAAAAAACTTGATACATTCACTTCCATGTTAATTTTTTTGTGTGAAAAACATGATTATGTAGTTTATGACTTATTAAGCTGAGATCTCAGTCTTCCTCCCTCTGTTTTTGCCCATTTACTTTTTCTTTCCTGGAATTTAACCAATTCTTTGTTATCTGAATCTTTCTAGTAATGAATGGGTATGAGAAGTCAAGATTTAAAAACTTAAACCTAATCAGTTGGCCGGACACGGTGGCTCATGCCTGTAATCCCAGCATTTTGGGAGGCCGAGGTGGGTGGATCATGAGGTCAGGAGGTCGCGACCATCCTGGCTAACACAGTGAAAGTCCGTCTCTACTAAAAACACAAAAAAATTAGTCGGGTGTGGTGGCATGTGCCTGTAGTTCCAGCTACTCGGGAGGCTGAGGCCTGAGAACAGTGTGAACCCGGAAGGTGGAGCTTGCAGTGAGCCGAGATCGTGCCACCGCACTCCAGCCTGGGGACAGAGCGAGACTCCATCTCAAGAAAACCCCAAAAAACCAAAAGCAAACCTAGTCAGTTTTACTATAATTTACTCTGAACTGAGGTGGTGGTGATCGTGATAGTGGCTAAAATGAGGTTTTTGAATTATTTATGGATTTCAGTGAGCTGTCTTGCTCTAATTTTAAGGGGTAATTAAGGAGCAATGAGACATAGCAGACTAGTAGGGCAAGTTATTTCTTTGAGCTTCACTTTCCTCATATGCAGAATACTATCATCTGTCTTGCCTGATTTATGGAACTGTAAAAATCAAATGAGAGGATGTATATGGAATTTTCCTTTTCTTTCTTTCTTTCTTTTTTCTTTTGGAAGGACGGAGAGAATAACACATCTTTTGGTTTTAAGATGATATTGCAAGAGAACATAAGGTAGAAGAAAGGCCATTATACCAGAATTAGAAGCTGGAAGATTGATCTCTGATCCTAGCTTGCCTTGACCTTGGGCATATCATTACATATTAATTTGCCATAGGAAAATTGAACTTGATTTCCATACTTTCACTTTTTTCAGGAATGTATCTGTGTAATTTTTCAGGAATGTATCTGTGTTCTCTGACCACAGTTTAATTAAGCTAGAAATCAGTATCAGATACCCAAGTATCAGTATCAGATACCCAAGAAATTCCAAAATATTTTGAAATTAATGATCACATCCTGAAAACCCATGGTTAAAGAGGAGCTTACAAGGCACAATACTTTAAATTCAATGAAAATGAAAGCATAATGTATCAAAATATATGCAGTGCACCTAAAGCACTACTTTAAGGGGAAATTTATAGTGTTAAATGCTTATGTTAGAAAATAAAAGTTAAATAGCTTTTGGGCTTTTCCTGTATGTCATGGTGGGTTACAGGCTGATTGTAGTTCTGATAAATGGCTTCTTTCACTTCCTATCCAATTAATGTGAAGAGGGGAGATAGTTAAATTTTTTTGTCAGGTGAGCATTTATTTTTTAACACAGATACTGTCTAGTATTTGTGTTCCACTTTATAGTTTTTGGGGGGCTTTCAGGTGTGTCATCTCACCACAGCCTTTTGAGATAACCAGGCAGATATTACTGCTTTCATATTTAGAATAAGGACTTGGGGCTTATGGAGGTCTCAGCTCTTGAAGAACTCGGGGCTTCTGCTTGCCACGCCATCTGCTTGTTTTGCTGCTGCGCTGCATTTCCAGGCCCTTTGAAGAAGCGCTGTGTTCAGACTGTTGTAGGTGGCACACTCTGATTAGCTTGGTGAGGCAGATTCTCTTTGATGAGGGAATTCTCTAGGAGGAGTGCTTTTTCTTAGGCATTTCCGTTGGTGTTTGTATTATGCCCATCAGAGGTGGCCTTTTATTGAGTACCGTTTTGGAGCTATGTGTGTCTGGTTGCTAAATGTGTCTTTCCTGTCTCATTTCTTTCATCCTGATATTTAGTCCTGTGTATGGCTAACAGTCGACTTGTTTTTACTTGACCTTCATGTTAGAATGTACGTGTTAAATCAATGTTCAGTGATCTCCTACTTTGTCATACTCAGATTATCTGTCTCCACAGATTCGTTTTTTTTTATTTTTGTTTTGGTTTTGGTTTTTTTTGAGACGGAGTCTCGCTCTGTCACCAGGCTGGCGTGCAGTGGTATAATCTCGGCTCACTGCAACCTCTGACTCCCTGGTTCAAGCGATTCTCCTGCCTCAGCCTCCTGAGTAGCTGGGGTTATAGGCACGTACCACCATGTCCGGCTAATTTTTGTATTTTTAATAGAGACAGGGTTTCACCATGCTAGCCAGGATGGTCTCGATCTCCTGACCTTGTGATCCCCCTGCCTCTGCCTCCCAAAGTGCTGGGATTACAAGTGTGAGCCACCGTGCCCGGCCCACAGATTCATTTCTAAACTGCTTTATTGAGGAATAGTTGACATACAGTAAACTATGCTTATTTAAAATGTATAATTTGATAAGTTATTTGAAATATGTATACACCCATGATACCATCAATGTAGTTGAACTGGTGACCATTGTTTCCTCATGGCCCTTGGTCATCTTTCCCTTTTGTTTCTCTCATACCCTCAGATAACCGCTGGTCTGCTTTCTGTCCCCCTAGATAAGTTTATATTTCCTAGAATGTTATGTAAATGGAATAATACAGTATGTAGTATTTTCATCTGGCTTTCATTCAGCATAGAGATTCATCTCTTGTTGCATGTATCAGTAGTTCATTCCATGTTACCATTGAATGGTACCTCACTGTGTGGATGTAATGCAGTTTGTTTATCCATTCACCTGCTAATGGACACTTGGATTGTTTCTAGTTTTTGGCTGTTACAAATAAAGCTGCATGAACATTCGTGTACAAGTCTTTATGTGGGCACATGCTTTTATGTATTTTGGGTAAATATCTAGGAGTAGAATGGCTGGATCGTGTGATAAGTGTATGTTTAACTTTTTAAGAAACTTGCAAACCATTTTCCAAAGATTATTTTATTTCTCTTGAGCAGTGGATGTAGTTACAGTTTATTCATGTTCTCATAAGCACTCTGTATGAACAGTCTTTTTAAGTTTAGCCATTCTCATCAGTGTGCAGTCATATCTCCTGCGGTTTTAATTTGCCTCTCCTTAATGACTAATGCTTTTGAGCATTTTTCATGTGCTTGCTTGCCATCTGCATAACTTCTTTAGTGAAGTGTCTGTTCAAATCTTGTGCCCATTTCA
Organism: Pongo abelii; assembly: GCF_028885655.2. NCBI lineage: Eukaryota > Metazoa > Chordata > Mammalia > Primates > Hominidae > Pongo > Pongo abelii. The sequence goes on from NC_071999.2 coordinate 31,539,452, forward strand.
AGAAATTGGATACTTTATTACAGAGTTTCAAGAATTCTTTATATATTCTGTATCAGATCTTTATCAGATATATGATTTGTATTTTTATTCATTTTAATAGCATTTTTTTCCTTTTTACCCCAGAGTGAAATTTTTGGGAACCATATGGGATTATTTTTTGGTTTTATTTTTTGCACTTTCCCCAACCCCCGTAAAAGTAGTTACTCTTTGTCATCTTCTTCCTTTTCTTCCATTTTCTGGCAGGGCACTTAGTTTGTATTCTCTTTTTTGGGAGCTGTACATGAGTCAGTACCTGTGCAGGACAGAAGACCCCTAATTAGTGGATATGTTTGCATGGCTGGGATGGTCAGCTCTTTATTTCTGGAGGCTGGAGATCTGCCATTCCAGTTTTCATCAGTATTGACTCGTTGTCCCTGGGGTGCAGTCAAAGGCCTTACCTGAAGTACTACAAGGTCAGAAGCCAGAATAGGGCCAGATTGAGATTCAATGATGAAAATGCTGGAGACAATTTACCAACATCCCTTGATTTTTACGTGTTCATTTCCGACTGAATTGTATTGTGCTTACTGTGTGATTGTAATTTTCTGTGTGATTGCAGTGAACTTTTTTATGTGACCTAATTCATAGCTTTTTTCTTACAACTTTTGCATGTTTTCTTTTTTAAATATGCATTCTCACATTTATGTATAACATTTTAAAAAACTATCAATTAACACTTGTTAATTGTATTATTCAAATCTTGGTCTTTGTTGGTTTCTGAGAAAAGTATGTTGGGTCTTCTACAAAAGGATAATAAAAGTTCATAGTTGTCATGTTTAGTGGTTTTTTTACCAATTGATTATGGTAAGTGTCTTCTCCTCCATCCGTTTTTGTTGCGTTCACCTTAGTTTCTCTTGTGTCTTAGAGCCTGACTCCCTTTTGTTGTTAGCGTTTGCCTGGTGTATATTTTTAATCTTTTCATTTTTATCACTCATAGTTATTTCATTTTAGATGTATTCTTGAATATTTATCTTACAAAACCCAAACAACTCAGTTGGTGTGTTGCTGCTTTGTTCAGTGGAGGCTGTTTGGTGAGTGGTAAGGACATGGACTGAGTCCAGGCTGCCTGGGGTTGAATTCAGGCACTGCATAAACTGGCTTTGTGATATCTGTCAAGTTTACTTAACTATTAGTGCCTGTTTCTTCCCTATACAATGGAAATATTAATAGTTTCTATCTCATTTTATAAGAATTAAATGAGCTAATATATGTAAAATTCTTAACAGTGCATGGCACATTGTATAAGTGGTTTGGCTGTGTCCCCACCCAAAATCTCATGTTGAGTCATAGTCCCCATAATCCCCACGTGTCAAGGGAGAGACCAGGTGGAGGTAATTGAGTCATGGGGGCAGTCTCCCCCATGATGTGCTTGTGATAGTGAATTCTCATGAGATCTGATGATTTTTTAAGTGTTTGGTAGTTCCTCCTGCATTCATTCTCCCTCCGGCTGCCTTGTGAAGAAGGTGCCTTGCTTCCCCTTTGCCCTCCGCCATGTTGGTAAGTTTCCTGAGGCCTCCCCAGCCATGTGAAACTGTGATTCAATTAAACCTCTTTCCTTTCTAAATTACCCAGTCTTGGGAGTATCTTTTTAGCAGTGTGAAAACAGACTAATACAAAGTCTTAGCCATTAATAGTGAGTTCACCCATTAACACTTACTGTGATTATTTGGAAGGCCGTAATCACTATTAGTGCCTCCTTTTTGTTAAAAAAATTAATACTTTCTTGTCCATTGCTGACCTTATTACAATTTCTTCCTGTAATGGTTTGTTATTGATATATCCAGTATCTTCTAGTTGTTTGTACAAAATCAAAATACTGATCATGCAAATAACACCTGAATATATACATCTTTTAAAAACTTGCAACACATTTGCAATTAAAGTACCTTTTGAGTCTCAGCTGTGTTCCTCCTCCCTTAGAATAATAAATTCATTATTATGAATTTGAGATGTTTCCTTCTCTGACACATATTCTCTCTCTCTCTCTCTCTCCCTGCCGTCTCACCCACCTCCGCACCCCCCATCTCTTTCATATATATGTAGGACTACATAGTACTTTTTACTAAATGGCATACTGTAATTATGAACTTTATAGTTTTCATTCATTGCTATGTTTTGGAGGTCACTCCATATATATGTTTATCTTGTTTCTTTTAACAGCTGCCTTTCCCCTATTGGTAGTCATTTGCAGTTTATGTCAAACAGTGGTGATGTGAACATTCTTGTACATGAATTCTGTGCACAAGTGAGAATGTTTCTCAGAATAAGAGATGGAAATGCTAGGGTCAATAGTATGCATATTCCTAGTTTTATTAGATATAATTCTTTTGAAGGACAATTTGATGGTTGGCTGCCATTTGTATTTCTCTAATGTAAATTGCCCAGATCTTTTCATTGTGGTTCTCCAACCACACATCTCGTGGCCACAGTCCTTCCTGTCATATTTTTGGCTTGTGGTTTCTTCCTTTAATCTCATCCCGTTGCCTTTCAACTTTGGAGGTTATCTATCATTTGTAGTCCTGTAGTATTGTTGCACATATTTTAAGTGTACATCTTTTTCATTATTTCTGTGGGTTTGAAACAAAGGAGAAGCCTATTCTAGGTGCTCTGTTTATTATATTCTATTTCTTTAATCTTCCATTTCAAATTATATAATTTTTGAAAGGATTTCCTATAAATGAGCTAAGGTTATGCACATACATGCCATACACAACCTGCTTATAAGTGTCTCATTTTAATGGAGAAATATGCTTAGCATATGCTGCAGCCTTAAATGGAAAGTAGATTACATTTAATCCCAAATCAAGGAAATGGAGATTGTTCTTCTTCCTTGTCTGAAATATCACCTTAAACTGCTGTTTTCCTTAGTTTACCCACAGCAGCATTTCTGTAAGTCTCCTTGGAGGCTGGGTATATATTCTAGTCTTATGCACACAGCTTCCTGGCAGACATCAAATGGAATTTGACTTACCAGATGTGTCGTACTGAATCATGGTCTGCAGAGATGTGGATGGATCGCATCCTTGGCCAGGGAAATGGGATGGATACAAATATCTGGGTTAACTCAGTGGTTAACCAAAGGTTAGTCATGTTATAAAAAGTCATGTATATCAAAAATACAAAACAGAATAAGATAGGGGATCTGAAGCTTATGCATGCAATCAGCAACAAGGCAGTGTCAGGAGTTGAAGGACCAGACAAAACCATCTGTTCAATAAGGTAATAAAATCTGATATAAAAGGAACCTTGGAAATGTAAACCACCTCCTTCCTTTTTGGTCAGAGCTGACTCTTCACGACAAATGATCAGATGCTTAGAGGGTTAAGAATGGAGAGGGACCTGCTGGGATAGAGAGAAAGAGAATGAATAGAAGCATCATATTAGAAGTCAAGGATTACTTGGATACCAAAGCAGACAACTTTCCCCTCCTTGGCTGCCTTTTTATCCTGGTAAGACACAGAAATGAAGTAGCCTTGGCTTATTGGCATATTTATAAATGGGACCTGTAGGAAGCGTTTATAATGGGGGTGTGGTAGGCAGAGCACCAGTGGAAGTGAGAGACCAAGATTCTAGTGTCTACTCCAGGATGCAGGAGATTTTGGGTCTCTTTGTCTTGATCTTTGATTGTAAAATAAAGTTATGCTAGATATCCAAGGTTCCATTTATCTTAAAATTTTTTTTATTAAGTAGCTGATTTTATCTGGCTACTCAAAACAGGAAAGAAAAATAGTTCCTGGTCAAAGCATCTCGGAGGTTCCTGGGTTAGTAATGTGCATCAGAATAAATTTTTATGCACAATAAAGGACTATAAAACAGATGTAGGTTCAAATATTAAATGTATTCTTGAGTCCCACATGTTCTGAGTATCTAGTTAAAATGGACACCATGGTCTAAAGGGACTTAGAAATAAAATATGGGTATATTTTAAAAGTATTTTTTATCTAATAGGAATTTAGTAATTTAACTTTAAAAAGTCTGAATTAAATGAACATAACACAGAGCATAAAAATTAATTGAAGCATAGATATGTAGAGGGTGGTAAGTTGTAGAACAGCAGCTTTTTTCAGAGCTCCCTTTACCCTGTCCATGGCTAGAAGAGAAGGGCAGGGGAGACCAAAGGCTTGATATTCACAGGCTCCCACACCACTTCTGTATCCCCACCCATGATACGTTGTTCTTCACTTTTACTCACTTTGAGATTTCTTCCCACAACAGAGAAACTGCAAGACAGGAGCTAATGGTGAAAACCCTGGTGGAGAGAAATCTCGACCTAGACTTCAAATCCCTCCCTTTTCAGTTAGAACCATATTAGCTGCTACCTGGAGGATCTTTAGATGCCATTTTGTGGCCCTTGAAAGACAAACTGTGTCCCAGAATGTCCTCTAAAAATAGGTACTTGACAAAGGTTTTTCATTACATTATTCCATAGACACAAAGTTGCCTTTTTCTGGGAGACTTATTATTTAGTTGTTGAGGCTCTATAGCAAAAGCTAAGCGACGTTTTAAAATGGTGGAATGCTGCTGCTAAGCCTTGAGTGAGAGCTTCACTCTTCCATCCTCAAACGTCTGTTGAATAGCTTCCCGATGCCGAGCAGGATGCTGGGGGGGTCCGTGATGCCATGTCATCTCCCATTCCCCACTGAGAATGGAGTCTTTCTAGTTGTGTTTTAATTTCCAGGAATGAGACATACCTTTAATGTAGTGCTTGTCACACTGTGTTGTAACTTTATTTATATGCCTGTCTCTGCCACTAAACCATTAGCATCTTGAGGAATGGGGTTTGTTTTATTTTCATTTGTTCAGTTTTTGCATTTCCACTAGCTAAAGCATCATGAAAACACACTGAATGTTTGGAGAGTAGGTGAATCTGATATGGTAGTTTCTGAAAGCCAGCTGAATGTCTAACTGAAAAGGAAAGCATGCCAGAGCTGGAGGGAACCCAAGAGAGCAAATCTGTTCTGCAGGAGAAGAAACTGAGGCCCACCCTGATGAAGAAACTTGCACAGAGTCGTGTAGTGTTCGTGGCAGAACTTGGACTAGAACCCCGGTTCCCCAATTCCTAGTCCACTGCTGCTTCACTGTACCTCTCTGTCTCCCATCCTGCGGAAACATACAGACCACGTTTCAAAGAGCAAAGTGTGAACATTTGTCCCAGTGAAATGAGGTTGATTGAATTTTATGTGGTCTTTCTTCCTTCCCCCCCCCCAAATCACAACTTTTAATAAAGCTTTAAAAAGCAGCAGTGTGGCTCTAGAAGGCAGTGTGCCAAGTGAGGAGTTAAGGAAGCTGAGGCCCTTCCTTTGGCCGTGGGAATGTTACGTTAGTATCTTTTGGGAGTTGTCAGTAGGCACTTGACTCCAAGCAGAGTGCTGTAAAGCGGAGGCAGGCAGACATAGCCCTTGTCCTTCAAAATGAGAAGGCCACACTGAGGGGAAAGGTCAGAGGAAGGGCTTGGGCCAGCATTGTGTCACTCTACTCTATGGGCCCTGGCTACTTTTGCTTGGGTCACTTTCATTCCGAGGGCAAAACTCATACAAGTAAAATATGGTTAAAAAGCCAAACATCTGCAGTATACACACATTTAGTTTTGTGTGTATAATATAGTCTGTGCCACATGTTTTAGTGCTATCATGCACTGTGCTCTAATTACCTGGCATGCAGCAATCAGAGCAAAGGTTACCAGCACATAAGGACTAGAAGAGAGAATCATTAACACTGTCAGGTTCTGCAAACTGTGGTTGTTCTGAAAGCTCAAAGGTCAGTCTTTAATGGCTGCGTAGTGGAGAAAGAAATCCACCACAAAATCTATTCAGTTAATTTTGTATAGTCAACTACCTCTACCTACCAGTAATATAGTTTTAAAATATGTAATAAAGACTTAATGCAGTTAACATGTTACTCTGCATCCCATGAACCCTTACTGCAGTGGAGAATGACCACAGTTGTGGGCTTCAATTTATATGCCCCATTACAGTATATTCTATGCATGAAAGCTGTTATCCATGTGAATAGAGTAGTGGTGGTGTTCTTTTCTTTCCAAAATAGTCTGCTCACTTTGGGGTCTGCGCACATAAATTCTTAAGAGTGTACTCATATGTTCACTCATCGAGAATATTAGTTTACTTAGCTGGGTGTGGTGGTGGGTGCTTGTAATCCCAGCTACTCAAGAAACTGAGGAAGAAGAATCACTTGAACTCGGGAGATGGAGGTTGCAGTGAGCCAAGATCGCACCACTGCACTGCAGCCTGGGAGACAAAGCGAGACTCCATCTCAAAAAAAAAAAAAAATTCTGTTTACTATTTCTTTCTTTTTTTGTGAAAATAGTTACCAGCTCAATGTCTTAACAAAAGAAGAAGCTGATCTGTTACCCTTGTTCTTACTGTGGAGGTGGCGTTTCTCTTCCAATTAGGATATAAGAGAACATTGCTTCTATTTTAAGATACAAAAAAGGCCAGATGATCTACAAAGCAATAACTTTTCTTAAATCCCGAAGAGTGACAAGCCCGTCTGAGAGTAGACAGGACACTTGAACTGTTTCACATTTAGCAGAGCAGAGGGGGAACAGGTAACCACCATAGAAGTGCATAAGAAGAATTCAGCAAAAATTGTAATGCATTCTTAAGGTTGAGTATGGGCTAATGCATCAGTTTAGAATAACCAGGTACCCCAGATACAAGGGGAAGGTTACACTTATTCATAAGCTGTTTTCTACAGCCCTCCACTGGGTACTCTTAAGAAAGCTTATGAGCAAGCCTGGAGACTAGACAGAACCTCTTTTGATCGTGCTGTCCTGCAGGAGGTAATCTCAGCTGCCACTGGGAGACAGGCATGATGTAACACCTGCTTCCTCACAGCCTTCTCTCCTATGACAGAGTTCCCAGGAGGGCAACAAAACCTCTAGCCCATAGGACTCAGCAAAGATCTATTTCTGGCAGAGGTCTAGGGAAACCCTCTTTCCTGCCCTGTGACCAGCAAGATCCTCTGCTTCTGGGACGAAGGGTAATAGCAAAAGCAGGACAGACTCTTAGGCTCATGATCTTTCACTGATGCAAAGTTCTCTTTCTGCTGCATGAGGGACAGGAACTCTTTCATGCCCAAGACAGGGACAAATATCAGGCAGAGTTTAGTTGCCTTGGAGAAGAGACGCACAGATCCTGAGAAGGCCCCACTCTGAGGTCCAGGTATATGGATCATTCCTAAAATTTAGGCTGGGCTAGGGAGAGCAAGGAGCCTAGCACCTGGTAACATAGCAATAGCAGTCATATCCGGAGAGCAAGAATGTAAAGAGGAATTTGTGTCACCTTTGTGACATAAATGTCAAGGAACTACAGGGTGGATCAGGAACACTGAAAAAAGTCTAGCACACTAGGCACAAGACAGCAGCCCATGGCTAGGGGATTTTGATGCTTGGTGTATCAGATAACAATAGCAGCCATCTCCCTCAAACCCTGACTAGGTTGACTCAATCAACCTTAGTAATGGCTTGCTAGAAGAACATGCAAATTCATTGCTGGACGAGAAATACTGTTTACTTAGTCTCTACTGCTTTGCAAATGATACCCAGCATTCAGCACAAAATTATGAGACAAAAAAGGCAAGAAAGAATGACATGTTGTAAATCAAGAGATAAAGCAATCAGCAATCAATGGAAACAGACTCAGAGATAACTTAGATATGGGAACTTAAAAATAACTGTGATTAATATATTGAAAAATGTATTGAGAAAAGTCTATTATCAACAGAAATAAGGAAACAAGTTTTTAAGAGTTAAATGGAAACTGTTGGAAATGTAAAAACAAATTGGGTTTATTATCAAACTGGATGTAGCTGAGAAAATAATGAAAGCTAAATCAACAGAATATAAAAAGGAACAGTGAAACAAAAGAAGAAACAAGGAAAGAGGAAAGTGGAGTAGGGAAGGGGAAGGATGACAAAACCGAGCATCTAAGAACTATGAAACAGTATCAGTAGTCTAACACACATGTAATTGGAAACCCAGAAGGAAAAGAGAAGATACTGTCCAGAAAAAAATACTAGAAGGCACAGTTGCTGAGAATTATCCCAAATTAATGAAAGACAGGAAACAACTAATAAGACAAACAGATCCAAGAATCTCAGAGAACCCCAAGCGGGATTTTTTTTTTTTAAGAACCCTCCAAGTTCTAGAAACACTGGAATCAAGTTGCTGAAATACCCAAGGTAAAGGGGAAAGTCTTGCAGGCAGCCATAGTTTAAAGAAAATGAAACATTACAAACAGGAACAAGGGTAAGAATAACAGCAGACTTCTTGTCACAGACTATGAAAGTCATTAAGACAGTGAAATAACATTTTTAAAGTATCAAGAGAAAAAGCTCAAATCCTGTTGATGCATAATTCTATGCCCAGCAAAAATATATTTTTAAATTAAAGGCCAAATAAAGAATGTTTCGGACAAATAAAAGCTGAGGGAATTTATTGCCACAGATCTGCACTGTAAGAAATGAAAGGAAGTTCTTGGGCAGAAGGGGCATCAGATGGCAGTTGGGATCTAAACAAAGAAATGAAGAAACCCTGAAATGGTAAAAGAGAATAAATATGTTATATTTTTTCTTATTTTTAATTACATTAAATGATAATTGTCCAGAGTAAAAACAATAGTATTTTGGGGTTTATAAGAGGTAAAATATATGACAACATTGCACAAAGCATGGAAGAAGAAAATGGAAATATACTGTTTATATTAGGGGGTCTCCAGAGAAATAGAACATATAGGATATATAGATATATGAGGAGATTTATTATGGAATTTGGCTCACACAATTATGGAGGCTGAGAAGTCCCACAATCTGCTGTCTACAAACTGGGGACCCAGGAAAGCCAGTGGTGTAATTCATTGTGCCTAGCTGATGGTGTAACTCCCAGTCCATTGCCAAAGACTCGAGGACCTGGGATTGGGAAGGTGGTGCAGGTGTAAGCCTTGGAGTCTGAAAGCCTGAGAACCAGGAGCTCCAATGTCTGAGGGCAGGAGAAGATGGATGTCCCAACTTAAGAAGAGAGAGAGAGAAAATTCATCCTTCCTCCACTTTTTTGTTCTGTTCAGGTTCTCAATGGATTGGATGATGCCCACCCACATTGGTGAGGGTGGATCTTTTTTACTCAGTCCACTGATTCTAGTGCTGAAGTCTTTCAGAAGCACCCTCTCACAGACTCACCCGGAGATAATGTTTCAGCAGCTCTGGGTATCTCCTAGCCCAGTCAGGTTGACACATAAAATGAACCATCACATTATTCTAAAGTTACAGTGTTCTCTCACTATGCATGAAGTTGTTTAGTATTATTCGAAGGTAGATGTGATAGGCTAAAAATGTATATATATATAGTAAGCTCTAGAGCAACTACTATGAAAAACGTAAAAAGAATAAAAACCAGTTATGGAGATGAAATGACATCATAACAAATAACTGAAAGAAAGCAGAAAAAGAGCTTTTGGACCAAAGAACAGACGGGACAAATAGAAAACCACTAGCAGGATGTGTTAAAGAAAAAATTACTTAATAAGACTTGTTAAAGCGTGGTAAAGACTTTTATTCAGGACCATTGCAGAAGGTAGAGGAGCCACTGCAACAGCATTTTGCAGTAGGGGAGAGAGATTGGGTTCAACTCTGAATACAGCATGGGCAAGTGGGGACTTATAGCCAAGGATCAGTGAGAGGGTCAGTGGATGGAAAAGTACTAAGAGGAGGACGTCAGGGGTTAGGAGAATTCTGGCTGACACCTAAGAGGATTCTTGCTGAAGATAGCCAGGGTGATGCGATGTCATCTGGGGGATGGTGGACAGTTAGGAACCTGATGAGATATTGAGGATGGCAAAGAGTGTTCTTGCTAAAACACATTTAGCAGGGGTCTTTGCTAGAAACTGAATTTTAGAAAGAAGGTGCACAGATGGGCCTAGCAGAAGGTTCAGAAGCCTGTCTAAAGTTTGGCCAAGCAAAGAATCTTTGTCAGATGCAAGGTTTAAATTCAGCCACATCAACAATTACATTGAATGTAAATGATCTAAACACCCTAGTTAAAAATCAGAGATTGTAAAATTGTATAAAAAAGCAACACAACCATATGCTGTCCAAAATAAATTCTCTTTAAATACATAGACACAGAAAGGTTAAAATTAGAAGGAAAAACTTGTAAACACTAATCAAAATAAGGAATGACCATTATATCAAAGTAGACTTTGGAACAAGGAATATTATTAGCGGTAAATGGGACATCACATAATGATAATCGGATCATTTCCCCAAGAAGACCTAATAATCTTAAATATGTGGCTACATTCAACAACAGATCTTTAAAATACAGAAACAAAAACTGATAGAACTCAGGGGAGGAGTTGACAAATATACAATTATTGTTGACATCTTCAACAACTCTCTGAGGACAGTAGGAAGTAAAATTCACTACCCAATTTGCTATAGACACATACAAATGTTGGATCGAGTATAACCAAGAAAGTAGAAAGTAGAAAGCACATTGATACGATTTTGAAATTATTTAATCACTTGGCTTTAATTGGAAGAGTAACAACTGGAGAAGTTCAGTGCCAGTATTCAGGCATTTAATTGCACAACATGTAAAATTAGAGGAGAAATTTAGGTTTAGATTAATTGCATGAGAAATAAAATTAGAGGACAAATGTTAGTATCTTATTTTGTTATTATAAAATTAATTAAAATTATATTACTATCAACATCTAATACTATACTTTTTTTTTTTTTATTTTCATGTGAGCCTCTCAACAACCTGTAAGGCAGGCAGGGAAGGTGTAACTAGTATTACTGCACAGGGACTCATGGAGTTATTTTGATAGAGTAATATATAAATCAGAGTGGAGTGTACATTTATTGCTCTGCATGCAACATTGTCTACCCCATTTCCTGTAATATTGCTCTGCATGCAACATTGTCTACCCCATTTCCTCAATATCTATCTGGTTCTTCGTTTTGGTTTTTCACCTATACCTAGTCAAAGTTTATATGTGTCACTGTTTATTCATTCAGAATACAGTTGAGGATACATTGGGGTGGGCTGGGGGGACGTGAAATGTGGTAGGTGTAGTAATGAAGGGACAATTAAAACGAAGGCTAAGAATTCTTAAGACAATCTTCGCAAGTGACAGTAGGAAGTACAATTAGCTACCCAAGTTGCTATAAACACATACAAATGTTGGATAGAGTATAACCAAGTATGTGTGTATGCATGTATATATGTATATATTTATATTTAAAATATATATGTATTTTAAAACATTGCCATGCTTGAACGAATCAGCAATCTTCCCTAGGTGTTAGGAGCTGAGAGAGTTGGAGGGAGGATGCTTAGAGCGAGAGGCTAGGGTTTAATGCCGCCCATACATGGAAATGTGTTTCAGGCCAACCTGATGGAATGAGCTAGAACTGAGACCTCAGAATAAACGCTGGGATGTTCAAAGGGTTGTCAAATCCCATAAAAGTTGGGTAGAAAACCTGCGCTCGCCAATCCTGAGAAATAGCTTGCCATCTGCCTAGGGCTCCAAATAGTAAGAAAAAAAAACAAACAAATGTGTTAGGGAGAAATTAGAACAGCAGTCTCGGCCAGGGGCACAGCAAAAGAAAACATAAAATTGTTCTACAAGGAAACTTTTCTAAAACAAGGTGCAGAGAACAACCCCCTACCCCCACCATGAGAAAGAGTTTGCAGTAAGTGGTGAGACACACTAGCAAGTGTCAGCAGGTGCTGCACATGTGTGAGGGCACATGCACACAGAGAATTAGCACAGCAAGTATGAATTAAGGTAGGTAATTAAGCTACCTGGCTCCTCCCAGGAGGAGATGCCAAGGTAGGATTACAAGTGCAAGGATCCTGAATGGATCACCTGGGTTCCTTCCTGCCTCCTTTGCATGAACACAGTCTTACCTCTTCCTGCTGGCTGGAGTCAGTTTCCTCTGCCAGTATGGAGATTCCTCTTTTCATTTTCTATTCCATGGTAACATGAGTCCAAGGTACCGTGGTGGCATCCAGAACTTGCAGTTCAGTGGGACCTTTGCCTTGTTCCTGCTAAGTGTGTGCCCCATTTCAGACCCCCAGCCCTGCAGTGTCCACTGGTGCAGAATGGGAAGCACAAAGTTCCCCTGGGCTGTTGGTGGTGATCATTAAGTAGGGCTTTTCTTGCCTCCAGCCCTAGGCGCCTAAGCCCGCATGTCCTCCTCCTTGGGATCCCACTGCCATCTAGAGGCCTCTGATTTATAAGTGTACTGTGTTGTGGAGTATGACCATCCTTTCAGAGTGTCTGGCAAGCTTGTGCTTCAGTGTGCCTTGAAAAGGCTGGCCCAGCATTCAGTGGGATGGACCCGCGTTGGGTGGTTTGATATGTGATGTGACCACTGAATCCTGTCGATGGGCCCACGCTCGACGTCCTTCACTGTAAAATGGGTCCCCTCATCAGATGCGATGATGTGTGGGGTCCATCAGGCTGGTAATTCAGGGTGGACTTGTCGATGATGCAGGCTGGCGGATTTTGCCTGCTTTGTGTTCAGTGTCTCTTTTGGTGGGAAACTTTCCAGTGGGGGTTAACAAGTGATACAGAAATCTTCACTCTGTGCCCACTCCCGAATTTCTACCCACATGGCCTTTATCCAGATCTCCTTGTTCCTCATCTTCCAGTTCTTTTTATTTCAGTACCTTGACCATACAACCAGGCTGTTGGCCACTGCCCACACATCTGCACGCATTTCAGATCAAGCTATGCGGTGTCATGAACTGGTGTCTTGCCCACAGCTCCACCTTCTGGGAAGATTTTCCTTTCCACGGTCTCTGAGGGCCATCCTGAATACTGCTGCAGCTCACACAGTCCATTTTTGACTAACACCCATGTGCTGAGCTGATCCGTCTGAAAAACCAAGCTCAGGCTTTCCTTCCTCCTTCCCCTGGATGTATGAGTCCGCTGCCTGTGTAACCTAGGCACACAGGGGAGGGGCACTACAGCTCTTGGGGGTGACTTGGAGGTCTGGGCTTCCTGCTCACGGGACTCACTTGTATCCTGTGGTTCTACTGTGGTTCAATCTTGAATGTCCCATTTCTATTTTATGGTCAACCGCTGCTAGTTTGAATTAATAACTTGACTGACAGAACTTAGCTCATTCTGGGGAGCTTTGCGTGCCTAGACCCCTGGTTCTCTGTGATCTCTACCAGGTCTTGGTAATATAGTGCATTTAATGCTCTCATGTGATGGCAGGTCCTAGGACGTTGCCTTTGATTCTCCTGCTGGAGCTTGCCACAAACTCCATATTGTCCTGTTTTCCTTATTTTTAAAATTTTTCTTTTATTTTTATTTATTTATTTTTTGAGTCTCGGGGCATTTATTTTGTAAGGAACGTGTTTGAAAAGGGGCATTTTAATTATCCTGTAAGTGTTTTTAACTCAGTAATAATGTTTACATAGCTAGTAATCATGGCTCTCAGGCATGGTGAGTTTTACTGTTGTTGTTTTGTTTTTTTTTTTTTTATACTTAAAGTTCTAGGGTACATGTGCACAACATGCAGGTTTGTTACATAGGTATACATGTGCCATGTTGGTTTGCTGCACTCACGAACTCGTCATTTACATTAGGTATTTCTCCTAATGCTGTCCTTCCCCCAGCCCTCCACCCCCCGACAGGCCCCGGTGTGTGATGTTCCCTGCCCTGTGGCCAAGTGTTCTCATTGTTCAATTCCCACCTATGAGTGAGAACATGCAGTGTTTGGTTTTCTGTCCTTGTGATAGTTTGCTGAGAAGGATGGTTTCCGGCTTCATCCACATCCCTGCAAAGGACATGAACTCATCCTTTTTTGTGGCTGCATAGTATTCCATGGTTTATATATGTCACATTTTCTTAATCCAGTCTATCATTGATGGACATTTGGGTTGGTTCCAAGTCTTTGCTATTGTGAATAGTGCCGCAGTAAACATATGTGTACATGTGTCTTTATAGTAGCATGATTTATAATCCTTTGGGTATATACCCAGTAATGGGATCGCTGGGTCAAATGGTATTTCTAGTTCTAGATCCTTGAGGAATCTGCACACTGTCTTCCATAATGGTTGAACTCCCACCAACAGTGTAAAAGCGTTGCTATTTCTCCACATCCTCTCCAGCATATGTTGTTTCCTGACTTTTTAATGATTGCCATTCTAACTGGTGTGAGATGGTATCTCATTGTGGTTTTGATTTGCATTTCTCTGATGGCCAGTGATGATGAGCATTTTTTCATGTGTCTGTTGGCTGCATAAATGTCTTCTTTTGAGAAGTGTCTGTTCATATCCTTTGCCCACTTTTTGATGGGATTGTTTTTTTCTTGTTAATTTGTTTAAGTTATTTGTAGATTCTGGTTATTAGCCGTTTGTCAGATGGGTAGATTGCAAAATTTTTCTCCCATTCCGTAGGTTGCCTCTTCACTCTGATGCTAGCTTCTTTTGCTGTGCAGAAGCTCTTTAGTTTAATTAGATCCCATTTGTTTATTTTGGCTTTTGTTGCCATTGCTTTTGATATTACTGCACAGGGACTCATGGAGTCATGAAGTCTTTGCCCATGCCTATGTCCTGAATGGTATTGCCTAGGTTTTCTTCTAGGGTTTTTATGGTTTTAGGTCTAACATTTAAATCTTTAATCTATCTTGAGTTAATTTTTGTATAAGGTATAAGGAAGGGATCCAGTTTTAGCTTTCTACCTATGGCTAGCCAGTTTTCCCAGCACCATTTATTAAATAGGGAATCCTTTCTCCGTTTCTTGTTTTTGTCAGGTTTGTCAAAGATCAAATGGTTGTAGATGTGTGGTGGTATTTCTGAGGCCTCTGTTCAGTTCCATTGGTCTATATCTCTGTTTTGGTACCAGTACCATGCTGTTTTGGTTACTGTAGCCTTGTAGTATAGTTTGAAGTCAGGTAGCGTGTTGCCTCCAGCTTTGTTCTTTTTGCTTAGGATTGTCTTGGCAACGTGGGCTCTTTTTTGGTTCCATATGAACTTTAAAGTAGTTTTTTCCAATTCTGTGAAGAAAGTCATTGGTAGCTTGATGGGGATGGCATTGAATCTATAAATTACCTTGGGCAGTATGGCCGTTTTCACAATATTGATTCTTCCTATCCATTAGCATGGAGTGTTTTTCCATTTGTTTGTGTCCTCTTTCATTTTGTTGAGCAGTGGTTTGTAGTTCTCCTTGAAGAGGTCCTTCACATCGCTTGTAAGTTGGATTCCTAGGTATTTTATTCTCTTTGTAGCAATTGTGAATGGGAGTTCACTCATGATTTGGCTCTTTGTTTGTCTGTTATTGGTGTATAGGAATGCTTGTGATTTTTGCACATTGATTTTGTATCCTGAGACTTTGCCGAAGTAGCTTATCAGCTTAAGGAGATTTTGGGCTGAGACGATGGGGTTTTCTAAATATACAATCATGTCATCTGCAAACAGGGACAATTTGACTTCCTCTTTTCCTAATTGAATACCTTTATTTGTTTCTCTTGCCTGATTGCCCTGGCCAGAACTTCGAATACTATGTTGAATAAGCATGGTGAGAGAGGGCATCCTTGTCTTGTGCTGGTTTTCAGAGGGAATGCTTCCAGTTTTTGCCCATTCAGTATGATATTGGCTGTGGGTTTGTCATAAATAGCTCTTATTATTTTGAGGTACGTTTCATCAATACCTAGTTTATTGAGAGTTTTTAGCACAAGGGACTGTTGAATTTTGTCACAGGCCTTTTCTGCATCTATTGAGGTAATCATGTGGTTTTGTCATTGGTTCTGTGTATGTGATGGATTACGTTTATTGATTTGCATATGTTGAACCAGCCTTGCATCCCAGGGATGAAGCTGACTTGATCATGGTGGGTAAGCTTTTTGATGTGCTGCTGGATTTGGTTTGCCAGTATTTTATTAAGGATTTTCACATTGATGTTCATCAGAGATATTGATCTAAAATTCTCTTTGTTTATTGTGTCTCTGCCAGGCTTTGGTATCACAATGATGCTGTCCCCATAAAATGAGTTAGGGAGGATTCCCTCTTTTTCTGTTGATTGGAATCGTTTCAGAAGGAATGGTACCAGCTCCTCTTTGTACCTCTGGTAGAATTAGGCTGTGAATCTCTCTGGTCCTGGACTTTTTTTGGTGGGTAGTCTATTAATTATTGCCTCAATTTCAGAGCCTGTTACTGGTCTGTTCAGAGATTCAACTTCTTCCTGGTTTAGTCTTGGGAGGGTGTATGTGTCCAGGAATTTATCCATTTCTTCTAGATTTTCTAGTTTATTTGCATAGAGGTGTTTATAGTATTCTCCGATGGTAGTTTGTATTTCTGTGGGATTGGTGGTGATATCCCCTTTATCATTTTTTATTGTGTCTATTTGATTCTTCTCTCTTTTCTTCTTTATTAGTCTTGCTAGTGGTCTATCAATTTTGTTGATCTTTTCAAAAAACCAGCTCCTGGATTCATTGATTTTTTTGAAGGATTTCTTATGTCTCTATCTCCTTCAGTTCTGTTTTGATCTTAGTTATTTCTTTTTTTTTTTTTTTTTTTTGAGGCAGAGTTTTGCTCTTGTTGCCCAAGCTGGAGTGCAATGGCGTCATCTCAGCTCATCACAACCTCTGCTTCCCGGGTCCAAGCAATTCTCCTGCCTCAGCCTCCCGAGTAGCTAGGATTACAGGCATGTGCCACCACGTCCGGCTAATTTTTTGTATTTTTAGTAGAGGTGGGGTTTCTCTATGTTGGTCAGGCTGTTCTCAAACTCCTGACCTCAGGTGATCTGCCCACCTCGGCCTCCCAAAGTGCTGGGATTAAAGGCTTGAGCCACCACACCCAGCCGATCTTAGTTATTTCTTGCCTTCTGCTAGCATTTGAATTTGTTTCCTCCTGCTTCTCTAGTTCTTTTAATTGTGATGTTAGGGTGTCGATTTTAGATCTTTCCTGCTTTCTCTTGTGGGCATTTAGTGCTATAAATTTCCCTCTACACACTGCTTTAAGTGTGTCCCAGAGATTCTGGTATTTGTGTCTTTGTTCTCGTTGGTTTCAAAGAACATCTTTATTTCTGCCTTCATTTCTCTATGTACCCAGTAGTCATTCAGGAGCAGGTTGTTCAGTTTCCACATAGTTGTGCGGTTTTGAATGAGTTTCTTAATCCTGAGTTCTAATTTGATTGCACTGTGTTCTGAGAGACAGTTTGTTGTGATTTCTGTTTTACATTTGCTGAGGAGTGCTTTACTTCCAATTATGTGGTCAGTTTTAGAATGAGTGTGATGTGGTGCTGAGAAGAATGTATATTCTGTTGATTTGGGGTGGAGAGTTCTGTAGATGTCTATTAGGTCCACTTGGTGCAGAGCTGAGTTCAAGTCCTGGATATCCTTGTTAACCTTCTGTCTTGATCTGTCTAATATTGACAGTGGGGTGTTAAAGTCTCCCATTATTATTGTGTGGGAGTCTAAGTCTCCTTGTAGGTCTCTAAAGACTTGCTTTATGAATCTGGGTGCTCCTGTACTGGGTGCATATATATTTAGGATAGTTAGCTCTTCTTGTTGAATTGATCCCTTTACCATTATGTAATGGCCTTCTTTGTCTCTTTTGATCTTTGTTGGTTTAAAGTCTGTTTTATCAGAGACTAGAATTGCAACCCTTGTTTTTTTTGCATTCCATTTGCTTGGTAGATCTTCCTCCATCCCTTTATCTTGAGCCTGTGTGTGTCTCTGCACGTGAGATGGGTCTCCTGAATACAGCACACTGATGGGTCTTGACTTTTTATCCAGTTTGCCAGTCTGTGTCTTTTAATTGGGGCATTTAGCCCATTTACATTTAAGGCTAATATTGTTATGTGACAATTTGATCCTGTCATTATGATGTTAGCTGGTTATTTTGCCTGTTAATTGATGCAGTTTATTCATAGCATTGATGGTCTTTACAATTTGGCATGTTTTTGCAGTGGCTGGTACCGGTTGTTCCTTTCCATGTTTAGTGCTTCTTTCAGGAGCTCTTGTAAGGCAGGCCTAGTGGTGCCAAAATCTCTCAGCATTTGCTTGTCTGTAAAGAATTTTATTTCTCCTTCACTTATGAAGCTTAGTTTGGCTGGATATGAAATTCTGGATTGAAAATTCTTTTCTTTAAGAAGGTTGAATATTGGCCCCCATTCTTTTCTGGCTTGTAAGGTTTTTGTCAAGAGATCCACTGTTAGTCTGATGGGGTTCCCTTTGTGGGTAACCCGACCTTTCTCTCTGGCTGCCTTTAACATTTTTTCCTTCATTTCAGCCTTGGTGAATCTGACAATTATGTGTCTTGGGGTTGCTTTTCTCGAGGAGTATCTTTGTGGTGTTCTCTATATTTCCTGAATTTGAATGTTGGTCTGCCTTGCTAGGTTGGGGAAGTTCTCCTGGATAATATCCTGAAAAGTGTTTTCCAACTTGATTCCATTCTCCCTGTTACTTTCAGGTACACCAGTCAAACACAGATTTGGTCTTTTCACATAGTCCCATATTTCTTGGAGGCTTTGTTTGTTTCTTTTTACTTTTTTTTCTCTAAACTTGTCTTCTCACTTTATTTCATTATTTTGATCTTCAATCACTGATATCTTTTCTTTCACTTGATTGAATCAGCTATTGAAGCTTGTGCATGCGTCATGAAGTTCTTGTGCCATGGTTTTCAGCTCCATCAGGTCATTTAAGGTCTTCTATACATTGTTTATTCTAGTTAGCTATTCGTCTAACCTTTTTTCAAGGTTTTTAGCTTCCTTGTGATGGGTTAGAACATGCTCCTTTAGCTCAGAGAAGTTTGTTATTACTGACCTTCTGAAGCCTACTTCTGTCAGCTCGTCAAAGTCATTCTCCATCCAGCTTTTGTTCTATTGCTGGCAAGGAGCTTTGATCCTTTGGAGGAGAAAACATGCTCTGGTTTTTAGAATTTTCAGCTTTTCTGCTCTGCTTTCTCCCCATCTTTGTGGTTTTATCTACCTTTGGTCTTTGATGTTGGTGACCTACAGATGGGGTTTTCATGTGGATGTCTTTTTTGTTGATGTTGATGCTATTCCTTTCTGTTTGTTAGTTTTCCTTTTAACAGTCAGGTCCCTCAGCTGCAGGTCTGTTGGAGTTTGCTGGCACTGCACTCCAGACCCTGTTTGCCTGGGTATCACCAGCGGAGGCTGCAGAATAGCAAACATTGCAGAACAGCAAGTGTTGCTGCCTGATCCTTCCTCTGGAAGCTTTATCCCAGAGGGGCACCCGCCTATATGAGGTGTCTGTCGGCCCCTTCTGGGAGGTGTCTCCCAGTTAGGCTACATGGGGGTCAGGGACCCACTTGAGGAGGCAGTCTGTCCATTCTCAGAGCTCAAACGCCATGCTGGGAGAACCACTGCTCTCTTGAGAGCTGTGAGACAGGGACTTTTAAGTCTGCAGAAGTTTCTGCTGCCTTTTGTTCAGCTATGCCCTGCCCACAGAGGTGGAGTCTATAGAGGCAGTAGGCCTTGCTGAGCTGCGGTGGGCTCCACCCAGTTTGAGCTTCCCGGCCGCTTTGTTTACCTACTCAAGCCTCAGCAATGGCAGATGCCCCTCTCCCTGCCAGGCTGCTGCCTCACAGGTTGATCTCAGACTGCTGCACTAGTAGTGAGCAAGGCTCCGCAGGTGTGGTACCCGCCGAGCCAGGCATGGGAGAGAATCTCCTGGTCTGCTGGTTGCTAAGACCATGGGAAAAGTGCAGTATTTGGGCGGAAGTGTCCTGTTTTTCCAGGTAGTCTGTCATGGCTTCTTTTGACGAGGAAAGGGAAATCCCCTGACCCCTTGCGCTTCCTGGGTGAGGCAATGCCCCGCCCTGTTTTGGCTCGCCCTCCATGGGCTGCATCCACTGTCCAACCAGTCCCAATGAGAGGAACCAGGTACCTCAGTTGGAAATGCAGAAATCACCCGTCTTCTGCGTCAATCACGCTGGGAGCTGCGCTGCAGACCAGTGCTGTTTCTATTCGGCCGTCTTGGAACAGAACTTATTTTTATTTTTTACCACCAATATCTCTGCTGGGTCATACAGCGTTAGCAGCCAGGCTGCTTACACTGCAGCCTAGACCTGCTGAAGGTTCCTTTCTTGCCTTGAGCCCCACTCAAAACCGGCAGCTGCTGTGTCATGCAGTCTGTGGACCAGAGCCATATCCCAGGTGTGTTGCCCCCAGAACCCAACCTAATCGGCACTGGGCTTCCTCAGCATTGGGAGATGCAAGATATAACAAATTGTCTTTTCCTTAGGAGGAGATACCCAGCATACCTCTGAGCACTGGGTCCCTCAGAACTTCACCACAGTTGCCAGACCCTGAATCTTCATAGGGCTTATCTGCCACCCTCTGGAGCATGTGTGTCTTACCAAGGGTTCCTGTGTGCTAGCCACTCTGTGCTTGTTCTGTCCAGTCAGCATGATGGTGTTGCTCTCTTTCCTCTGTTAGGCCCAGCACTTTCACAGCTAGGTTGTTGCTGGAATTCGTATTTTGTTATCAACTTAGCATCCAGAAAGAAGAGTTACATGTAATGCCTGCAGGCGGAGGGTGCCTGCTTCCCTGTAGGGAAGAGGCCTTTGCAGCATCTTCCAGCTCAGCCAAGTGCAAGCCCAGAGAGTCCCAACTGAGGGACTTGCAGGTAGGTTGGTTGGACTCAACAATATCATAGGCATTCATCTAGAATTCCCCATCCCAGTTTTCAGAATGCTGGGTTTTCTCTCTCAGGGCCCAGACCTGCATACTTCACTTGCCTTGGCTGAGATTTAAACATTTCCAGCTCTTACTCTCACAATTGGACCTTGGAAATGGGAAACCCACAGGTTTCCATTCTGTCTGCCCATCCAGTTCAGGTGGTGGCAAAGACCGCTTTGTACCCACTAGGAAGGCCCTGTTGCCCTCACATTTAGCTGTTAACTGCTTGTTAACTGCAGTTCAGTATCCTATTATCCTTATGCAGGGCATTAGTACAATTTTAGCAGTGACTAGCCAACTCCGCTGCTTTTCTGGCATTTTTCCACTGAATCTGCATTATTGCCTTGGACATGAAGCATATCCCTTCATTTGGACATTTTCCAGGTCACCATCACTGTAATCTTTAGCAATTGAGCCATGACCTGTGCCAGGGACTACCCTCGTATCAGGATGGCATCCTCAACTGCAGAGTGGTCTGTGAGCATGTCCCAGATCCCCCATCTCACCACCTGCTTTCTCAGATCATTCTCAGGGCACTTGGGTTTGTCTGGGTCTGAGCAACAGATGCCAAGATGGGATCACAGCTACAGGATTTGATTAAGGATACCACCTATGTGAAAGAAAAGGGGGTAGAAACTGGGGAGGCTGAGAGCGCCATCAAACCACAGTTCAAACCTGACCCTTGCAGTGGGGAGGAGAGGGGGTTGGGTGTGAGCGAGCTTTCCTAGTCTGCCATGAGGTCTAAGGGAGATTCAGCAGCGCCGACGGGGAATTCTTGTCTTTAATTCATCTTTGTCAACTTTTCTCAGTTATTTCATCCTGATTTCTTGCTGCAGACTAGTTTTGTCATTCTCCATTTCATGTGGTGGGAGTTATCCATTTCCATAGTTGAAGAGAGCAGCCAGACCAAGCTGGATAGCATAGTCCCACCTCCAAATTCTTAGGGAAGGACCCTGGCCCAGTTTCAGCCATGTCTGGGATCTAGTTCACAGTTACGTGAACCAGGTTTTATCTCTCTAAACTGAGACATTTCCCAGAAAAGCTGGACAAACTACAGACCTAACACTGATATTTTATATAACCTCTAATAGTCCTAAACATTTTATTAGCAATGATTGTTTTATTCCTCACAGACTGACTTTGAAGAATGATTCGGATGGGTCATAGTTCTTCCAATAAAGGAATCAAGAGGCATAGTTAAGTATTCTGTTGGTGACTAACTGGATTAGTTCATTAAATGTTTGTTTTTGTAATTCCAAAGTATTTTCAAGGGTAATCACTGACCCAGCATTTTTTCCTTTGACTCTTCCTTGCTCTTCAATTTATTCAAAACTGAATTAGTGTTAGAGAAGATAAAAGCTGTCTGGCAGAAGAATACATTTGTTAGAGTACTGCTGTGGTTTGGATGCAGTTTGTCTCCATCAAAACTAATACTGAAATTGGATCCCCCAGATGTTGGGAGGTATGGCCTAGTGGGATCTCTTATGAATAGATTAGTGCTTTCCCTGTGTGGTAAGTTCTCACTCTTGTGGGAATGGATTACTTCCTGTGAGGGTGGGTGGTTAAAAAGAGTCTGGCTTCCTTGGTTTTTGTTGTTTCTTCTCTCACTATGTGATCTCTTTGCATACACCCACTGTCCTCCTATTTTCCACCATGAGTGGAAGCAGCCTGAGGCCCTTACCAGGTGCAGGTGCCCAGAATCATAAGCCAAATAAACCTCTTTTCTTTATAAACTACCCAGTCTCAGGTACTCTGTATAGCACCACTAAACTAAGACAAGTAAATGACACTGAATTTGAAAACCATAAAAATCATTACTACATTATTAGAACTGTAAAGAAGAGCTGCAAAGCCATCTTTTCTGAAATTGTAGACAGGTAGCATGGCCTCTCTCTGTTGTCTTTTGTATTTATACAGTCATGGGAGTTCCAAATAGAGGTTTAATGAACATGAGAAATGAAGGCTGGGGATTAATTAGTCAAAGCTGAAATACTGGAACAACAATATATGAAGTACCCCAAGGGAAGGGCAAAGAGAAATATATATGTAAATGTCTATGGCTGTACAATCAGGAAACATTTTTTGAATAATCAGGTTGTGTCGAGGACTGTTCAGGGCATTGTGGGGAACATGGAATTCATGGACTCAGTCCCAAATTCAGGCAGCTTATACTTCATCTGGGAAGAAGACAACTGTGAGTCCTGCCTCTGCCAGGCACAGAGACCCCTACAGTTTGCTTGGGATGGTTAATGGGGAAATGAATGAAGTGCCGACATGTTGTCTCTTCCGAATCCCTCTCAGAGCTCGTTGTTGCTCTAAAATAGAGTGTATTTATAGAAAATGTGAGGTATAGTGAGGTCAACAGATTAGGAGACAATTGCCATAGAAAAGATAGCTTGTTACAGTTCCCAAGAGAAGGGGGTCACAGCATACCACGCAGGGCCACATAGGAAGCACAGGGTCCTTCAGGAGGCAGAGCGGGAGGGGGAACTGTGGGCTGGAGCCTTTTTTGTGGTTTCTGTGGGAAGGAGTGGACAAAGCAGGGGAAGCAGAGTCAGGATTGGTGGGTTTGAATAATTTCAGTGGGCTCTCAGCTTGGGAGCTGTTTCTAGTTGTCTGGTAGTTTGGCCATGGGGTGATATGCAGGTGGGTAGTGGCTGGGAGTGTGAGAGCCACATCGAGGAGGTGATAGGTGTGTGGGCTCTGGATTGGTTGGTTTGCATTTGAAGAGGGCCCTCTTGGGTGAGTTGTTTTCCATCTATTGGAATTAGTA
This sequence comes from Pongo abelii, assembly GCF_028885655.2. Taxonomy (NCBI): domain Eukaryota; kingdom Metazoa; phylum Chordata; class Mammalia; order Primates; family Hominidae; genus Pongo; species Pongo abelii. The sequence goes on from NC_071999.2 coordinate 31,562,945, forward strand.
ACCTTGGGAGGATGGCACCAAGCTATCCACCCCCATGATCCAAAAGCTTCCTACTGGGCCCCACTTTCAATACCTGAGATCACATTTCAACATGAGATTTGGAGGGGACAAACATCCAAACTGTATCAATAATCTTGTCAAAATGAAAATATATTCCAGTCACTGGATTTTCTAGTATTGTATGAAGATGAGGCTGGTTGTATGATTAGGAGGTTTGAAACTCTATAAACTCCTTAAATAGAAAGTTAAGATTTTATTTATCATCTCTATTTTTTTTTTTTTTAAGACAGTCTCACTCTGTCACCCAGGCTGGAGTGCAGTGCCACAATTTTGGCTCACTGCAATCTCTGCCTCCTGGGTTCAAGTGATTCTCCTGCTGCCTCCTCCTGAGTAGCTGGGATTACAGGCCTGTGCCACCACGCCTGACTAAATTTTTTTTTGTAGTTTTAGTCAGGATGGGGTTTCACCATGTTAGCCAGGCTGGTTTCGAACTCCTGACCTCAAGTGATCCACCCACCTTGGCCTTCCAAAGTGCTGGGATTATAGGCTTGAGCCACTGAGCCCAGCGTGTCATCTCCTTTTTGAGGAGGGGGGTGAGAGAGGCATGAAAGGGATGCCTAGATGTTGGAGAAGGCTTTCCTGAAGTGTCTGGTGATCCTTGACTCTTATTTAAGTCTGAGGCACTAAAAGCTGGTGCACTCTGGGTGCTTGGGGAGATTTTGACAGGTGTTACTGCCTGGCTGGCAGTTTCAACAGGGGAAAGCCTCCCTCCCCAGTGTTCATATTTGTAGATCTTTTCTCTTCAAACATTCCCCAGGAAGGAATGCTCCAGTGTTTTTGGATGGGAGTAAAAGCCAGGCTGCCTGTGTTCTAGGAGCCAAGTGGAACAAGAGGTCAGGGAGCTGTCTCACCAGTCATTGTAGACTTTGATTTAATATTCCTGTTTCCAGTACATTTCCTCCCCCTACCTTTAGCTATGCCTAGAGTCCCAAGTTCAAATTCTTTAATTTACCTTTCTTTTCCAGAGAGTAAAACGTCCTGGGTTGGGTGGAGGAAGACAGCCCAGGAAGGGAGAAGGCATTCTTAAAAGGAGTTTTAAAAGCCACCCCTCCTGTTTTATCTCCCCTCAATTCCCGTTTCTCACTTACCTGGTGCCTCCTACTCCTGAGCCTTTTGTAGGGAGGGAGAAGGTTCTGTGGCTCAGGTGGGCTTACTTGCTTGGGATGGTAAATGGGGACATTCACCTGCTGCCCCCAGTTAGCAGCCTAGGTGTACCAAAATGCCAGAGGTTTGTCTAGGTCCAGTTGTGTGCCTCACAGAAAGCCAATCACTGAGACAATGAGTGTTGCCAGGGAAGAAAGCTTTGATTGGGTGCTATAGTTCAGGAGATGGAGATAAGCCTCAAATCCATCCTCCTGACCTACTAAAATTAGGGGTTTATATAGCAGGAAGAAAGGTAACTATATGTGAGAAAACAGGAATTAGGGAGAGATAAGAAGAGGAGTTGGTCAACAGGAAACAGGTGGTCTTAAGCAGTCATGATGGGTGAGGAGTCTGACTTCTCATGGTCCAGATGAGATGATCTAGTAAGTTTTAGTTTTTTAATACTACCTGGAAGGCCTGATGGATGGTTGCCTGAGAAAGCAATTCAGATAAGACAAATGTAACTTGCTCAGGTGTCAAGAACTCGGAGGGTCAATTTCTGTTTATTCAAAGAAACCGTAAACACCAGTTCTATGGGACAACTGGGGTGATGTCATAATGGTGGCCTTTCCTGTCTCTTAATCTGGTTAAGTGGTCCTCAGGTTTGTGGCTTTTGTCTCCTCTCTTGCTCTTGGTACATGTGAACTTTTTGCCTTTCCTCTCTCTCCTCATTTCAGTGAAGAGAGAAGTCAGAAATATGGAATATATTATTTTTCTATAAAGTGAGATTATACTATACATATACCTTCAGGCTGTATAAAACTCACTAAAGTAATTCACTATTTGTTGCATTTTAGCTGATTCTGTCACATAGAAATTTTAGGATAATGAAAATTCCTGGAAAATAGTCCATTTTCAAGGGAATTAAAATTCCAGATTTGTTAAAATGTGAATATGAGCTTATAAAGAATGTGTTTTCAATTTTCAGATTGTGAGCCATGCCTTTAGTGAAGAGGAACATTGAGCCCCGGCACTTGTGCCGGGGAGCTCTGCCTGAAGGGATTACCAGCGAACTTGAATGTGTAACCAATAGTACTCTTGCCGCTATCATACGCCAGCTGAGCAGTCTGAGTAAGTCATCTTTTTTCTGATTACCAATGACATTAACTTTTTGTTAGCAAATTGATTTTAATAGTTAAATGATTGTCCAAAGAAGAGATTGCAGCTTTAAGGAAAAGATCCGTTCTCCTTCTGTATTTCCCAGTGTGAAATTGACCGCTGCACCCATACTGGGCTTGTGATGCTTAACTTTAGGCAATGAAGATGTGATGCTGTTACCAACTCACAAATTATTAGATAAGATCAAATGTGCAGATTTAAAATAGTGTTCATTTTTAAAAGCTTTTGAAAATGAAGATAACTGGTAGTTTTTTTAAAACTATCAATTATTATGAATTATTTTGTTAAACTTGAATAGGACCAATTGTTTTGTTTTTTAAGTGTAATAGATTGAAAACTAGTTAACACCTGTAATATGCCTGGCACATAGTACCTACTTAATAAATATTTGTTGATTGAATAACATCCCAAATGAACCATAGTATAAAGCCAAACAATAGATTTGTTGATTTTAACCTACTAAAAGTTAAAATGCAGATACTGACTTCCGCATAGAGGTGAACAGATCAGCTGGTTATTATGTGTATATGGTACCATGTATATATTTGCATGCACAGATGTATGGCAAATGCAAGCTAGGAAGAAAAGGCTGCTTCTTATTCTCATTTTGAATATTAATATTAAATATCTGAAGAATATTTTATAAGACTCAAATATGCATGAAAATGCTTTTTCCTTCAAAGCTTTTTGAAGTTGCACTATTTTCCCACAAACTTTTACATTTATTTTGCGATCTTGTTTTCTCACTTCATCCTACTCCTTTTCAGTTTAAGTGGTTTATGTGGCATTTTTGGTAACAGGTTTTCACAGTTAAATTTTTCAGAAACTCTGTTAATAACTAGAAAGTCTTCCATGAAATGTCCCATATTGATAGCCTCAAGCAAAGGGCAAATTTTTTTTTAACTCAACTACTTTTATTTATCTTGAAGAAATGCTGCAGGTAAGTATTGGTTTCTTTAATAGAATTGTACTGTATTGTTACAGATATATTTTTAATAATATCTATAATCATTAGCTAAGGCAAAAGTATGTAAAGAAATTACATAAAATGTTTTTTAAAATTAAATTTTTCTGGAATCTAAGCGCTTATGGTTGACTTTTGGTAGTGGTTATTGATAAAAATATACAAATTCACATAATTACATGAAGACTCCTTGTAAATTATTGAAGGGTAAAATTGTTTTTGTGTGTATTCATTTTTGTAGGAATGCTTTTAGTCTTCTTGTTTTTATGGCTGAAATGCCTGTTGGCACAAAGTGTAAGTGATGAAAGCCAACATAAACTGTCAGAGTTTTAATAATCAATCTGTATCTCATGCTGTAATAATCAGCGGAGAGTTGTGTTAGTTTTGTTTATGGTGTTTGCTTGGCCACAGCCTCCTGTAAGTGAATCTGCCCACACAGTATGCCTTGTTCTACATGGCCCTTGTGGTAAATAGAATAGTAATAGCCCCTCCAGATATATCCATGTCCTTACTTTTGGAACCTGTGGATGTGTTGTGTTACGTGTAAGAGGGAATTAGGATTGCTAGTCAGCTTACTTTAAGAGAAGGAGATTACCCTGGTTTATCTGGTTGGGTTGAGTATAATCCACAAGGGTTCTTTAAATGGGAAAGGAGGGAGGTAGAAGAATCAGTGCCAGGGTGACATGATGTAGGAAAGACCCAACTGCTGTTGCTGGCTTTGAAGATGGAAGAAGAGGGGCCGTGAGCCAAGGAATGCAGGCAGACTCGAGAAGCTGGAGAAGGCAAGGAAATTGGTTTTCTCCTGAAGTCCCCAGAAAGAACACAGATCTGCCCGTACATTAGTTTTAGCCCAGTGAAATTCATTTCTGACTTCTGACATCCAGAACTGTAGGATAATAATTTGTGTTATTTTAAGCTGTTATGTTTGTGGTAATTTGATACAACAGCAATAGGAAACCACTCTAGCTTTGGTTGTGTTTTGTACCACCCTATACATTGTAGCCTCATGATTGGACCAGGTCTGGGAACCTGCCTAGTGGACAGTCAGTTCTGAGTTAGGCTACTGCAGTGCATCTCAACCTGGCTTCTCTATCGGAATCACTTGGGGAGCTTTAAAACAGGATGCTAGGAATCACCCCAGAGATTGTGCTTCCGGTAAGCACCAGTGATGACCCACAAAATTAGATACCCATGTGTCTGGATGGAAAAGATGAGCTGGGTCAGTCAGATCCTTTCAGGAAGTTCAAACTAAGAAATGCAGTGAATTTGCTAGTCTCTTATGAGACCTACTGCTAAAATGTCATCCAGGGGTGAAAAAGCCATAATGACCACCTGTTAGGCAGAGTTGTGGGAGGGGGCAGAACCCGGGAGGAAGCAGAAGGAAGCCAGTTGATGAGGAAAGGCAAAAGAAGGATGTACAAAGAGAAGCAAGAACATGAGCGAGACCGCAAGGCCCACAAAGTAGAGGCAGCAGCTGCTTCTAGACCTGCCCAGGATGGCTTTCCCCTCCCATTTGTGGTGCAGGACTTGGGTGTCCTCACAGTGACCCTTCCTCACTTCAGGTTTGTTGAGTGCATCTGGGGCTTACAACCCAAAGAGCCTTACAGAAAGAGGAGCACAGTGATATATACTGCCAAGGATATAATTTTGGAAAACGAAGATAATTGAGTGCAATGAACTGAATGTTTGTGTCTCCCAACAATTCCGCATTGAAATCCTAATCCTCATTGTAATGGTCTTTAGAGCTAGGATTTTGGGGAAGTAAGAGGTCATGAGGTGGAGTCCTCATGAATAAGATTAGTGCCCTTATTAAAAAGGCCTGAGAGAGACACCTTGCCCCTTCTGCCTAGTGATGCCAAAGCAATGAGGCACTGTCTTGAAGAAGAGAGAGCAACCCTCACTAGACACCAAATCTGTTGGCACCTTGACTTTGGAATTCCCAGCCTCCAGAACTGTGAGAAATAAATTTCTATTGTTTATAAGCCACCTACTCTGTGGTCTTCTGTCATAGTAGCTCAAATTGCCTGTGACACTGAATTACTGATTGGTAATAGAATATCAAAGTAGATTATCTGTAGTTTATTAGTGTTTATTCATTCATTCTTCTTTGTATTTCATATAATTATATCTCATATCAGGTACATGATTGTGATTATCAGCAGCCTAAAGTAGTAGTCTTCCTTAAAAGATGCCATTTTATGGGAGTAAACATTCTCTGTTTTAATCTACTATTCTTTTACACACGTTGTCTGGCAAAATAAATATAAATATAAATATGGGACAGGTGGAAAAGGAAAAATATGTGACCTGTAATCATCAAGAGAAACAGAAGTCAGTCAGTAGAAGCAAGACCCACAGATGACCCCAATTTTGGAAATAACTGATGAGTACTTTAGAGTAGTTATGAAAAATTTATTGAGGGGGCATCCAGTTTCTGGTCTGGCTTTTAAAGAGTTTGGAAGTCACTCCTGTCTACACAATAAGAGGAAGCTCAATAATCTGAAAACCAGCCTTTTGAAAGATCCATGAAAGAACTGAAGTTACAGGACAAACTGATGCCCCCAAATTTGGAAAGTAAGTACAGGGGACAGCAAATAACTTTGAATTGGGTTCTGCTTAGAAGTTAACCACATTTATAATTTTAAAAATAATTGGTAAGTCACATCAACTTGATTATAAAGTAGGAAACAGATATGCAGTTATTACAACCTGCTACAAGACAACACTAGCACATAGTAAATGACATCAATGTTTTGCACGAATCTTTAGTTGTTCGTGGTTTGCCACTGGATATTAATATATTACAGGGGATAAGGAAAGTTATATGCAAATATATATGAGCTAAAGTTGTTAGGAAGAATAAGAGAATGTAAAGGAATGTTTTTATGTTATTTTTAAATTTTGTAATCATTCATCAGGTATTTAAAAATTTTAGGAATGTATGAGCCTATATTATTAAAAGTCTTCTTTTACAGAGTATTCATTCCTATGACAAAGTCAAAACATAATCTTTTTTAAAATTCCTTTGGGTACCTACCCGGCCATTATTCAGTGGGTCCAAATGAGAATGGATCATCTTAATCCTCCCCACTTTGCTGCTCACCCCCCACACCAGTGTCACTCCCCGCCCACCCTTACCTCCACTCCCCACAGCAGAAAATCATTTTCAGGTACAGATTGGGATAGATGATGTATAATTATCTGCTTCCTATAAGTGATACAGAGGGGGACTAGACTTTCTCTACATATGTATCTTAGGGGAAACACCAGTGCAACTTAGGGATTTGCCTTGAGCCTGCACTGGTCATCCCTGCTTGAGCAGCAGGGACTTGCCCTGGGAGACCTACTGTGAAAACCCAGGGCAACTAATTGTTCTAGGGAAGGAAAAACAGACCAGGACTCCACAGGGAGTTTCTCTGGTCTTTTCTAAATAGGAAGAGAGTTACCTGATCATTCTGATTCTTGTCACATTTATGGAGACAGTTCAGGGTCATGAGGACTTAAATGACTTTGCATAAAGCAAGAAAATAATCTGGTCTTAGATAGCAAATGGAATTCTGAAGGCCCTACAACTTTACATAACTTTTGGGAAATCTGTAGGTTTTTAGCTCTGGATATGCTCTTAGTACATCCAAATCAAACACTTGACTTCAAGGGCCAGAAATTTTGTAACCGTTAAATTTTTAACAAGCTTTTTAGGGAATTGAAATCTTTCCAGTGAGACTATATTGAATTTAGTAACAGTCATAGAAATGAAAGAGAGGAAATTTGTAACATCAATGACCATATAGTTTAAAAAGATCACCACATTCAAAGGTTTGTCCAATAATTTTTTTTAAGTCTTTTTTAATTTTCAGATTTTTTTCTTTGAGTGTTACTTCTGATACAGTACAGTGTGAGCAATCAGAGTGGCTGGGGGTGGAAAGCCTCTTGGCAAACAGTTTTAGGTGTGTTACTTGGTTTTCCAGCTAGGGAATTTTGATATTTTTTTCTTCAAATAATGACAGTTTAGTGTAGCAATTAACATTAAACCGGGAGTGCTTTTTCATCATTTTCCTTGATTAATAATCTGAATGCTCTTGTTCCTGTCAGCTAGTTGGTCAGTTAAAATCACAGTATCTTGTAATCAAATTCCTACTGGTATTATGATTTAGTTTCAATATAATTTGCTTAAAAAGGAGATGACATTTGTGCCAAGGATGACAAAGCTTCTTTTTAATACCTCATATGTTTGGTTTTGCTAACTTTGTTTTTCTTTGTTCTTGTGATAATAGCTGTTTTTCCCTTCTCCCCCTTAAAATCCTTCTCAGGATGTCACAAAGAAAGGAGTTAGAAATTTAGTGAGCCCTGCTGAAAAAAAAAAGTTTGGCGACATTAATGGTACTATTAAGATAATATAGAAAATTTAGCATAGAAACACACAAAAGAGTCAACTTTACAAAATTCCGTTAATCAGAAAAAATTGTTTGTAATACTTTGAACATATCTTTATACAGATGGTATTTCATTGTACATATGGTTTTATAGCCCATACTCACTGTACAGTACACATCTGTATTGATTCTTATAAGACACATTTTTGAATAGCTGGAGATTATTATATTGATACACCATAATTATTTAACCATTTTACTAATGTTGGACATATAGTTGTTTATTTGTGGGGGAACACTGTTATAAATTCTTATTCAAAATAATTACATACATCTCTGGTTGTTTTTGATTTTTTTAAAAAAGATTTCTTATTTCTTAGGAGTCATCAGGCTTCCTCATAATGAGCAAGGATAGTCATCACAAATGGCCCAAAATTCTGTGACTCCATTAATTTTAAATATGCTTCTCTCTTTACAAATCATTATAAAATCTATTTTTATTTAATTTTCATGTGTGGAGTAATTGTACAAATGAGAAAGGAAGTCTGTTTTCTTTTCAAAGGTTTTTAAGTGATTGTTTTTATTAATACTCCTTAAGACACACATTGTGTTTCCCAGTCAACCAAATGCGCTCTAATACAGTTGCTTTATATAATTGGATCTGAAATTTGGAGATGTGTTAATTGACATAAGTGCAGTTCTACTCAGGATAGAGATTTAAGTATTGTAAAGGCATGCGCTGTATAAGTTTCTTGGATGTTTTTAGCCAAACAAGATTTTTTGGGGAGGTGAGGAAGATAAAACACAGTTTATGAAGGAACTAGATTATAAGTAAATTTCTGTACAGTTTGAGGCTAGGGTTGTGGGTAAGTTAAGATAAAATATATTGAGGTGTCGGACAGAAGTTGAAGGGGAGGAACACAGCAAGAATTTAAGAATTTTTAATGCTGCAAACTTAGTTTTTGCATCTCTCATGAACAAAGAAAGCCAGTGCAGGTAGGTAAAAACTAATGTATACTTAGGAAACTAGAAGATAGAAGTTCTGTCAGCAGGAGAATTGATGGCAACTATAAGAGCCCCACCACCCCGACAAAAGGCAGGATTATAGGGGATTCACAGACTCTCATTACCTATTGACCCGGAATGTCAGAAATACTTTCTTAAGAGTATTGTAGAAGTAATTATTAGTTAGGTTTTTTATTTCTCCTTCCTTCATATGAATTTTAATATAGCAAGATTTAATGCATCATAATTCTTAGGAGCACAAGTTAGGGAGTCAGCCACATCTGAATTTTCAGTTCTGGCTATCACTAAATTTATCTGGTTTTATCATCTCTCTTCTTTGTATTTCATATAATTTTATCTCATATCAGGTACATACATGATTGTGATTATCAGCAGCCTAAAGTAGTAGTCTTCCTTAAAAGATGCCATTTTATGGGAGTAAACATTCTCTGTTTTAATCTACTATTCTTTTACACACGTTGTCTGGCAAAATAAATAAAAATATCAATATGAGATAGGTGGAAAAGGAAAAATATGTGACCTGTGATCAAGAGAAACAGCAGACAGACAGTAGAAGCAGGACCCACAGATGACCCCAATTTTGGAAATGACTGATAAGTACTTTCCAGTAGTTATGAAAAATTTATTGAAGGGGCATCTAGTTTCTGGTCTGGCTTTTAAAGAGCTTGGAAGTCACTCCTGTCTACACAATAAGAGGAAGCTCAATAATCTTTTGAAAGATCCATGAAAGAACTGAAGTTACAGGACAAACTGATGCCCCCAAATTTGGAACAGAAAGCCTTGTGGGAACCATTTCAGGGTTGCAGAAACTTGGCGAGTTGCTGGAGGCTCAATGAGGACAAGTTTGAGAGTTAAAAGCTCCAGAGGGGCCCAGTCAGAGGGGCTTCCACACTTGTGTGTTTTACTGCCAGCAACCTTACCACGTTCTTACGTTGAAGATTGGAGAAAAATCTCTTTGTTCGTCCATTCAGGAGAGGGGAATGGACTTTAAAATAAGCCCAAAACATCTGGGCACGGTGGCTCACACCTGTAATCCCAGCACTTTGGGAGGCCGAGGCGGGTGGATCATGAGGTCAGGAGTTCAAGACCAGCCTGGCCAAGATGGTGAAACCCCATCTCTACTAAAAAAATACAAAAATTAGCCAGGCGTGGTGGTGGGCACCTACAATCCCAGCTACTCGGGGGGAGAGGCAGAGAATTGCTTGAACCCAGCAGGCGGAGGTTGCAGTGAGCAGAGATCGCACCACTGCATTCCAGCCTGGGCAACAGAGTAAGACTGTCTCAAAAAAAAGCACCCAAAACATTTGACTCTTTTTAACATGCCTGCCCTCAAAAGAAATTATTTCAACAGAGCCTAACAGACTGAGATTTTACCAGAGCTTAATAGACCTGGTTGGAGAGAAATACCCAACTCCAGTCCCTTCTGGTCTTCCTGCCTAACCTGAGGGGAAGTGGGAGTGAGACCTAGGGCCCCAGGCTCACTAGAAGACTGAGACCCCAGCCATAGGACTGTAGAACACTCCCTTTTCACTGCCCCCCACCCGATACCCTACCAGCACAACACTAAGGGCCTGTGTAGTGGGATTCCTTTCACCTTGTTTGTCATGTCTGGTTTTCATCAGAAAATTACAAAGCATACTAAAAGGCAGAAAACACAGTTTGAAGATACAGAGCTAGCATCAGAACCAGATTCAGATATGGGAGGAGTGTTGGAATTGTCAGACCAGGAATTTAAGAGAACAATGATTAATATGCTGAGAGATCTAATGGAAAAGTAGATAACATGCAGGGACAGATAGGTAGTGTCAGAGAGATGGAAATTCTAAGAATCAAGAAAAATATATTGAATGTATTGCAAAAGGTGAACAATGTGTGAGGAAATAGCAGTTTCAGCAGAGAAATGGAAATCATTTTTTTAAATGCCAGTACTGAAAAATACAGTATCAGAAAGAAAGATTTCACTTGATGGACCTAATAGCAGACAGGACACAACAGAAGTGGTTGGCGAACTTGGAGATAAGTTAATAGAAATTATCTGAACTGATTCACAAGAGAAAATGAATTTAGAAAGCAACAACAAAATTTTAGAGCATTCAAAATATAGGACCATATCAAATGGTCTGACACATACGTAATTGGAATCTCAGAACAAAAGGAGAAAAAGAGAAGTAATAGAGCAGAAGAAGTAATGGAAGATAAGTTTTGAATATTGATGATAGATATCAACTAACAGACACAAGAAACTCAGCAAATTCCTGAAAGTATAAAGAAAACCACGTCATAATAAAATTGCTAAGGAGGCCAAGGCAGGTGGATTACTTGAGGCCAGGAGTTCGAGTGCAGCCTCGCCAACATGACGAAACCCCACCTCTACCAAAAATACAAAAATTAGGCTGGTACGGTGGTGCACGCCTGTAGTCCCAGCTACTTGGGAGGCTGAGGCATGAGAATGGCTTGATCCTGGCGGCAGAAGTTGCAGTGAGCCGAGATCGCACCACTGCACTCCATCATAGGCAACAGAGCGAGACTCTAAAAAAACACAAAAAACAAAAACAAAAAACCAAAAATTTGGCTAAAGGAACAAAGATAAAGAGAAAATCTTAAAAGAAGCAAGAGGAAAAATATACATCATGTAAAAGAAAGGAACAATGTTAAGGATGACAGCTGACTTGTCATCAGAAACATTGGGCCAGAAAACAGTGGGTAAGTGCTAAAAGGAAGAAACTTGTCATTCTGTAATTCTATAGTCAGTGAAAATATCTTTTAAAAATGAAAGACATTTTGTTCAGACAAAAATCTCAGAGAATTAGTCTTCCAGCAACCTGTACTACAAAAAATTCTTACGCTTCAGGGAAATGATACCATTTGGAAACCTGGATCTGCAAGGAGTCCAGACAAAGTAAATATGGGATTAAATAGAAAAGGTCATCAATAATTAGGTCTGTATCTGCCTAAAAGACTAGTAACCGTTTAAAATTTATGGCATTTATAATCTATGTGACAGTAAAATATGTGACAGTAAATGCTGAGTGTGAAAGTGATAAATAGACTTACACTGTTGTGTTTTACATTGTTTATGAAGTACTATGTTATTTGAAAGTAGAGATGAGTTAAGGGTACATAGTATAATTTCTAGTAACCATCAAGAATAACATAGATATCAAATGAAATCCTAAAATAATGATTTGATTATCCCAGAAGGCAAGAAAGGAAGAACAAAGGAAGAAGGAACAGAAGGGCCAAATGGAAAACAGTCAGATGATAGATTTAATCCTAACCACATCAATAATTTCTTTAAATAGAAACATTTTAAACTTCCTCTTAAAAGACAGAGATTATCAGGCTAAATTAAAAAGTGAGACTAAAATACATGCATTTTGAGGATGAAGACACCAATTTAAGGAAAGTTAATGAAAAAATAATGCCCTGCAAACACAAGGTATAAGAAAGCTGGTGTGGTTTTGTGAATGTCAGATAAAATAGAATATAAAACACATAAGCCAGGACCTTTAATGGTGATAAAAGAGTCAAGAACACAGAGCTTTAAATGTATATGTACCTAATAAGAGGACTGCAAACTACATGGAATAAAAATAGAACTGAGGGGATAAGTAGGCAAACTCAAAATCATAGTTGGAGATTTTAACAAGTACCCCTCAGTAATTGAAAGAACAAGTGGACAGAAAATCTGTAAGGATATAGGGGGTTTGAACAATATACCAGCCAGTCTGACTTAATTCATCTTTGTATACCAAACTCCCAAGTTGTAGAATACACATTCTTTTAATTTCCCATGAAGCATACACCAAAACGGGACATCTGGTAGGCCATAAAATAGTAAGTTTTAAAAGATTAATATACAGAGAGTGATGATAATGAGATAATTATAATCTTTTTAGATAATGCTCAAATATTGGAAAATCAAACAGTATTTAAAAAATAATCCTTGGGTCAAAGAAAAACTCAAAAGGGAAGTTAGAAACTATTGCTAACCATGTGGTAGTGAACACAAAATGCCAGTGTATTTGTGGGATTTTGTTAAAGAAGTGTATAGAGAAAAATTTGTAGCTTTAAATGTTACGTTAGAAAAGAAGAAAGGTTTAAAATCATGAGCCCATGCCTTAGGTGGGCCCTTGGTGTTGCTCAGCACTCCCGTTGTATTCTCTGTGTTAATTAATTTTTGTGCCCTTAGTTGCCTATTTCATATCTTTCCACCTCGCACCTCCCCACTCTGCTGATGACTGTGCTTCTTATATCACTGGTAAAAGAAAAGCAATCAGAGCAGAAGTAAAGGTCTCCCTCTGACACATTGCACACTGATAGGCTCTGCATCCATGTGTCCCGTTCACCCTCCCTTAAATGGACGAGCTGTTCATGCTCCTATCCATGCTGTCTCCTCCAACAGAGCACTGGATCCCATATCCTCAGGGTGCTTCCAGGATACATGCACCTTCTTTCTTCTCTGTATTATTTTTCCCCCTCTTTCTGTCTCATTCTCATCAAGTGTAAATATGTAAAGAAATCTCCCAATTTGAGTAAATTTCAAATCATCCTCTCCCTGTCATCCCATTTCTTGCTCCCACAGCAAGATTCCTTGAAGGATGTATTCATATCTCCATGGCCTCTATTTCCCACATTGTTTGTTGTCCCCATTGAGATTTCATCACACTCAACGCTTTTTAAACTGTGCTTATTGGCATGACCAGTGACTCGCATGCTGCTAAAATCCAGTGGCCAGGCTCAGCATTCTTACTTCATCTGTTACTGGCATGTGACTCACAGAAACTGCCTCCTCTGGAGAAACTCTCTTCACCTTCACAGTGGTCCACCACCTCACTCTGGTGTTTTTCCTACCTCACAAGCTGTTCTTTGTCTCCTCAATGATCTTCCCCACTTGGCTCTTCTCTGCCTGTTCTCATTTACTGAGTGACCTCATCAGGTCCCATGGCTCAAAATAACATCTTTATGCTGATGATGTTCAAATGTATGTCTTCAGTTCTGACCTATCTCCTAGTTTCAAACTTATATACAACTATACAACTGTCCACTCGATGTCTTCACTTGGATTTCTAATAGGTATCTCTAATCCTACGTGTCTAAAATTGCACTTATGATTTCTTTCTCTCTTTCCCAGCCATCCCCCATCTGTCTTAGCAAGTGGAAGCTCTCCTCTTACAGTGCTTTTGATTGTCTTCTTTCTCTCATATCAGAGACATCCAGTCCAATAGTGAATGAGGTCAGTCATCTTCAAAATGTGTAGCAAATCTGTATGCCTGTTAGCTGCCCTGATATCACTATTCCAATCCAAGTCACTATGCCTCTCGCCTTCTGTTGGATTTCCAGTCACTCCCCGCCCCGACCCCCGCCCCAACACAAAGGGAAGGGCATCTATTTCTCTGTCCTCTTCTTGTACCCTTTTCCCCGTCACTCACTAGCCTTTAGCCACACTGGCTTCCTTGATGTTGTTCGTATACACCAAGCACATATTTGTCTTCTGCCTGGAAGGTTCTTGCCCTAGATATTCATCTTCCCCCTCTTCAGTCACTTGATACCATCCTATCAGAGAGGCCTTTTGTGACCACTGAAATACCACCACCCACTTCCTTCCACTCTGTTCTCTATAAAAAATACTGCTTTATTTTCCCCATAGCACTTATTTTCACCAGACACATTGCTTGTTTATTGTCTGTTTTCCTCAACCATAATACACCCTTCATGAGAACAGGGGCTGTGTCCACAAGTATATTTCTTCAAGCAACAAGGACAAGGCCTGATACACAGTGGATGCTTGAATATTTGCTGAAAAAATGAATATGCTTAATAATCAATGTCTGTTATCTAATTTCTTAAAATGCCTAGAATATTGTAAAGAAGTATTTCAAAAGTTCATTGTAGTTAATTATGGTTGACGTTTCTTTTTGTTTTTCTTAATTTTTCAAATTTTCTGTCATGAGCATGTGTTAGTTTTATAATCAGGACAGTAGCAGTAGAGTCTTTAATTGGACCTTGGGCCATTTTTCCTACTGTTTACTTTCCTGTATTTTCTGTATTTCTTACAATAAGCATGTATTTCTTTTATAGGAGAAAAAATAGGTTTAAAAAAGAGGAAAAAAACTTTAAGCCCAATATTATGACTTGTTATTTTTTGGAATTCAATAGGAACTGACATTACAGATACTATAATAAAGTTTCTTTTTTAACTTTTCATTTTGAAATGATTTTAGACTTTAAAAAGATCAAAAACAGTACAAAGAATTTCCATAAACTTTCACCCAGGTTTCCCAGATTTTGTTTTACATTTCTTCTTTTTCTCAGACTTCTCTTCCACCTTCCCACCATACAAATGCATGTATGCATATATATTAAAAATGATCTCTTTTTTGTCTCCTTTAATCTGAAATAGTTCCTCAGTCTTTCTGTGACTTTTATGACCTTGACTTTTATGACCTTGACACTTTAGAAGGGAAACAGCATTTATGTTATGGAATGTCCGTTGGTCTGGATTTTCTAATGTTTCCTCATGACTGGATTTAGGATATTGACAGAAATATCACACGGTGATGATGTGTCCTCCCCTGTGCGTTTCATTAGGAAGCTGATGTGTCTGCTTGTGTCATAACTGGTGGCATTGACTTTGATCAGTGGATTGATTACCCCAAGTTTCTGTAATGCAAAGATTTTTTTCCCTGTGTGATTAAAAAGTATCATATGGGGAGACACTTTGAGACTATATAAATGTTCTGTTTCCCATCCTTCTATGAACCCACTAGTCTCAGCATCCACCTTGATGGAAACAGTTGCTGTGGTGGTTGCAGAATGGTGATTTTTTTGTCATGCCATAATTTCTTCAACATTAGTTAGTAAGCATTCTGCTGCAAATGCTTTCACTTACTTCCCTATTTATTTACTTGCTCATTTATATCAGTATGGACTGATGGATTATTTTATTCTGTGGTTTATAATCCATTGACTTATTTTGATCCTTACGTTTTTCCACATTTGGCTGCTGGGAGCCCTTTCAGACAGGCTTCTGTGTCCTTTTGACATCTCCCCACCAATCTCGGAAGTAAAGTCCTTTGAGCACCTTACTCTTTCTAGCACAGGAATACATTCTAGGCTCATGTGGTTTTCTGCCCTCACCCCTGGAGTAATTTTTCCAAGAAGCTTGATTCCTTTTAGTGGAAAACAAAAAGCCAAAATCTTGACAAACCAAGATCTAGGTACCAGTGTGTATGCTAAAATTTATGAAAGCCCTAGTTATGACTGCTCTTTTGTTCCCCAGGAAGGACTCATACGAGATACCTTGATTGTTTCCAGTAAATCTTCACTTTTAAATACAGCTGAAAATCCATGTATAGTTTTTATGCTTTGGCAATTTAGAGGTGTGAGACAAAGTCAAAACATTAGTGATTTTCTTTATACTTTGTTTTCCAAAGTAAAAAAAAAATTTCTTTTAAGCTATTCGTGTCTTAAAACAACTGAGTAAAGTGTAGTTTCATAAACAAATGAAAACATTTACCTTTCTCTTTACCTAAACTCTCTTTACTTAAAACTCTCTTTTCCTAAATTCTCTTTACCTGAAACTCTCCAGAATTTAGAAACTATTTATCAGTGGCTAAGGCCAAAATAATTGTCACCCAGTTACTAAAAATAATTCATTATTCAAAAAATAACATATAATTTCATGTCGTGACTGACCCAACATTACTGAATAATCTGGCCAGCCTACAATAAATAACAAAATTGTTTTTCCCCCACCAGGAAACATGACTTCCTGGTAATAAACCTTCCCAATACCAAGAAATAAAAAAGTCTTATCATTCTAACCCAAACAAAAATTAATCATCAGTACTTCCATAAAAATTTTTAAAGTACAGTTAATATACAAATATATCCCAATTTTGTCAGTTATGTTTTCTCCGATCTATAACTCACTTTCATAGTATTTAAAATTATTTATTTTAAATAAATACTACCATATATAATCTATAGTTCTTGTAATAGTCCCATTAAAATAGATTAGGTACAGAAAAAGATGACATCGAGAAAAAAACGAGATCATACTAATTAACAGTCCAAAACATGTTTTCTAATAAATAGACAAGTATACACCCCAAACCCAACACTCATTCCTTACGACTATGACAACTGTGACTAAAGACTATGGACTTTCCTATAGAAGAGCCTTCCTGACTACATAATACAATCACTGCTGGTTTTGTATATACAACAGAGGGTTGAATTATGACCAGAAGGGGGAACTTGTGAGACAAAGTAACAGAAGTAAGAAGCCCTTTGCTCATTCGCTTGGCTTGCCAGCAGAATTTCACAAAATCCCTTGTCAACAAAACTTCACAAAGCACCTGACTCAAGGACTGAGAGCAGCCCTCTGGAAGAATGCCCTAAAGATGATACACGGGGTAGAGCGCAGGGTCCCGCATCTCCTGCCTAAATCACTGCATTTTCCAAAAAAGGTGAATTAATAATCCTAGCCCTTATCTTTTCCTATACAGAAGATAATGTCTAAGGATTTTGCTTTTATCATCTGTAACCCAGATGTATCCTCACATTTTACTCTATTGTAACTTGTATTAGGTTGGTGCAAAAGTATCTAATATTACTTCTAAACACATTTGATGTACCTGCTAGACACAGGCAGGGCCACCATCACTTCTATATAAACTGTGGGCCAAAATACTACTTTAAAATAGTCTAACAACTCTTGAGAAGCCTCTCCCGGGTTACATTCCTCAGTAAGACTTACAAATAAAGCTAACTTTAATTCTTCAAAAGCCTGATTTTTCTTTAGTTGACAGAGGCATTTATCTCAACCTGATGTACTTGGACATGAGTTCATGTGGTACTAATAAGTCCAGAAGTGGAACTTTTGTCAACAAAGAATGAATAAATTGCATTTACCTCAATGTGCTCCATAATTCAGAATTAGTTTAGCTATTAATGGACTTGCCATTGAAAGAGTGAGTAGAATTCAGCTTTTCAAATCATTTGCTGTTTGCAAAACTGAAGATTGTAATTATAACACTATTCTTATTCATCAGAAAATATAGCTCTTTCCATTTTTTTCTCTTCAGACACTTGTCAGCTTTCAGCAGCTGGCAAAATATTAATTATGCAAGTCTTTAAATTTTATGTTCCTTTATAAATTGAGAACTTCTGAGTGGAAATGTAGTATCAGTTGCATGTTTTTCAAATAGGGTTAGGCATCGGACATAGAGACAAATGTTGCCTGTCCTTTTCTGCTTATACAGCATCGAGCTGAGAGTACATGATGTTTGTTGTTCTCAACAATAGTTGCTGTGCTTTGAGAGTATTGCTGTCACTTTTGCAAGAGGCTGTTGTGTACACTCCCATAGTCTTGGTGTATATGCTGTCCCTATTAATTAGTTTTCTGTACAGCCGAAGGGGATGGGATGGGAGCTTTTAAAGTTGCATTGGAGTTTTTAAAGTTGCATTTTAAAGTTGCATTGGAGTGTGTGTGTATATATAAACTTATTTTAAACTATGAATGGTCAAGCAGAAACACAATAATTGGTTTCATTTTATGACTATGTCAGACATTCAGAAATGAAGAACTGATAGACTTGAATATGAAGCATTTGGAACATGGTGCTCATCTACAAATCACCCAGCATTTCACCAAATGGATTCTATGAAACAGTAGTTTTGAAAGATGTTATTAGGTGTTTCCAGGCCCACTCACTATGAGAACATGATATTTTAGATGCTTCTCTTGCAGATTGCCAGTGCGCATTAGCTTATTAATGACTTTGAGACACCCCAAGGCATAGAAACATGTTTAATCCTTTTAGCTCCTCATTGCCCAGCCTTCCTTGAGCAGGAAGCATTTGTTGGCTTTGTGCTTGTTAACAAGAAACACTGGCATAGATCATGTGTTTTTCATTCAGCTGATAGTTGTTGAGCACTGGCTGAGCACAAGCAGTGCAGAGGTGAAAGGCAGAACTCCAACTCTCCTAGAGCTTAGATGAATGAAGGCAAGATTAGAGTTCTCTGACGAGTCCTGTGATCCAGGTCAGCTTAGGGCATTGTGGAGCACAGAGGGGGGCAAATGCTCTTACAGAGCCCAGTCTACATCCTGAGTTAGCCAGGACTCAGTTCTTATGTTTTTATTCACTTATTCCAAAATCTTTTCTGAGTACCTACTATAAGCCAGGCATGCTCTAGACATTGGAGACTGATATAGCAGTACACAGAGCTAAGGGGAATCCTTGTCTTTGTGGATCATATGTTCTAGTGGTGGGAGACAGATGAGAAACAAGATGAATACATGCAAGTGAATAATTTATTACTTGGTGATTAGTGCTAGTCAGGAAAATACAGCAGAGCAGGGATAAGAGGGGTGTGTGATCACATGTGTGATGAGGTGATGGCATTTAGCCAGGGCTGCTAGGAAAGCCTCACTTAGAAGATGACATTTGGGTGTAGAGCTAGATGAAGTAAGGGAGCAAACCATGTGAGTCTCTGGAGCAGAAGTGGTCTGTGCAGAAGGAACTGGAAATGCAAAGGCCTGGGGAGAAAGGGGATGCTTGGTATGTCTGAGAAACAGTGAGGAAGCCAGGGTAGTTGGAGTGGGACATACAAGGGAGAAGTTAATAGGAGATGAGGCCCAAAGGTGAATGGAGCTAGGTCGTGTAGGAGCTTATAAGTGGTCATCTGGCCTTTAGCTTTTATTCTGAGTGAATTGGCAAGACGTGGAATGGATTTGAACACTCAGAGGAGTAACAGGATCTGAGGCTGGTTTGGACAGGATGGCTGGGGCTGCTCGGTTGAGAGTGAACTGAGCAGGGGCGTGGATGGAGGCAAGGTTGCTGGAAGACCAATCCCTTGGCGGTTAGGGAGGTCGAGGCGAGTGGTGATTATGCCTTGGGGCAGGGTAGGATCAGGGCAGGTGGTGCAGGGAAGTCAGACCCTGGATATATTCTGAAAATGGATGTGTATGACAGTTTGCTGGAGAGCCAGTGTGGAGTGTGAGTGATTGATAGATAGCAAGGATGACGCTAAAGTCTGTGACTGGAGCAACAGGAAGAATGGAGGTGGCTCTTCCAAGAGGGGAAGATGGGAGAGAAACAGGCTTATGAGGGGGTATGAGGACTCCATTCCGGGCAAGTTATGTTTCAGTTACTAGACACCCAGTGATGCTGTCAGTAAGGAGTTTGATACATGCGTCAGGATCTCAGGAAGAGGTCCATCTGGAGGTAGAAATTTAGGAATCATCAGCATAGAGGAAGTGTTTACAGCCATTAGACCGGATGAGACGTCTAAATGAATGTTGATGGAAAAGAGAAGAGGTTGGAATATTTAACACAGATCTTTTTTTCTTGTCAGTAGTTTTTAAAAGTGGAGTTTTTGGAAATATTAAAACACTAGGTTTAGAAGCAGAAATAATTAGCTTTTTTTTTTTTTTTTTTTTTTTTTTTTTTTAGCAAAAAGAACTTTTGTTAAATAAAAAGCCAAGACCTCGAGCCCTGGACTCCTGTGGAGTTTTGAGTCTGGGGAGGGAGGAAGCAGCAGAGGGAGCGGAGGGCCCGCAAGGCGGGAGGGCACCTGCAGGCTCTTGGCAGGCAGGCTTGGCCTGGGCGTCATGGTCAGCACTGGGCCGTGCCACAGAGAGGCTGGATGGATGAGGCCTGAGAACTGGCCCTTGACTTAGCAGGGAGAAATGGTCTGCTGAGTTGGGTCAGCCCTTTCATAGAGTGATAGGGCAAAAACAGGACTGGCATGGGGTTGGGCAGAATGGGGAAAGGGGCGAGGACAGAGCACCATGGGGTACTCTGGTGAAGCTTTGCTGTGAAGGGAAGAGAGTAAGAGTGTAGGGTGAGGAGCAGGGGAATAGGGAGGGTTTTTTCAGTGCAGAATTCTAGATTTTTATGATTTTCTTCTCCAGGTTTTTTTAAAAAATTGTGATAAGATTTACATAACATTAAATTTACCTGAACAGTTTTTAAGTATACAGTCCAGTAGTGTCTTTGTGTGTTGCTATAAAGGAATACCTGAGGCTGGGTAACTTAGAAAGAAAAGAAGTTTATTTAGCTGATGATTGTGCAGGCTGTACAAGAAGCATAGCACCAGCATCTGCTTCTGGTGAGGCCTCAGAAAGTTTCCACTCATGAAGGAAGGTGAAGGGGAGCTATGTGTGCAGAGGTCACATGGAGGGAGAGAGGAAACAAGGAGCGGGAGGTGCCGCCAGGCTCTTTTTAACAGCCAGCTCTCACAGGAACTACTAGAGCAAAAACTCACTCACCCAGGGAGGGCGTTAGTCTATTCACGAGGGATCCACCCTTGTGATCCAAACAAATTCCATCATGTCCCACCTCCAACATTGGGGATCACATTTCAACATGAGATTTGGAGGCAACCAGCATTCACGCTGTAGCAAGTAATGTTAACCACTGTGTACACATGGCTGTGCAGCAGATCTCCAGAATGTTGTCATCCTGCAGAAGCAAAACTCTGCACTCATTAAAGAACTCCCCATTTCCCTCTACCTCTGACCCCTGGCAACCACCATTCTACTGTCTGTCGCTATGAAGTGGACTACTTTAGATGCCTCATATAAGTGGAATCATACAGTATTTGTCTTTTTGTGACTGGTTTATTTTGCTTAGCCTAATGTCATCCTCAAGGTTCATCCATGTTGTAGCATGTGTCAGAATTTCCTTCCTTTAAAGGCTGAATAATATTCCATTGTATGTGTGTACCACATTTTGTTTATCCATTCATGTATTGCTGGACACTCAGGTTCTTCCACCTCTGCTACTGTGAATAATGCTTCTGTGAACATAGGTATGCAAACATCTCTTCACATCCTTGCTTGCACTTCTTTACGGGTATATACTCAAGTAGAATTGCTGGGTCGTATGTTTAATTTTTGGGGGAACCACCACACAGTTTTCCACAGCAGTTGTACCATTGTACATTCTCACCAACAGTGCACAGGGTTCTAATTTCTCCACATTCTTACCAACACTTTTCTGCGTTTTTGTTTTTGCATTTTAAATAGTAGCATCCTAATGGGTATGAGAGGTGGTGGTGAGAGGGATTTCAGTCATTCTTAAAACTGTTAAAATGATTGAAATCATGGCAGATTTGTAAGAAGAGAAATGGTAGGTAAAACACGTGGGCTTTGGTCTGCCCCTGTGAGTGCTCAGGAGTGTCAGCTACTACTGTGAGGAAGGGGGTGCCCATGCCTGAGGCAGAGGGAGCAGAGCAGCTGTGCAGAAGCACAGAGTGTGAGGAAGTGGGAGGAGTGTGGGGCCGCAAGTAGTGCATTCTGGCTGGAGCACCACGCAAGGGCAGAAATGAGGTGCGGCCAGTTAGAAAGGCTACTATTAAAAAGTCAAAAAATAACAGATGTTGGCAATGCTGCAGAGAAAAGGGAATGCTTACTTACTGTAAACATGGTGGGAATGTAAATTAGTTCAGCCACTGTGGAAAGGAGTTTGGAGGTTTCTCAAAGAACTTAAAACAGAACTACCATTCCATCCAGCAATTCCATTACTGGGCAAAGACCCAAAGGAAAATGGATCGTTTTACCAAAAAGACACATGCACTCGTATGTTCATCACAGTGCTGTTTGCAGTAGGAAAGATATGGAATCCACCTGAGTACCTATCAATGGTGGATTGGATAAAGAAAATGTGGTACATCATGGGATACTACACAGCCATAATAAAGAATAAAGTCATGTCTTTTGCAGCAACATGGATGCAGCTGGAGGCCGTTATTGTAAGAGAATTAACACAGGAACAGAAAACCAAATACTGCATGTTCTCACTTTTAAGTGGGAGCTAAGCCCTGGGTACACATAGACATAAAAACGGGAACAGTAGACACTGGGGACTACTGGGTGGGGAGAGAGGGAGGGGGGCAAAGGCCAACAAACTGTCTCTTGGATACTGTGTTCACTACCTGGGTATGGGATCATTCATTCCCCAAACTGCAGTCACTCAGTATATTCATGTAATGAACCTGCACATGTACCCTCTGAATCTAAGATAAAAGTTGAAATTATTTTTTAAAAAACCGGGGAAAAAAGAAATGAAGTGCGGTGCACAGGGCCTTCTGTGTCATACACATACACATACTTATTAGGTTTTGTCTTGAAATGACGGGGAGCAGTAAAGAATTTAAATAGAAATGACGTAGTCAGTTATTTCTGTTAGATCATTTGGCAGCAGTGTGATGCATGGGTTCGGGGGTGGGAGGTGAATCTAAAAGCTATTGATGTAATTCAGGAGAGAAACGAGGGTCTGGGGCAAGATGGCGGTGGGTGTAGAAGGGACAAGACTTGGTGTTAGCTGTAGAGAGAGGGAGCTGTCACAATGACACCATTTCTGGCTTGGGCTTCATTTTGGATGGTGGGTGCTTTTCAACATGGGGATGCAGGTTTGAGGTAAGGTGAAAAAGAATTATATTTCAGCTTGTACAGGATTTGAGAATCTTAACAGACATCAACATGGAGATGTTCAGTAGCTAATTAGATAACAAGTCTGGAGCTCAGGAAAGAGTTCATAAAGCAATAAACGAGCATTAATTCTGGATGCCGCAGCTAGTTATAGTATTTTAAAATGTATATAGTTTGTGTGAAGGCTTTATTTTTTTGCCTTTATGGGACCATTTTGCATAGTATGGGAATGGGAACTGTTGACAGAATTTTAAGTGAACACAGAAGACCATGCTATGGATATTGAGCTTTAAGAGAAGCAATTTAATGCTTAGCTGAAAGCTGAAATCTGGGTTTTTCTCTCCTTTTTTGGTGGGGGATGGGGTGCATGTTTATTGATTTATTCTTATTTTGTAAGAGAAATTCTTCTTGTTAAAACAGTTACACAGAAGCTATGAAATTATACTAATTTTAAATTCATAAGAATTCATTCCCAGCGTCTGGGTGTAACCATTTAAGCAGTAAAATATTTTAGTCCATTTCATTAAGTAGATAAGAAATTATCAAGTGTTTCATGGCATGAAGTAATTCATGAAGATTTGCAGCCAAGGGAGTCCAGGGAGCTATGTGATAAAAGCAGAGAACTAAAAGTTAGAAGACCATATTTTTGTTTCATCTATTTCTGCCATGTACTAGCCATGGGATTTGGACGGATCACCTTTCTGATCCTCTGTTTAGTCAGCCAGAGAATGAAAACATTAACTTCCTGTTTACCTCCTGGGCTCACTTATTCATTGAACAGGTGTGTGCAGGAGGCATCACACAGGGCTAGGGCTAAAACATGGAACACACAGAGTTCACAGTCTCATGGATTATAGCAAAGAGTACAGAAAGCGGCTGTGAAAGCAGCGTATAAACTATAAAGCACCACGATAACTTTAGGGTTATTCTTAACTCTAATGAAGTTTTCTTCCTGGGAGGTTCAGGTTCTCTTTCTCATTTGAGTGATAAACCGATAGAAAATGAAAATAAAAAGAAGTGGTAGGTATCTCTGTCAGAAAAGTTAAGGTGAGATGTGCCTTGCACACTCAGAGTAGACAGCTATTTAATATTTGTTGCATGGGTAAAGTAATGGTGTTAGGATTTGGAAATTCATTGTAAGCAGATAATGATTCTTATCTTGCTTGCTGCATTTTCAGAAGTGTTACATTTAAGAAAAGTGGGAGTTATATCTAGCACTCAGAGGAATATAGAAATGAACCATGCAGAAAAATTTAACTCAGAATTCAAAATCTTGGTTTATAGAGAGTGCCTGAGTCAGCACTATATACCTAGATTTCAAAATATTAACTAGAAGACTTTAATGCCATTGGAAAGTGTTAGGCACAAATAAAATATCTAATGTTTCTGATTGTGAATGAGATAAAATCCCAGATTTAAAGGCCAACATGATAATTGAATTATCTTGGGGAATAAGTGAAAGTTTGGTTCCTGAGATTGTATTTACACTTAAAGCGTGAAAAATGAGAACTTAAGTTGCAGTTAGTGGGAAGCAACTTGAGCGATAGCTCATATAGCAATAAAGATTCTATACTATCTGGGATATTTTAAAATTCTACAACATTGAGTCAGTTTCAGATTTATATGAGTATCTCTAATAAACTTCAAAAGTTCTAAAGGCCTTGGACTGTGACACTTTATTTTCATACTCATTTGCACAAAATCCCACATGTTGACAGGAATAAGCACGGGTGAGGATGTGTGAGGGCCGCTTCATCAGCTCCCTAACAGATGGCCTCTCCATTCATTTTATTCTACAGGCAAACATGCTGAAGACATATTTGGTGAGTTGTTTAATGAGGCTAACAACTTCTACATCAGAGCAAATTCTCTTCAAGACAGAATTGATCGCCTTGCTGTCAAAGTCACCCAGCTGGATTCAACAGTGGAAGAGGGTAGGTAATTGCCTGAAAGCAGTGAGCTAGAAGTGATGTTGACAAGATGGTGGTAATTAATTGCAGTGTAATTACTGCTTTTTCCTTGGGATGGTATGCTGATATTTCATCTTTTCTTTCCTAGAAGAATAGTGAGGGGAAAAAACCTACAACTTTGTGTTAATTCACGATGAAAAGATTCATATGTGGTCTACCTCATAACTCTATACTCTTTTTTAAAAAATTACAAATACAGTATTTGTTTTAAAGGCTTCTTTGAATACAGTCAGTGTTAGAAGCCCCAGTTTAGGTTACTGACAGTTATTTTAAAAATAGTTTCTTAACTAAAAATTACAGAGCCACTCTAGAGATATGGTCCAACTGAGTCAGTGTTACACATACCTTGTGTGACACAAGCACCTGGTGTTCTTAGGATTGATGCCTGTAAAATCCTGGTGATTCTACTGATTTAAAAATTTTATTAACCTTCTCAGAAATAACATTTACCGAAGGCCTTTAGGCTACAGGCTTTAAAATAATGTTAATATCGACAAGCATTGTATAGTTAACTGATAGTCATTTGATGATACACCCTGAAATTGTCAGTTTCAACAAAATTGAAACTATCAACGATCCCTTTTTTAAAATTTTACTTTCAGTATCTTGAATGAAAGACTGAGATTGAGCTGGAGAAAATATGCTAAAAAAGTACAAAATATACCACTTCATATTTATTTTGAGAAAAATATTTAGGTTAAAATTTAGTTTTACCTTTAAATAATGGCAGTTAACAATTCCTCTTGTTGCTTTGAAAAGATCCTAGTGTCTGATTTTTGCGCTATATCTATAGAGTAGTATCGGTAAAAATAATGCTTTTATTTTTTAAAAAAAGTAGTTGTGGAATTCATCTCTTATCATTTAAAAAATTTATGTTATCTCATGTTCAGGTCTTTTTCAAAGGTCAAAATTTGATTAGTGAATTACAAATATAACAAAAATGTAAAACATTGATTTTAATATTCATTATAGAAGCATTCTTACTTTTCCAACAATAAGTATTAGTTGGTCTGTTCAGGTAAGGAATTCTTAACATTTTAAACCAGTCATTCATGTTTTAAATTAGCTATTCATCTTTCTGCAACTTTTTGTTGGCTGTTGCCATTAGAATGCTTATGATAAACCTTACCCTGGAAAAGATTAATTTGTAAATTAAATTTTATGAGATTTTATAGTACATGTCATATCTTTAAAATCCTTTTCCAAACAAGATTTTACCTTATTACTTTCCTTGCCATGGATGTTACAGTAGAAAAAATACTTGACTGACGGGAAGTCTGTATTCTATTTTGGTCTTGCCAATTTTTTGCTGGAGTTTTTGGAATCTTAACATTTCTGAAGCTCAGCTTCAGTGGTTGAATAGGTGGGTTAATAGCCTAGTCTGTCCACCTCAAAAAGTTTGATGAAAGTCAGATGAGTTGGCCGGGCGCGGTGGCTCACGCCTGTAATCCCAGCACTTCGGGAGGCCGAGGCGGGCGGATCACAAGGTCAGGAGATCAAGACCATCCTGGCTAACATGGTGAAACCCCATCTCTACTAAAAATACAAAAAATTAACCGGGTGTGGTGGCGGGCGCCTGTAGTCCCAGCTACTCAGGAGGCTGAGGCAGGAGAATGGCGTGAACCCGAGAGGCTGCACTCCAGCCTGGGTGACAGAGCGAGACTCTGTCTCAAAAAAAAAAAAAAAAAAAAAAAGAGATGGGTTAATAAATGAAATGTAAAGTGCTGTACAAGCACAAGAAAGAACTTTACCCATTCCCCGATTTTCTGAATCCTTAGTGTAATTTTGTATCATCGATCAAGCTACTTAATTTTTGGGACTAGATGCATGTTGAAAAGCTTTGCCATTTGCCATCTTTCCTTAATGTTTGTTTCAGAAAAACTTAATGTGTTATTTCCATTTGTGTAATTTTTGCAGAAGTATTTCCCACATGCATTATATTTAAACTAATGTTGTTTGAATGGTGTTTTCCTTAGGATATTCAAATCTGTGCATTTACATGCCTGTTACATTCATAACTATATTCCTATGTGATTTCTGAGAAATGCTATTTAAATAAAGAATGTTACTCTAGTATTAGGTTCAGGGAAATAATCAGATTACTACAAAAAAAAAAAAGTCATGATTTGACCTCATTTCATAGTGATAGATATTATCTGTGAAAGGAAAGGAATGCGCATGCTCTTAAGCATGGTTTTTAAATGGACAATAAAAAATATTATTTGGTTGTTCTAGGAGGTGTTTTTAATTGTGAGTCAAATGGTATTTACTTCTAAACAGTTAAAAATATTTCTATATAACTCAACTTGGGGGATTTTCTCTAAATAGTCTCACTACAGGATATCAACATGAAAAAAGCTTTCAAAAGTTCCACAGTCCAAGACCAGCAGGTGGTTTCAAAGAACAGCATTCCCAATCCTGTTGCTGATATTTACAACCAGAGTGATAAGCCACCGCCTCTGAACATCCTGACACCATACAGGTATAGCTTCATGCGTCCCAGAGCCTTTCCTTGAGATGAGGGGAGAGCTGGGCAGAGCTGGGAGCAAGCTGATGCATTGTGTGGGAATGTCCTTGATGGTTCACCTGGGTTAAAATCAGAATTGCTTCAAACTTTGAAAATAATGATTGAATTATATACAGTGAAACTACTCATTGGTACATAATTATTAAAGTTATAGTATTTCAGCATATTGATACGTTTAACAGTAGAAATGTGAGCTCTGATTTTAGCTTTTAGATGTAGCTACCTTAAGTAGAAGTGAGTAAGTTGCATAACAGTATTGTGTGTGGTTATGTTGTTTAGATTTGAAGTCAATTTGAAAGGAACTGCATAATTCATTTATAATGCAGCAAAATACCTGTTTCAGCACTGGAGAGACATTTGATATTTAATTCAGAAAAAAATGTATTCTGTAGTGGTCGGGGTTTTGAAGAGTGAAAATACAGTCAGCAAATTAACCTTCTGTTACTGGAAAATGGTAGGACACGTTATCAGGACCAGAATTCCAAGAAAAACAATGGAAAATAAATAGTGCAAAAAAATAATATGAAGAGACTAACTAAAAATGCTCTTTCTAAACACCCCTCCTGGCTTCTCCTGGCTCAGCACTTTTTTCCCATACCTGCTGTCACCTCCTGTCCCATATCCCTCTTCCATACACTGTCTCTCCGTCCCTTGTGGTATGTCTTGTCCTCTCCCCACCTCTGTGCCCTCTTGTGGAACTCATCCTTTGGCCTCTGACAAGCACAGGCTGTGATGACCAGTGGTTCTCACAGCCCCAGGCCAGCTCTCTGGTGATTATCCTGTGAGAACCTTCCAGGAGCCTGCGAGTTCTCCACTTCCATTACTACCCTCTCAGCAGTCCTGCCCTCAGGGGCCCTTTGGCCCATCTCAGGGAGTGCATAGAATTTTTCTTGGTCCTAATTCCTGTCCTTTCTCAGGGTCCACAGGGAGATGTTTGGAGCCACCCTTTGTTGCAGCTGTGCTAGGAAAGTGCAGTTTGCACTACACCACTTTCTTTCTGCACAGACAGGGAGAGGCTCTCAGAAAAACAGGCCAAACTGACGGCAGAGGAGCAAGATGCCATGCCTTTTTATGGAAAAAGTAGACTTTTCTGGAGGTTTTAGCACACTTATTTAAAAGAATTAAGGATATGTATGAATAAAGCATTATAAGCCAAATATTTTAATTTATGGCTTTGCATTTGTTCAGTAGGCGTTTTCCTGGGGCAGTTTCATTTTTACTTAGCACTGAAGCCTCAAACACAATGTAACATGTGGGCTTGCTCATGAAAACTTTCTACCTGCTGTTACTAAGAAACCTCACTGGAAATTCTGTTCTAAAGGAAAAAAAATCAGATAACCCAGTGAACCACTACATTGATTAATCTAGATCATGGTAAAATATTTGTAGTGATTTATAGTTTTCAATTGCATGAAAACTGATTTGACTTTCACATATATATGTGTGTGTGTGTATTCAGTCTTATGGAAAATAAAGCATATCTTTGACTTTTTTTTTTTTTTTTTTTTTGAGATGGAGTCTCGCTCTGTCGCCCAGGTTGGAGTGCAGTGGCGTGATCTTGGCTCACTGCAGCCTCCACCTCCCGGGTTCAAGCGATTCTCCTGCCTCAGCCTCCCGAGTGTCTTTGACTTTTTAATAGTGTGTTTAAGGATAGCAGTGCCAGCCCAAATTTGCTTTTTCATTAATATAGTAATATTTGGGGTATATAACATACAAACTTTCACATTTGAACTTAAATATGGCCCTGTAACAATATTGTCTTAATATAAGAAGTACAAAGTGACTGAAAAAAAAATTTTTTTTTGAGATGAAGTTTTGCTTCACTCTTGTTGTCCAGGCAGGAGTGCAATGGCGCAATCTCAGCTCACTGCAACCTTTGCCTCCCGGGTTCAAGCGATTCTCCTGCCTCAGCCTCCCAAGTAGTTGGGATTACAGGCATGTGCCACCAAGCCTGGCTAATTTTTGTATTTTTAGTAGAGATGGGGTTTTACCATGTTGGTCAGGCTGGTGTCAAACTCCTGACCTCAGGTGATCCACCCGCCTCGGCCTCCCAAAGTGCTGGGATCACAGGCATCAGCCACCATGCCCAGCCTAAGTGAAAAATTAAGTGTTTAGAAGCTATAGGAAACAACAGATGCTGGAGAGGATGTGGAGAAATAGGACTGCTTTTACGCTGTTGGTGGTAGTGTAAATTAGTTCAACCATTGTGGAAGACAGTGTGGTGATTCCTCAAGGATCTAGAACTAGAAATACCATTTGACCCAGCAATCCCATTACTGGGTATATACCCAAAGGATTATAAGTCATTCTACTATAAAGACACATGCACACGTATGTTTATTGCAGCACTATTCACAATAGCAAATACTTGAAACCAACCCAAATGCCCATTAATGTTAGACTGGATAAAGAAAATGTGGCACATATACGCCATGGAATACTATGCAGCCATAAAAAAGAATGAGGTCATGTCCTTTGCAGGGACATGGATGAAGCTGGAAACCATCATTCTCAGCAAACTAACACAGGAACAGAAAAACCCTGCATGTTCTCACTTATAACTGGGAGTTGAACAGTGAGAACATATGGGCACAGGGAGGGGAACATCACATACCAGGCCTGTCAGAGGGTGAGGGACAAGGGGGAGGGATAGCATTAGGAGAAATACGTAATGTAGATGACGGGTTGATGGGTGTGGCAAACCACCATGGCACATATACCTCTGTAACAAACCTGCATGTTCTACACATGTGTCCCAGAACTTAAAGTATAATAATAAAAAAGAATATATCTGTTTATATTCTTGTCAAGGTTAACATTTGCTTACTTAAGTGAGTTCCTGCCTTCATTAAGGTACTGGCTCCATTTTTTAAAAAAGAAATGTACATCTTATATGTCTGAAATTTTGCAGCTTTTTCTAGACCTCTACCTATTCAAGGTCTTGGTATCTTAGGGAAACAAATTATCTTTCTCACAATAATGTTATTAATAAAATCTCTATCATGCAGGTTGTCTATCAATTAGGAAACTAGGAAAAGAAAGGAAGGACGTTAATAGTCAAAGGTTAAGGTATAGTGTGAGTTGCACTGGCTCTTCAGTGATTTTCAGACATAGCGACTAGAATAGCCCCATAGGCACCCAGGCCTTGGTATTTGATGGTAAGACACTTAACAGGAGATGGCATAGCAGGGGCTTTAATGACAGACCTTTGTTTTCTTCTGAACAATTCAATTAGCCTTTGACTGTTTGGGCATAAACTCTCCTATACTCATTTAACTGATTTTGCTTCCCCTGTGTTCCTTAATGACTTATTGAAATACTGATATGAAATAATATAAAATGTTCTGCCTCCTTTTGAAGGTAGTCTTCAAAAGCATTAATAGAAAACAGTGTTTACTTTGTATCATGATGGTTTTGATCATGACTATTGATTTATATGACAGCTTTGGACCTCTGCTAGCTGCATCATTGGTTTTATGATAAATGAGCTACTTATATGAAGACTTAAAATATTCTTTAGACCACAGTAATTGCCTGTGACAGTGCTTTAAAATGAAATGGCCATAGGTGAATAAAGTTTCTGTGTAGGTTACTTCCAGTTTGAAAATACATAGTTCACCACTGTTTGTGCTTACATTGATGCCCCATAAACATTTCGCTTCTTTCCTAATTGAACTTACAGATGTTGGGCAAACCTTATTGAGAAAAAGGGATAGAGTACTTACTAATTTTTATCCTAATGATACTGAAGCTCCAGTGTAGAAGCGAATGTGTTCTTTCTAAGAATCCATCCATCTCTGTGTATAGCCCCATGTTGGAATAAGCAAAAAATTTCCTGAAGTGATTGAGATATTATAAATTGCTGAATATGAGTCATGTTGTGATTTTTTTTTTCTGAGCAATTTTCTATACTCGATTCTAAATTTGCAAGAGTACTTTTAACCTACAACAGGTTATTCTACAACAGGTTGCTATTTTATGTTTTCACATTTTTTCGAATAAGGAAGCTTAAAGACTTAATATGTGTAGGAGAGTTTAAGTGCCCCATGTAGATGTTATAATCTCATGAGTTCAAATCAAGTTAACATTAACATACATATAAAAGTCTCTAACAGTCTTTTCTTCCCTGACTTACAATACATTGATTTGTAGAGATGACAAGAAGGATGGGCTGAAGTTCTATACTGATCCTTCCTATTTCTTTGACCTCTGGAAAGAAAAAATGCTACAGGACACAGAAGACAAAAGGAAAGAGAAAAGGCGTCAAAAGGTAAATAACTTCAGTATGGGAAATGTGCATATCAGTGTTTAAAGGAGATTCTTGTTTAGAAATAGTAAATTATTTAAATGTTTGAGATATTGGATATAGTGCTGAAGTTTTTTTAGAGGTTGCATTTCTTACAAAAGATCCTGACAATTCAGTCTAACACAGTAATACTGTTTTCAATAAATACTGATTTGTTCTCCAGCACTTGCTTTGCTTTAACAAAAGTAGTTCCTAAACTTTGTTTTGTTACCATGTTTTAGTAACTCCTCTCCTGCATTCTCAAATTTTTGTAAAGTAGTCAGTATTCCATATCAGATCAATGATCATGCAGCACAATGATGTGCTTTTGTCTTTTTAACATTTTTAATTGTCGGGTTGCCTTCTAGCTGTAATTAAAATCTTGGCAAGATGTTCACATGGGATTGAGAGGCATATGTGATTTGCACGTTCAGCGGATAGGATTTACTGAAAACGAACCTCCCTTTAAGGGGAGGGGTAGGAAGAGAATTGCAAGTTTGAAGGTTGAGAAATATCTGCCTGCATTGCAAGCAGTCTTCAAAGGAGAAGCCCACTCTACTCAGGTTAAGGGATTTGTGTTTTGAAAATTGTTCGTTTTGGGCCCAGAAATTAGACTTAGGCCACTGAGAGGAATAATTCTCTAAGGGCAAGTATTTATTAATATTTTTATATGTCAGCTGTATTTAAAAATGACCATCCAGTTTGCTTGACAGATGAGAACACTTTATTTAGGAGAAATGCTTAGCATTTTGTGAGTTGATAGCCTTAGGGTTTTGAGGCATTGAGGTGTGTTGGCCCAGTAGGAGTGACAGTTTGGTCTGGAGGAGAATTTGAAAATCGAAAACAGCATTTAAGGGAAGGGAACATGAGAACAGTTTGCAGACTGTGCTGTTGTAAGACACCACAGCTGGTTCCGGGAAAGAGGATGCAAAGGACTTGGTCATACACAGTCTTCTTGTGATCATGGCTTTGGGAGATTTAATTGGGATATATCTTGGAAAAGTTGCTAGGTTTTGCAGAGTATTCAAGTGAAGAAAAAAGAAAGATACTAATCTTTTGAGGGGAAAAGGAACAAATATTTAAAAAGCATATTTACCTTAATCCTCATGCTTTTTTATAGTTACAGGGGAAAATGCTGGGGCTTACCTGCCTTTAAAATGTGCCTGTTTTTTAAAAGGCCTAGGTTTCCTTTCTCAATGATGCTTTTGGCAAAACTGTTTAATTTTTTGTCACTCTTCTTGAAGGGGAAACAATTTTTATGTATGAATATTGTGTC
This sequence comes from Pongo abelii, assembly GCF_028885655.2. NCBI lineage: Eukaryota > Metazoa > Chordata > Mammalia > Primates > Hominidae > Pongo > Pongo abelii. The sequence continues at coordinate 31,596,131 of NC_071999.2, forward strand.
TTTAAAATCACTTGTTATTTCCTGGGCTGTTTTGTCTCATTCTACCTTCCTCAAACACATAAAATTCTGATAAGAATTTCTTTCATTCACTTATATAATGACTTGATGTTGAATGCCTTCTAAATGCTGGATAAACAGTGGCAGAAAAAAAACAGGATTACCACCCTCATGGAGAGGACAGTATAGTGAGGGACACAGACCTTAAATAATCATGCAGCCCTCAGAAATGCAGAAAGAGAGAGGGCAGTTTCAAAATGTTCATATAGGTCTGCTTCATATGGAAATAGAAAATGAGGCAAGATATTCTTTATTTCCCAGGATTTCAGAAACCCAAATCACGCTCAGTTTGCAGTTGACAAATCTGAAGGAAAAGTTAGTTAGAAAATTTAGGGATTAAAAAACCCACGTTTTTGAACTTTGTTTCCTTTAGTTTAATGCTTTAAAAACATTAAAAACTTAATTACACAAATATGAAGTTTTAAATATGTAGTTACACTACTGGTAAGTGTAGTGAAGGAAAAGTACAGAGCACTCTTGAGTGAGATGACCTGGTGTGTGACAGTGTACATGCAGTGAGGGGTCAAGGAAGACCTCTCTAAGGAGGTGTCATGCAGGCTGGGTTCCAAGGGAGGGTAGCAGAAGTTAGCTCAACAGTGGGAGGGTGCTACGGGGAGGCTGGAGAGATGGCGAGCAGATGAGGTGGCGTGCTTCCGAATTGAGGAGGCTTCTAGGTAGCAGTGTCTAAGATCATCCTGGGGGAGGAACAAATTTGGCAGCTTCTAAGGATTTTAATGTAGGCCAGTGTAGCTGGATCCTGGATTCATCACTGTTCATATTCTTTCGTGTTTGGTTCGCATGTGCTTGTGTGTCCTGTGTGCATGTTGATAGGTAGATTTGGAGGCTGAACCATGGTGAAGAAAGTTGCAAATATCATAACACTTCATCCCTGAATTTGTCAGCATGCATCTTTTAAAAAGTAAGGGGAATAGTTATTCATTATTTATTCATTATTCATTATTTTTAAAAAGTAAGGGGAATAGTTATTCATTATTCATTATTATCCTGGTTCTTAATCAGGATGCATATTGGAATCACATTGAAATCTTCCTCCCCCACTTTTTTCCTTTGGTTTTTCAAAGTACACACCCAATACATGCTGGTTGTAAAATGCTCAAATAGCATTCCCTTCCCTGGGAGTACCTAGCCACGGTTAACAGCTTGGTGTGCATCTTTTAAGACTTTTTAGCATTCGTAAATATGTGCATAAATATTTTACAAAGTATTTATGTATACATAGTTGTACTACATATGACTTACATACACACACTGACATTATTAAAAATGTACTTCGTTCTTTTTAATAGTTGTGTAGTATTCTGAAATATAAATGCTTCATAAATTACCCATTACTGTTGCTCTTACAATACTGCAGTGGTTATCCCTCTACTTAGGTGCAGATAATTCTTCAGGATAAATTTCTAGAAGTTGAATTGCTCTTATTGAAGAGAATGTGAATTTTAAATTTTGAAAGATAGAATTGTATTGCCCCTAATCTTTAAAAGACTGAAGAACTAGTTTATATTTTTACCAGGCCTTCTCCAGTCCTGGATATTACTTTCTTTTGATGAAAGATTGAATGTGTTACATCTTCTCATATGCTTATTAACCATTTCTTTGTCTTCTGTGAATTTCATGTTCACATCCTCTGTGGATCCATGCCTAAAGCCTCCTGGATGCCTCGGAAAACGGTCCAGTTTTCTGTCTTCACCACACCCTTGGGCCACGTGCTGTTCTTTCACCCTATACCCACTTAGTAGCTTTCTCACTTGTGTCCCTATCTTCCCTCTTTTAATTTGTTTTCTGTAACACAGAGAGATCTTCTCCAATGCCTTCTCAGCATGTCAGCCTTCCCTTCTCGTTCTTTAATGGGTTCACATTGCTGTTGGGGTAAAGGCCTCCAAGGTCTTCCTGCCTTTCAGATCTTGGGCCATTCACCCCAATGTACCATTTACCTTCTTTTATTTCTCTGAGGGCAGTGGTATCCTCCTCCCCAGAGCCCTCACATAGTCTGTCCTCTCCTCTTGGCAAGCATCTGACCCATACTCCTCTGCAGAATTGATGCCACTGTCAATACATTTTCAATACTCTCAGTCATTCCACACACACACACACACACATATATATTTAAACATAAAAATATATTTGTAAAAATAAATACATTTATTTTTATAATACATTTATAATAGTACCTTTATTTGTGTCATCTTGTGGACTGCAGGCTCCATGAGGGCAGATGCCATGTCTGTGTGTGTGTGTGTTTGTTTGTTTGCCATTTGTGTTGTCAGTGCCTGGCGCAGTACCTCGGGCATAGCACTAGAAGTTCATGCTTGCTGCCTGGCTGTGGATTTGATCATTTAGCCAGCATGTATTGAGTGTGTATTCTGTGTAAAAACAGTATGTTGAGATACCATAAGACAAGAGGGAAACGTAGGAAATAAAGACACATGATTTTCATCCTTAAAGATCATAAAATTTTGTGAAGGAGGCAGGAAAAACTTACAGGCACACATAGAAATAACTTCTCACCTTTCAAGAAGCACCTGTTTAAGAACGGAGTATTTGTTGAATGAAACATTTTCTGGTCAAGTAGGGCTAGAGGAAGAATGGTGCTTTTTATGAGCAGGTAAGTTTTTATCTTGCTTAATTTTGTGTTAAACTATTTACAGGATTCACTTATTCCATAATCTTTTAGAAATTGGGAACAGAATGTTTTGAATTATTTTCTTTGAAAGATAATTGTATGTTAAGAAGTCAGTCAAAATTGTGTGGTGGCGGGAAATAATTTCTCTTTATGGTGCTTCCAGGTCGTTCACCCGTGTAATATAGATCTGAAAGAACTTGTTTAGGTTTAAAACAAGTTACAAGCATATTCAAGTGAAAGTTTTTTACTTTAATGAAAACGATGGTAAGCAACTCTTAACAGTTGTAGCAGGGTAACTTTTTGTTGATTCTGTTTTGTTGGTTCTGTTGGGTAAGAGGAGTACACTGCTTTAGAGTTTCTGTAACATTAGGGTAATCGAAATGCGAATGTGTCTTGTCTGTTCATCAGGCATGGGCCTTGTGCATTATAACTGTATTTAACCAGCTGTTTTCCTTTCCCTTCTGTCTTGGCATGCTCTCTTTCCTTTCCTGGACATCAGGAGCAAAAGCGTATAGATGGCACCACCCGTGAGGTGAAAAAGGTTAGAAAAGCCAGAAACAGGCGCCAGGAGTGGAATATGATGGCATATGACAAAGAGCTTAGACCCGACAACAGGTTGTCTCAGAGTGTGTACCACGGAGCGTCTTCCGAGGGATCCCTGTCCCCAGATACTAGGTGTGTGTGTGTCACTGCTCCCTTAGCCCTGATGCTTGGGCCACTGAGTACTACCTGGTTTTATTATTATTTGAAATGCACCAATAGCTTCGGGGTTTATATGGCCCTTGATGTCTTAAGATTTTCCTTAAAAATTGTTTATCGGTATTTTGATTTTGAAATAATACTTGAAGACAGTGTTATTTTACATTGGGTTCCTTTGATTTTAGAAAATCTCTCTGGCTTAAAATGTATTGTTGAGTTCATCTAGATGTAGTATTTTAACACTGATTCTGAATTTGGGGTAACTGCTTATGACTTAAGTTTTTACTTTAATAATCATTTAATCCTTTCTCTTAGCATGGAATGTTGAATTTCCTTTGCCACTTGGTATCTAAAAATGATTGGCAGGTGGTAAAGTAACTAAGGAGTACCTTCATTGTTCCCTTTAGTAACCCTTTGGAAAAATGATGAACAAAAGAGAGATTTACTTCTTATTTCAGATAACTTATATATTCTAATTTCAGGAGAAGAATTCTATTGGCGTTTACTTAAAAATTTATTAGCAGTTAAGTAAAAATATTTCTTGCAGGCGTGAATAATGTGGTCATTAAGTCACACTTGTCACCAAAGGCATTCATTGAACAACAGGAAATGACTAGTCAATTTTAACGTTTGATTCAGTTTTCTATTTCTGCTTTTGTAAAGTTGTAGCCTTCCATTTGCATAAACTCTCATCGGCATTTAAAAATTTGAATAGAGAATTCTTACAATATGTGATCAAGAATGTGTCAAAACAGCAGCAACCTGGACTTTAGGTTATATCTGTGTCCTTTTTTTCTACCTTTGTAAAACTCAGTGTTCAGCACAAACTCTTAACGTATTACATGCCTTCAGTGTTCCCACCCCAGAAGGTCTGTAAGTCATTGGGAGGATGTGAGGCAAGTTCTGGTAATTTTTCTGTGCAAAGTTTTATTTGTTAAATATTAGAGAATTATTGGAGCTTTAACTGAGTTTTAGCCTCATTTGAATTTTAGTGTGAGTTTATTTCTACAGAAAGTAGGAATTATAACACAGTTCTGCTCATAGTTCTTTGGGTGGGGAGGAATGTATGAACTTAATAGCTCCCATGATGTCAATCTGCTTTTTTGTTTTTTCTAAATAATTTAGCTATGATTGTTTACTCGTGCAAAACATATACTTTGTTTTTATCCTATATAGACTTTTCAAAAATAGATGCAGATAGGAAAATGATGGATTTTTAAAAATCTCTCAGTTGAATGATATTCCTTCTAGCATCTGAGATTATTCCATGTTGGGTATAAAATGGATGGTTATTCAGATATAGTCTGACTTTGTATTTATGTTGCTTACATACATCTGCATTTCTCTTAATTTTCAAAAAATAAGTCTGATTGTTTTATTTCTTCAGAATTCCTTTTGTTGTCTCCTGCTGTTTCCCATGGCTTCTTACTATTTGCATACATTATTTACTATCAGATAAATAGATTATAACTCATCATTGTATTGGATTATAACCCTTAATTAAGAAATTTTTATTTTTTTTACTACAGTGTGTCACTTTTTTATTATAAAATAAGACATGCTTATTATATCTGGAAGTTACAGGAAAAAATTAAAATGAAATATGATCTATAGTCTCACCATCCAGAGAAACCGTTGTATGCATTTTAGTGTATTTCTCTTTAGTCTTTTTCTATATATGTGTTTCTTTTTTCTTTTACAAAATTGGAGTCATGCCATGTTTTCTTTCTTTTGACTTTTAGAAATTATATCCCATGTTTTAGGTATTATTTAGAAACATGATTTTTAATGATTGTATCCGCTCATCTGAGTGCATCCAAGATACTGAGGGAAATTTAAATAACCAGGTTTCGTGGTATGTGTATATGCTGTTATATAAGTAATATACCGTAACCCATCTTACATTTTTGCTCTCTCTCTAGATTGTTAGGAATGGCTTGTTCCTGAGCATGAATTTAAGATGAGCGCTGGGAAGTGCTTGCCTGCTGTATGACCAGCTCTCTGTCACTGCCACTCAGGGAGTCGCACACCTCCATGCCCGATTGTCCTTGTTTTTTCTCATCCAGTTCTGGGCCGTGGTGCAGATCTCTGGCTGCCCGCCTGTCTACCCAAAAAACCCTGGGGGATTTATTGACCTCTCACACTGAGTCTCTGCTGCTGTGCCTACTTCCTCCCATGTGGTGTTGTCTCTGGCCCTCCCAGCCCTCTTCTGCCTCCTCCTCCCGTGTTGGTGTCATCTCCAGCCCCTCTGGCCCTCCTCCTCCCATCGTCCCCAGCCCTCCCAGTCCTCTTCCTCCCGTGTCAGTGTCGCCTCTGGCCCTCCCAGTCCTCGTTTCTGTAATAGGTGATCACTGACCATCATGAGGCCTCAGGATCTCCACTCACCTCCACCTTGGCCGTGCATCTGCAGCTGGTTTCTGCCTCCCCACTGGGAGTGGGGCTTATCTCCAGCAGCTGCCTGCTCCTCCCTCCTCCTCCTCCTGCCTGCTGGCATATCCCTTTTCTGTGGTCCTTCCCTCTTCAACTGACCAGTCCCCTCTTCCCCCAGCCCCTGTCCTCCTGGCATCCCTTCATCAGGGTTCTGCCCTGTAGAAATCTCTGATTTCTACTTCAGATATTTATCGAGTCTTCCTTCACTTCTGCCTCCATCTGGTTAGCCCCTTTTCCTTGCTTCCTTTCTATCCTGTGTTGCAAGGCTCCTTGACAGGGATAGCCCTCCCAGTTATGCCACAGTATTTATAGTTTCCTGCCCTCATCTCATCAGAAAGCTGTCCATATTTGGCTGGAGAACTCTGTTTCCTTTAAAAGGTTGCACTGTAAGCCAGTGACTCGTAGTCATGCACAGTGTCAGGCACACATCATCAGTGTCTCCAAGGGTTATAGGTATTTACATTTTTAAAATACTCTAAATCTAAATACAGGTCAGGTCCTTCCCCCATTAGATATATTTTTAAGTCATTTGCTAGCAGCTCACCTAGTTCAAAAGACATAATCAGAAGTGCACCATAATCCAGAATTCATACTGCAATTAGGGAAGAAAATAATGAGTAGTTATTAGTTGTTACACTTCAATTAAGGAAGGGAAAAGGAACAGAAGCTGTCTCTTCTCATTTAGAAGGCTTTTCTGTGCCACACGATGCCCCAGTTAAGAAAAGCTACCAACTGGAGTCCCAAAGATGGAAATGCAGTGTGCATCTTCCCTGCTCCCTCAGCACCCCCAATGTGTGTTTGGTATTTCCTTCAGAGAGAGAAACACAAGCTGAACCCTAACAGAAACCAGCAAGTAAATGTGAGAAAAGTCAGAACAAGAAAAGAAGAGTGGGAGAGAAGGAAAATGGGCATTGAGTTTATGAGTGACGCAAAGAAACTGGAGCAGGCAGGGAGAGCCAAAGAGGACAGAGTGCCCAGCGGGTTTGTTGTTTTGTTTTCTTTGGGTTCCCAGACTCAGGCTGCCCCTGCTTCTGCCGCCATGAGAGGATGTACAGCCCCTCCTGGCCACATGTCCTGTAACCTGAGCCAGGAGCGTGTGACTGTCTTACTAACGCCCACGGGGCTGCCGGGCTGCCACAATTGGGTCCTTCCTCTCCTCCTGAGGGCTTAGCAGGAATCCTGTCCCTGCACCCCATGTCTCACTCAGCTCTGCTCCACTAATCCAAGATCCCTTTCCTTTCGGAGTTTCACACCCAGTGTGTGTGCAAAGAAAACTGTGGAAAGAAGGCCTTTCCATAGTGCACCGCATTGCTTTCTGCCCTTTTCATTAAATACATTTCTTCTGTTTAAGAAAAATATGATTCACTCTACTGCATTCTTGATTTCTTTTCCTGTTCTTACTGTTAATATTTATCCAGTTCACCTGCCATTTTATATTTTCTAATTATATGCTGTCAGTTTCATTGCCACTGAAATCTTCTGTCTTATATCCTGTTTCTAAATGGAATGGTTTCTCTCGTAGCCTTCTTTCTTAGAGAAAATGTATGCTGAAATACTGTGAAAAGGAGGCTCTGCTGTTTCCTGCTTGCCGGTCTGTCTGACTTATTCACTTCAAAGCTGTGAATCTGAATCCATGTAACACTGGGGCTTGCTGCTGACTTATAATAATTATGTTGTTGCTTGGAATCTCTCACGGGGCTATACCTAGTTGATAGTAAAGCAAATTAATGTCTGATTTTTGTGTATTAGCAATGTTATTATTCAAATACATCCATGTGCCTGTTAGCCGACAATTTTTAACTTAATTTAAATTTCCCCCACCTCTTGTTTTCAAATGCCAGGTCACATGCGTCGGATGTTACAGATTACTCTTACCCAGCTACTCCCAACCATTCTCTGCACCCCCAGCCTGTGACCCCTTCCTATGCAGCTGGTGACGTGCCACCACACGGGCCTGCAAGCCAGGCTGCGGAGCATGAGTACCGGCCGCCATCTGCCTCGGCGAGGCACATGGCCCTCAACAGACCTCAGCAGCCGCCGCCCCCGCCTCCCCCTCAGGCCCCAGAGGGGTCCCAGGCCTCTGCACCGATGGCTCCAGCAGACTACGGGTAACTCAGCGTGCCTTGTACCCTAATCCCTACTGGCCTTGCATTTGAATCTTGCTCTATGTGGTAGGAGAATTTTAACTGGTATTTTAGAGGCCAGGATAGAGTCAAGGATGACTGGATGTAGATACTAGCAACTCTAACATTCTGTGTGAAATAAAGCAGGTGCAGCATAAGCTCAGACTTACAGTTGAGTCTCAGGCTACACTGTGCATGCATGTGTGTTCCCTCACACACACTCTGCGTGTTTGAATGGCTCTTTAAGCCAAGGCGTTGATAAAGGGTATTAAGTGCTGATTTTGTGAACCTGTCCCAAACCCTCAAGTTTCTGGACACATCCTGAGTGGACCACAGAAAATTGTTATCACAGACGAGAAGACCACACCCATGCAGCTCCCGTGCCTCATTTCTCAGACTTGACCAAAATCTGCTTTCGTGACCTCTGACCACCCAGACATCATTCTGCCCCAGGCCCTCCTGTTTCCTGAGAAGTAGAATTCAGAGACCTTCATGTTCAGGCGTTTATCAATTTAGGCACCCACCTCTCTGTTTTTTGGCTTTACCCTAGTCTTTAAAAACTTCATGCCTCAGAGTTGGTGCCCAGGAAAGTTACCGTGTGTTGGTGTCCACTGCTAACACGTGTCTGTGCACCCCTGTCTGAATGACAGTCCTTCTGCTCTCAGAAATGCTCTCCCTGGCCACGCATGCCAAGTCAGGATCCCCAGAGTGGCTTGAGGCTGTGTCAGGCCAAGAGAGGGCCCATGGTCCAGTTAGTTTGGAAGACCCTCGGCTGAATAGAATTCAGCAGATTTCTTGGCTGTGTGACTTTTCGAAGCTTTTGATACACACCTGGGCACTGCAGGCATGGGGCATTTCCACAGAGGTGGGCTAGAGAATGTAGAAAGCTCCCAATATGGTTGACCTTAGGACCCTTAAAAGACAAGTTTGTGAGCTACCGCCTTGAGATCCCAGTGTGAAGCCTTCACTGGCGCTGCTGTCCTGGCCTCTGCAGTCAGCTGCTTTCTTCTGCCTTTCTTCAGGAAGTGCTGCACTTTTTGAGTGGTCCTCCTTTTGGCACGTTTCAGTAGCAGGTCTTGAGTTCTGTCATAATGAATAATGTCAAACTGAAAATAACTGACCCAAGGTGTGCATGTTTGCATCCTGCCATGATTGAAGTTCAGGTGACAATATGTGTTGTGTCTGGGGATGGCTCCGTTAGGTGCCTAAGAGCTCCCAGGACGTGACCCTCTCTTGTTCCCTTGGTGACTATGTGCCTCATATCTCTCTCAGGATGCTCCCAGCACAGATAATTGAGTATTACAACCCATCCGGACCACCTCCTCCGCCACCTCCTCCTGTGATTCCCTCAGCACAAACTGCCTTCGTCAGCCCTCTCCAGATGCCCATGCAGCCCCCATTCCCTGCATCAGCCGGCTCCACGCACGCAGCTCCTCCTCACCCACCCTCCACTGGGCTCCTGGTCACAGCCCCGCCACCCCCGGGCCCACCACCTCCCCCGCCAGGCCCTCCTGGTCCTGGGTCTTCTCTTTCGTCCTCCCCAATGCATGGCCCCCCAGTAGCTGAGGCGAAGCGGCAAGAGCCTGCACAGCCACCAATCAGTGATGCTCGAAGCGACCTCCTCGCTGCTATTCGAATGGGTAAGTGGAGCCCCCAGACACGCAGCCTGCCTTTCAGCAAGAGGTTTCTTCATGTGTCCAGCCAGCTACAGCCTCCTTGTCGTCAAATGACTACTCACTATGGTTTTTAAAATAGAGTTAAAGTGGTCTTACTTGATTTTTTTGTTTTGTTTTGAATAGTAGATGTGTTTTTGTCCAGTGTAAGGTAATCAAATTGTGATAAATAATTGGGAAACGGCCGGGTGCGGTGGGCTCATGCCTGTAATCCCAGCACTTTGGGAGGCCAAGGCAGGTGGATTGCTTGAGCCCAGGAGTTTGAGAGCAGCCTGGGCAACATGGCAAAACTCTATCCCTACAAAAAATGCGAAAAAAATTAGCTGGGCATGTTGGCCTGAGCCTGTAGTCCCAGCTACTCAGGAGGCTGAGGTGGGAGGATTGCTTGAGCGTGGGAGGTCAAGGCTGCAGTGAGCTGTGGTCACGCCCTTGCACTCCAGCCTAGGTGACAGAGCGAGACCCGTCTCAAAAAAAAAAAAAAGAATTGAAATTAGGAAGTTTTTACTTACCTTGAAACCAGAAACCCAATAACTGAAGTGATCGATTAATTAATTGGATCTCTTCTCTGCATTCTACTCTAAGGGAAAAGTATAAATGAAAGAAAGTGAGCTCATATTAATGATTTCTTTAAAAAAAAAAGAGTTGGTCCTGGACTTGTCATATTTGCTTGATGTCCTAAGCCAGTGGTTTTTCAGAATCCATAATATTCAACAGCATAATCCTTTTGTCAGAGGACAGTCCCTCACTGACCCCCTGACCATGAAACACATGGAAACAGGGCATCTCAGGTGGAATTGGGTGGGGAGTCTGCCCTCGCCTGTCTTGGGCTGCCCAGAGAGCCCCTGGGAACCTCCAGCCCACACCATGGATTCTTAACCAGGTTCCAACCCAGGTTGGTCGAGGGTCCCTGACATGTTATGGGAATATCCAAGAGCTTCTCACCTGTGGGGAGCCACACAGACTTGGTCACAGTTTAGTCGTCTCATCTGGAAGTGACCGAGCAAGAAGCCTGGCTGCAGCCCGCCAGCTCAGCATCAGTGATGTCCTTCAGAGGAGCTGTGATGCTGCTGCCTCTGCGTTTTTCTTGTGTGCCCGTGAACCAGGCCCGCAGTGTGGCCCACGCACCCTTCTAAAGACCCCAGGGTCCTCTGTGTACCTGGACATCATTGACGCACTTTTATTTTGTCAAGATAAAAAAGTCCTAGAGGTATATTAGCTCATGAATATCAAGTTTGGGGTCATTGTAGGACAGTGTTGGATTTGCTTTTTTTTTTTTTTAACACCTTATATGCCCTGTCTACCAAGAGTAGATACATAACCTGTATCTAATATTGAGGAAACATCTGATACACCCAAATTGACAGACATTCTGCAGAATAGCTTCCTATATTCTTCAAAAATGAGAAGGTTGTAAAACACAAAGACTGTGAAAAACTATCCAGATTAAAGGACATTAACAAAACTTGACAACCAACATCACAGATAATTTCCACTGGATTCTGAACCAGGGGATAATCTTTTCCATTTGCAATTAGATTGGGTCTTTTTGCAAAATTTGAATAATATTTATAGGATAGATAGTAGTAGTGTATCGAAACTAATTTTGTGATTTTGATTTTTTGGGCGGGCGAGGCGGGGGCGGTAACACATGAACTATTTTAGGGGTAAAGGGACATTATATGCCATTCACTCTCAAATGGTCCAGAGAAAAGTGTCTGTGTCTGTCTGTGTAAAGATGATATGGGAAGATTGGGAAATTGGTCAGATGTTAGCAGTTGGGGAATCCAAGTATATGGGAATGTTTTTCTGCTGGTCTCATAGCTGTTCTATAAATCTGAAATTATTTCAAAACAGTTAAAAAATGAATGGATACCATCTTGGGCAACATTGCAAGACTGTATCTCTACAAAAAAGAAAATACAAAATTTAACTGTGCATGGTGGTGTGCGCCGGTGGTTCCAGCTACTCAGGAGGCTGAGGTGGGAGGATTGCTTGAGCCCAGGAGGTCGAGGCTGCAGTGAGCCATGATCGTAACATTGCACTCCAGCCTGGGTCACAGAGTGAGACCCCGTCTCAAAAAAAAAAAAAATTAAAAAAAAAGGATAAACATTAAATCATCAAATATCTTACTTTGTTACTAAGCTAGAAAGTAGATGATTGTATTTTATGTTAGTTTCCACAGTAATTGTTGAAATAAAGGTTTCTCAGTTACTTCTTGGGTTAGCTGAGAGTGAGTAGCATAGAACACTGTTTCCAAGGCTCTGGATGCTGCTGCTGCCCAGTAGATGTCCTGTGGTGATAGAAATGCTCCAGCCTGCAGTGTCCCAGAGAGTAGCCACTAGCCACATGTCAGTTCATGCTTATAAGGCTATATGTGCCTAGTGGCTGCTGTCTGGGATGGTGCAGCTCCAGAATTTTCTCTAATGGTGTTCATGTACACTGAAATTAGGAATTTTTAATATTTTAACACATTACTTTCTTACAAAAAAATCTTCTCACTTTGAATGCATGTTTTTGCTTATGAAACTTTTAATATTCCCTGAGCTTTTCTCCCCTCAGATTTCTAAAACTTTCTGTCCTTAGTGTCAGTAGAAAAAAAAGTCCAGTAGACATATTTGTTCATTTATCTTTAATTCGGAGCCAGCAAAAGGATGTGATTCTGAACCACGTGTTGTGTCTGCAGGAATTCAACTGAAAAAAGTGCAGGAGCAGCGGGAGCAGGAGGCCAAGCGGGAGCCGGTGGGGAACGACGTGGCCACGATCCTGTCCCGGCGCATTGCCGTGGAGTACAGCGACTCTGACGACGACTCAGAGTTCGACGAGAACGACTGGTCCGACTGAGCAGAGGCTGGCGGAGAGGCTGCGCGTGGGAGCGTGTTGAAGATTTTAAGTGGTCTCTACACCCAAATAGTGGTATTCTAATCCCGTAGCATAGCACCTTTTGTATAAATAATGTGATATTGCTTCTGCACATCCAAAAATTCTGGGTCTTTTCAGTATTTACTGTGTAATACTTAAGTGCCACTCAACATAGCAAATCGTGCTGCACATGAGGAAATAGGCTGTCACTATCACATTGTCCTGAAAACAGCATCTGCTTTCCTCTTGGCCATGAGAGTATTTAGTGCAGTTTGGGTTTACTCTTACTGATCAATATAACTCTGCAGACTTGCTGTGTGTTTGTGAAGCTGCCTGGTGTTAGGTCTCTGCAAGACTAATGACTATGTCAGAGTGATGTCTTCCAACCAGTAAGTGATATTGTTTCACCGCTTCGGTTTTTCCTTTTGTTTTTTTAAAGGATGTGTTTCTGAAGAAGTTGGTTTTAGAGGGAAAGGTTCAACACATAGGGAGAATCCAGTGTTTCTGCTTTCAGTTTCTTGGCTTGGTAGCCTCTGAGTGAATCTGAATGCTCTGCTGAATAATTTCATTGCCTCTGCACACGCCTGTCAAATATGAAATTGGAAGGGCCCTTGTCAGGCTGGGTTCGCTGTGGGCATTTGCTTAGTAAATGCCTGTTGATGGTTTTGCAAGAGAGTTCAGCAGCTCAACAGTAATGAAAGTGAAGAACAGAGTCCTTTTTCCTTCCTGGGGCCATTGGGGATGACACTCAAGGTATCTGCCAGCCTCTCCAGTGTGGGCATCAGCCGGCCAGAACAGATGCGAGTAGTCCATGACTCTAGGAGCTACACCGCTGAGCTGGGCAGAGCTGCGGCACAGGGCCTGGGCTGTAAAGGAGCCCCGCTCCTTTAATTTCCTGACAGCTGTGTCCTGAGTGAGCCGCAGGAGTTCTTAGCTCCTCAGCGAGCAACAGAGAGCGCTTTAGATGGCACCTTTCGCCACTTGGTCAGAATTTTAAAAGCTTACGTTTAGGTGAAAGTAGATATTGACAGCTATTCACCTTTCACGGTGCTGGGGCCAGATTAGGGATCACTCCCATGAGGAGGGCCTTCACCCTGTCGTAGAAGCACACGGTTCTCCTCTCTCCTGTTGTTGGCACATTAAATGATAAAAAGCACCTCATGAGACTCCCTTGATCAGCCCTGCAGCTGTAGCACAGCGCTGTGCCCTCACCTCCGCACTTCCTGTTGTTCCCACGTGGCAGTACCAGGGACCCATGGGGAAACTCAAAAATGAGAGCTTCTATATTTTGTAATTCTGGATGAAAGATAACTGTGTTGAACAAACAGGTGCTCCAGACTTTGATTATAGATACGACTTCAAAAATATGCTGAGACGCTTAACTTACTAAGGACTTTAACCTACTCAACAGTATTTCATATCCATTGTGGTTAGTTACTCAGTTATGATGAGAAGAATCTGGAGCTAAAAGCAGAGATGTTTGAGGTGACGGTAGGAATGTGAGCAGGATGGTGATGGGGGTTTTTGTTAATGCATCTGAGCAAGTCAGCCAGCCCCGAAGTCCCCTCAGTGTGTGTGTCTCGAGTAGATACCTGTTGGGCTTGCGGGCAGTGATTGTACAGAGCCTGTCCATTGGGTTCAGTCATGTAGATTTGAAGCCCTGAAAAGCCTCATGTCTGCATCCCCTTTCCAAGGCTGCTTCCCTGGCGTGTCTGTTCTCTCCTCTGTCCCAGGTGCTGGGAGCATCCTCTTCAGCGTCTCTTCCTAGAGCTGGTCATCACTAGCCTGTCACTATAAATTCCTTGAATATAAGTAACAGTTATTAATGAACTTCTAAATTTCTAATTTCTCTCTCTCTTTTTTTTTTTTTTGTTGTTGTTGTTAAAAAGGGCCTACTACATTGGCATTATTCTTAGGACTTCTGCAACTTTTAAAGTCTTTCTTGTCTTTCTTGTTGCTTTTGTATTAGGAGTTCCCCATGTGGGTCTAGAACTCCCATTTGGTAATGCTTCCTTGGTTTTTATGGCCCTTCTGTTCTCAGGATGGAGAGAACACAGAAGCTACTATCCATGTCAGGATTTATTCTATTTATATCTTATTACAATAAAATTAGTGGCACTTTATTCATAAATATTCATGAGCCTGTTAATTGTTAGTTGTCTTCCTGTAGTTGAATCAATAAGTTATTTTCAACTCAATTTTATGACTTGTGAAAAAGCTTTTGCCCTGTTGTGTACCATAACCTTTAAAAGAATGGAAAATGACTGAAATCCAATTTAGATTATTTTTAGAGTATTTTTCCAGCAAATTCAACTTATTCTGAAATTTAAATCCAGATCTTTTCTAATATGGTATTACAATGAAAAGAATAAAGAGAAGATTTGAATTTTCAGTTTCATTTTCAAAAACTATTTACCAAAACAAATGGAGAAGAAACATTCAAAAGCACATTTCATTTCTACAAACTTTGTGTTTTAAATTACAGTTATAAATTGTAAGGTAATTTTAAATTGTCCCTCGTATTATTTCTCCATGTCTATTTTAGTTTAATGTCTCCTAAGCTTTTCTCTCATAGCGTAGACCTAGGGAAGGGATGGGAAGATTGCCTAGTCCCCGATGGCTGCGCACACAGGAGGCGGTGGAGCACAAGGCAAGTGTGCTTGCACTGTCAGCCCCAGACCGTAAGCTTGGCTACACTGATGTTTTTCTTTACTAAGGATACTATTCAAAAATTAACATTTTCATCTCAGTAAATTTTTAGAACATCAAAATGTTTTCTGAGCTCCAAGTGGCTAGGTTATAAAAGTTTTATAATAATTTGCAATTAAAATACATGATACATTTTAATCCATTAAAGACTAGTGGGAATGTATCAGCCAGAGTAGCAAGTAATTTTTGTTTTATAAATCATAGTATCTGTCATCTTGCAGTATTACCAATGCTGTTGTAAATTGAATTTAAAGTGGTATTAAAAAAAACTGTTAAACAATTTTTATGTTTGTATATCTTACTATAGATTATGTACAAGTAACAGCTAAATAAAATTACACTTTTAACCCTAAGAGGTTTTGCTTATTAGTAACAGTGTTGTATGTTTGGCTTTTTTGGAAGAGAACTTGGTGTTAAGTGGTTTTTTTGTTTGTTTTTGCTTTTGTTTAGCATTTTCCTTATTAGACAACAGAAGACACTACTTTGGTTTCCATTTAAATTTCTACATAATTTTTGTGTCACCAGGAGTTCAGACTGAATTCCTGAATGACTCGGGGCAGCACTAGTCTGGTTAGAAAGAAAAGGCCATGCTGAGAGTAGGGCAACCACCTGTTGAGAGGATAGAGCCTGGGGCAAGAGGGTCTTAACCACATTTACTCTCAACGGTAAAAGTGAATAACATGCTGTAGTATGTATGTATTGCTTATGAGATGTTTTCATTTAATCCTTAAAATAATCCTTAACATTCTGTTTCATATGTGGGAAAACTAGAGTGAAGCTAAGTTACTCTCTCAGGGACCTTGGTCGATAGAAAACTCAGTTCTGGGTCAGAATCACATGTGGGGGTAATGAGAGTCGAGATTGGGTGGGTAAGGGTGGCCACATACATCAGAGACAGCCAGACTGGAGGTCAGGCTTCCTGTAGAAGCTGCTTTCAAGTTCCTGATGCACACGGTGTGTACCTCTACCATGGCACACATCATGTGGTATGAAGGCTGGTTCTGTGTGTAGCCTTTCACTAGACTGTGTGTTCCTTGTAGACCTAAGTCATCTTTGCATCCTGAGAGCCTTGGCACAGCACCCAGTCTCCTAGACAATGAGCAGCTGCTTTTTGCATGATTAGATGAGTGGATGGATTCCTGAGTGGTTTTCTTTAGCAAAAAGTAAAGTGTGAGCAACTTTTTAAAACATGGCAAATTCTACCAAATACCTTGCATTTCCTCCTTAGTACTTGTCATCTGATGTGTGGCTCCCTCCCAGACAGAGCTCTGGGAGGCAGGAAGGGGCCTGTTCTGCTGTATCCTGTGTGTTGAGCACAGTGCCTGGCACTTTCTAGATTTCAAATAGTTATTCAGGGATTGTTGTTCATAGGGAAAAAGGGGAGGCTTCTTCAACAACTGTTTGTGAGCCTAATAAGATTTTAAATACATGGATATGTGTAAAAGCACTTGGAAGAGTGCCTGGCGCTAGGCAGACACCCAGTGGATGTGACCCGCCTCTTTTGTCTACAAACCACTGGCTGAAAAAGAGTGGCAGGGTGGGCTCTGCCCTCATGGGGCTGCTCATCTAATGAGAAAAAAGGACATTAAATATTGTCGAATAAATAATTCAGATCATTTGACATGTGCTGTAGTTTGGGGCAGAATGAGAAGTGCCCAATCTCAGTGGGCCAAGAGAAGCTGAGATTTGAGAATGAACAGAAGTTAGCTCAGGGAAGGGAAAGGAGTTTTTCAGTAGAGAGAACAGCATGTGCATTCCCTAAGATGGGAAAGACAGTATGGGGTGAGAATGGAACTAAAGTATCGTGGAATGGAAGCACTTAGAGGAAGAAGTGTCATGAGATGGGATACAAAGACACTGGAAACCTCCCATGCCCAGCATTCGGGATTTAGGGAGCTTTCTGAACCAACAAACCCCACCATGATGACATGTCTGCCATAGCTGCACACCTATCAAAATATTCATATTTACAGCCTATTGGTTTTTTTATTGATCTTGATAGCCTCATGCCTTAGATGGCATTAATATTAGAAAGGATCTTAGGTCCGTTTTATTTATATGTATTTAGAAGGCATCTTAGTGCTCTGCTAGTCTAGCTCCTACCTTTAAAGATGGGGAAAAGGCCATTGCTTCCATTGATGGGGGCTCAAAGCTTGGTCTCTTGACTCTTGAATTTTCAAGAGTTCAAGGTCCTCCTGTTCCACCTTTCAGAGTTAGGTAAATATCCCTCACCCTCTGTTTCATTATGAAAAAAATTAAAATCTACAATAAAGTTGTTCAGTAAACACTGATATATCCCTCTCCATCTGTTCATCCATCAATTGTTATTTTTTATGCATTTCAAAGTAATGTGTGTACTTCACCCTTGAATTCTTTAGCATACATATCATTAGAGTTTAATATTTATAATGTAAAATACACTTAGAGTAGGTTCACTGACTCTATTCTGTCATCTGTTATATAATTTGCTCTTAAGCCCATCTAGTAAATTTTTTATTTCAGACATTGGATTTTTTCACTCTAGAATGTCCTAATGGTTCTTTTTTGTTGTTCATTTATTATAAGCTTATTTTCCTTTACATCTTTGAGCATAGTTATACTGGCTCTTTAAGAAATCTTTGCTAATTCCAACATCTGGATTTTTTTTTTTCAGGATCAGTCGCTATTGACTGTTTTCACTCTTGAGTGCATGCCTAATAGTTTTGGATTGTATTGTAAACTTGGTGAATGATATATTTTAGAGACTCTGGATTCTGTTATGTTCCTCTGAAAAGTACTGATTTTTTTTTTTTTTTTTTTTTTTTAAGGAAGACAGTTAACATGGCTAGAATTAAGCTCTCAATTCCTCCCTGCCCCCATCACCCAGCACACACACAATGGATAATAGCAGAAATTTATTAAGTTCTTTTAACCTTAGCCAGGCTGTTTGGAGTTTCTTTCGCTCATGCTTGGTTACAGGATCAAACAGAGACTCAGGCAGTTTTACACAGAATTTTTGGATCCCCCTCTGGCTCTTATTTGTAGGAACACTTCACTTTCAATCTTCTTTGATCGCTCTGAACTCAGCCCTCTCATTTTTTTAAGCCAATAAGATTGTGGGTTAAGTCAGCCAGCCAAGACTGCAGATTTTCTGTTCAGGCTTAGTTGCCTGCTTGGCAGAACGCCCTCACCAAAACACCTTTAATAATCAGAAATGCAAAGCCTTTTTCTTCTGCCAAGCATCAGCTCCCCTCTCGTGTATTTCTGGTTTTGATTTCTGTGCAATGCCTTCGATGGCTGTGAGGTGTATTTTGTCCAGTTCATAATTGTTATCTGTAGTGATTTGGTCTGAAATAAGCTAGTTCTCCAGTCCCAGAAGCCTCATTCTATAAATATTTGATGCAACATTTATTTTTAAAAATGTTAATGTAAATTTAAAAATGCAAACTGATGTTTAATACCCAATTACAATAAATGATCAGTGTCTCCATTTTTCTACCAAGCAAACTTGTGTTTGCAAGGACCCCACAATAAAACTGGTGACATAGTTCTTTAACAAAGTGGTATCCAAGTATTGGATGATGTGATAGGAAACACGTGTCTGGGTCTTCTTATCTGTGAATCAGAATGTTCTTTAAGGCCGGGTGCTGTGGCACGCCTGTAATCCCAGCACTTTGGGAGGCTGAGGTGGGTGAATCACTTGAGGTCAGGAGTTTGAAACCAGCCTGGCCAACATGGTGAAACCCCGTCTCTACTAAAAATACAAAAAGTAGCCATGCATGGTGGTGTGCGCCTGTAATCCCAGCTACTCGGGAGGCTGAGGCAGGAGAATTGCTTGAACCCGGAAGGCGGAGGTTGCAGTGAGCAGGGATTGCACCACTGCACTCTAGCCTGGGAGACAGAGACTATGTCTCAAAAACAAACAAACAAAAACCCAGAATGTTCTTTAAACCGTGCAAACAGAACAGTATGTGAGTCACATGGGCATTAAGACTACTTCAACAAATCGTCAGCCTTACCCCCAGTTTCCATTTTTATGTTCAGCAAATAACTTTAATATTTTCACTGAGTTTTATAGATTTAGATTCAGGAATAAATCTATACACATAAAATATTTACTTTTAATTATTGGGGTTCATTTGAATCAAGGGTTCCACTACCTAAAAGTTCATAACCACTCCCTAGCATCACCACTATGTAAGGGTTCACATTGTTATGGGACCGTGTACTGTACTCAGATTTTGTGTTCTGTGAAGACAGTCCTAATACAGAGCTGTGTCACAAGCTTTCGGGGACATGGATATTTAATTTGGAGGTGTGGGTAACTTGTAGAGGTGTCCCAACAGGGAACTAGATGAGAAGGAGATTTGCTTCCCGAGTATACTTTCTTCATGGGCCTGGCACCTGGACATTGATTTGCCAAAACACACGAGCAGTGTCCTGTGGGTATCTGTACGTGCGATCTTTTAATTGCCCCACTGCATTTGCTCTGTGTACTTGTGATGTGAATAATTTAAGTACAGCACCATGATTAGTTAGAGGTGGTGAATTGGCCGATGATTTACCATGAAGAAAAATTAAGAAAATAACGCCATTTAAGAGTAATTTAAAAACCTACCAAGTGGTACTTAACGTGAAGTGACATTTAAAAACATTTCATATTTGAGGATGTGCGTCAGCTGCTGTGGCCTAAAACCAGTTTAAACAGCAGTTTGACTCTGCAGCTGGCACGTCCTGAACCTGTGAACATGACTTTGCATCCGCATTTAGAAGATGTTTCTTTGCATGTGTGTAGGTGACGGTGGTTTGAAGTGTATCCTCTCTTTTGAGAGCCACACTTGAAGATCTTGATAATTAGGGGAGCAGCTTTCAGCTCCTTGAAAATGTCTTTTAATATTTTGGAGACTTAGCCAAGCATGGTGGTGGCTCATGCCTGTAACTCCAGCAATTTGGGAGGCCGAGATGGGAGGATCACTTGAGCTCAGGAGTTTGAGACCAGCCTAGGCAACATAGCAAGACCCCATTGCTCCAAAAAGAAAAAGAAATTAGCTGGGCGTGGCAGCTCACTCCTGTTGTTTCGGCTACTCAGGAGGCTGAGATGGAAGGATTGCTTGAGCCCAGGGAGTCAAGGCTGCAGCGAATTATGATGCCACCACTGCACTCCAGCCTGGGTGACAGAGCGAGACTGTGTCTCACAAAAAAACAACAAAAATCACACACACACACCAAAGAATCAAAGACCTGGGCCTTCATTTGGTTTTCCAATTGGGGAATTTCAGCGACATGCCTTGAGGTCAGGGCAGGAAGCAGCATGGTGATCAGCACTGGATGATTCACCATGAAGGGCCCCAGGTTGCCTCCTCCCAGGGCACCTGGCCACATTTCCATTTGCACAGGTCGCAGTGTTGCTGTGGCTCCGGCAGCCCTGTGTCCCTCCTGTCCCTGGTCTCTGGCTCGCCTTGTCACTGCAAGCCTCCTTCCTCCCTCCACCAGCACGACTTTCCTTGCCAGGCTCCTTCCTCACGGAGGCCGTGGGTCCCTGTGGCCCCCACATCGCCCACATCGCGTTGGCTCCTGCCGTCCTTCCCTCTTCCCCCGACAGGTGACCTGTCCTCTCCTGTCCTCCCCTGATGCTTCCACTGCCAGCCCGGTCAGATCCTGCCACACTGGGTTTTGGGGGTGCAGAAGCCCACATAAGTTAATAAAGGAGCTGGCCCTCTCAGCAGAGACTAGAAGTCGTGTCTGAGCCGAGACGCCCCTGGGCACCAGGAAGGTGTCCCCTTCAGTGCCTTCTCAGCTGAGCCTGGGTTCCTCCCAGGCTCGCTCCCACAAGGAGACTTGTGGGATGAGCTCAGAGCCAGGGATTCAGGTCTGGCATCAGAAGGGCTTCATTTTCATGTCATCTGCCCCTGTAGGTGGGGTCAGGCACGGAGGGGTCCCCAGTGAGGGGTTCACACACTGAGTCATGCTAAGCTGGAGGACTGGGGACTCCGGGCTCCACTCATCCGCTCCCCTGGGATGCGTATTCAAATGCAGATTTCCGGGCCCCATCCCAAACCTACTGCATCAAAACCTTGAGCACAGGACCCAGAATCCACAGTTTACCCGGTAGCCTTCTGGAGTGGTTCTTACTAGGCACGCCAAAGTTAGGCCCTGCCCTTCGTGCTGACCTGGAATGATTGACAGGAGCCCAAAGATGCCACCTGCGATGTTCTGGGCTATTGGACGACTAATGGTGCCTCATGGACTCCAGGGGGACCCAGTACCCTCTCCATCAGGGGCTGTCCCTTCCTCTGGTGTCTGGTTGGCAGCAGCTGAAACCCTGCCCACAAAGGTGAGCTGGGTTATGACCCAGTCGTTTTCGTCTTTGGACCCCAGATGCAAAGATGCAGAGCTGCCATCCTTAACTCCCATGTTCCTCTCAGAGCAGCTCTCCCTGTTCCACAGCCCCTGCTGTCTGCACACCCCTGAGCTTCTTGCTTGGTCAGATCGACGGTGCTGGCCGCACAAAGCACGTGGGAGCCCACGGTCCTGGCACAGGTCATTCTGGAGCTCCTTCCTATTCAGGGCCTAGGGAGGAGAGGTGGGGGCCTGAGCTTTGCCTGTGGGCTGTCCCCACTGATGTTACTCACTGGATGGCCTTCCTGGGCTGGAGTGGGGAGAGGGTCATACTCTGCTTGGGTCCTTGTGGCAGACACAGGGGCTGGCACACTGCATGCATGGCCTCTTCTAGCTTCCCCCCACCGGCTGCCATGGACATCAGCCTGGCACTCTTACGTGTCCCTGCATGGCCCCTGTGTCCTGCCCCCTGACTTCTGCCCTAGGCTGTTTGTGTGATGCATCTCCTGCGCTGTCCGGCCAGCCCTCCCTCCTCCTCCAGCAGGCAGTGGAGACCTAAGAGGTGATGTGCCACAGCAGCAGGACCCCACCCCTTGGCCCCAGCTGGGACAGGCAGCATCAGAGGACGCATTTAGGACAGCAAAGGCCTGCACTGATTTTCTTTGGGTCACACGTTTTACAAAGATGTTTTTTGCTGGGGGCTGTCTGTGGCTTTCACACTTAGGTGGAGAAGGAAGCTTTCTTCCCCTTCTCTTCCTGACCGGCTTCCCTTGCGGGTGCTCAGATATTCCATCTGCAGGGGCCTCCCGTGGGGCCTGCCCCAGATCCACTTTCCCACATATTACTTGACTTTAAATGGGAAACAGAGTAAACATTCTTGGGTGACCCCCATACCTAGGAATCCTGGTTATCCGCCTTCTGCTAAGACCTGGGCCAGAGACTGATTTACACCTGGTGGGCCCCCGACCTCGTTCTGACAAAGGCCATGTCTATGTTGAACCTGGTGGCCCAGGAGACTGGAGTCAGTCCATGCCTGCCCCTCCCCGTCGCCCAGCTGGACTTGTTCCCAGCCAAGCATGGAAAGGGAGCAGCGCTGTCTGTGCTAAGGCCCTTGGAAGAAAGAGATTGTGGAAGGCGATTAGGAAGAGTGTCTCCCTGATTCAGGCCTGGTGAGGGAGGAGGTGAAGCCGCCTGAGTTCAGCAGCTCAGCGGGTGTTAACTAGGGAGCAGTGCGAGGTGCAGCCAGGGCAGGAAAGGAGGACAGTCCCGCCCTCTGGGGCCTGGGCCACTGACAGCGGGGTCGGGCAGTGAGGAGCGGGTGAGCGGAGCCTGGAGTCCCCAGTCCTCCAGCTTAGCGTGACTCAGTATGTGAACTCCTCACTGGGGACCCCTCTGTGCCTGACCCCGCCTAGAGGGGCGGATGACACGAAAATCAACCACTGCATCCCCAGGACCACCACACGTCCGCCGAAGGAACAGCTGCAGCTGCCGGAGGGAAGCTGTGGGCCCTGCAGGATAAGCAGGTCTGAGCCCCAGCCTGGTGCATCTCTGCTGGAGCGTGGTGACGTCCTCCGTCGCATTTCCCGCTTAGATGAAGAAACAGAAGCTTTGGGCTGAGCAATCTTTTCTTTTTTTTTTTTTTTTTTTTTTGAGACAGGGTCTCATTTGTTGCTCAGGCTGGAGTGCAGTGGTGCGATCATAGCTCACTGCAGTCTCGAGCTCAAGCGATCCTCCTGCCTCAACTCTCTGGAGTAGCTGGGACTACAGGCGCGCACCACCGCACCTGGCTATTTTTTGTAGAGATGGGGTCTTGCTATGTTGTATTCCATGCCCAGCCCTTCTGATGCCAGACCTGAATCCCTGGTTCTGAGCTCCTTCCCAAGGGCCCTTTGCAGGAGGAAGCTGGTCAGCTGCAGCCATTCAGCTGCTCTGCCTGGAAGCCATGGCCCTGATTGCCACTTGGAGGGTGATGGCTGGAGGCCCAGATGGACACCCAAAAGCAGATGAGCTTGATGGGAGGAACAAGGAACAAGGAACAATGTGGCCTCTTTCAATGTGAGGCTGCAGGGCTAGCCTCAGAGTGTGGGCTGCCCCCAGATTTGGCCTAGAAGCCAATGGTTAAACTCCCAGAGCTGTAGGTTGCTCCCAGTCCTGACTCCCACCCTCCCCAGCTCCACCCTGGGTCTGGGTTGAAGTAAATGTCTAGGATGGAGTAGGGGACATCTGCCTGGTTCACTTCATTTTTAAGTTTACCCATGATGGAATCATCCTGACATCAGAGCTGCACTGTTGAACTGTCCTGCCTTTTTCCCTGCAAATGTTGAAGGAGGGTGTTTAGGGAGGCAGGAAGCAGGGCTGGCCCCATGGGTGAGGGGTGAGGGTTGGGGATTCCTCAAGAGCAGCCCTGCGCTGCACAGGCCTCCTCCAGGAGCATGCACGGGGCACTGGCTCTACACCAGGAGCATGCATGGGGCACTGGTTCTACACGGGGCAGAGGAGTAGGGACAGAGGAGTGGCTGTTTTGGAGAGCGGCTGCTGGAAGGGAGCTGGGGAGTGTCGGGGAACAGGCAGCTGTGTGACCAGGCTAGCTTTGGAGTGGCCTGGGAGCTGAGGATATGGAGGTCAGCCTGCACACCATGTGGACAGAGAGTGGAGTGGGGTTGCCAATGTGGGCATGGGCCGGGAAATCTTGCTTGACACCCCCCAAACCCTGGGATGCCACACCCCAGCCCCAAGGGCTCCCTGAGCAGGAAGGAGGCAGGCCAGGCTCAGGGTTGTGGCTCAGAGCCCCCGTCAGGAGCGAGCTGCACGAAGGTGGAGTGGGGTGGCAGTGGCCTTTGTGACTGCTCTGGAGGAGATGCGGGGGACGCAGCGTCACCGTGTCCCTGGCCTCTGCAGACCTGAGTGCCCGCTTCTCCCAGGGCTGGGGTGCAGGCCTAGGTATTTGAACATTTAAAACTAAAACCATTTGGAAATCTGTCTTTGAAAGTATTGGGGCTCAGAAAATTGTACCCCAAAATGAAAGTCTTGGAAGCAGCCTCAGAAGCAAAAGGTTTTCCCTGACCTCCTCCTGCCCTCCTGTCTCTTAGTCCCATTTTCCCCCAAGGCTACCCATAGGAACCAGAATCCCTCTTCCCCAAGATGGGTCATAGAAATCAGACCCTCTTCTCTTCAAAGCCAACCATAAAACCTGTTACTCTTTTTCTTTCTCTGCCTTTCTGTGTAAAAACTGGTCATAAAGAAATGATCTGACCTACCTTGTTTGACTGCTGGTCATAAGACCCCTTCACTCCAGAAGGAAGGAATGTGTGCTCAGAGAGGCCAGGCAGAATCTAGCCAGACAGGCCTTGCTGGGTGTCCTCACTCGGTCTCAGCGTTAGATCACACCCTTCTTGTCCGATCATATTCTACCCGGCCGTCCATACTTTGTTGGACAGAAGCATAAAAATGGACAAGTTCCCCTGTACCTTCGTTCTTTATGCTGAAGGCTCTTGTGTACATACGTTACATAAACGTGTATGCCTTTTCTCCAATTAATCTGCCTTTTGCCAGCTGATTTTTCAGCCTTGGCCCCCTCGAAGGAGTGGCGTCAGCCCCCGGGGTCCTGAAGAGGACAGGGCGCTTCTGAGCTCCGGGCCTGCGGTTCCTGGCGGGTGGATTTTACACAAATGTCAGAGGCCCCTGCGCTGTAAAAAGCAGGTGAAGTGTAAAGCGCGATTCCTGCTTTCCCTTTAAAAGTCTATCAAGGGCGTCCACGTTTGGTTTAGTATCGAGACGGGGATGCAGGGAGGCGCTGGCCTCCGCCTCCTGGAAGCTAGTTAATATCGCTGCAGAGCCAGTAGGTCTTCCTTTCCGAGGGCGCCCTTCTGCGCGTCTGTGGGGAAACACCGCCCTCTGGTGGCCAGATGATGAAGTGCGTTCTCTGAAGACCAGGCTCACAAGTTCGGCTCCCTATTCACTTGCTCAATCCTTCCTTCATTCCTTCATTAAACAAATATGTGTTTTTCATGCACTGCTGTTGAGAGTGAACTGGTACGAGTTCTTTGGAGGGCAATTTAGCAACCCTGTATCAAAATTAAAACTGTACATACCCATGACCAAGCAATTTCGTTTCTAGAAATATATCTGAGGCAGGCTGGATTTTCCAAAAATGCTGATGACGGTATTTCTAGACCTATATTCTCTTCCAGAATCTTGCCACTCCCTGTCAAGAGGTGTGCCCTGTTTCCTTTTCCTTGAACCTGGTGGGATTTTGGAAGTGCCTGATTTCCAAGGCTACACCCTAAAAGGTAACGAGGCTTCTGCTTGGCTCTCTTGCTCAGAATGCTACCTCTGGAACTCAGCTGCCGTGCTGTGAGGAAGCCCAGGCCACATAGAGAGGCCACAAATGAGGGTCTGCTCCCAGCTGGGGTCTTAGCCACTGCAGGGAGATAGACAGGGCCCAACTTCACTGAGCTCAGCTTGCCAAAATTACAGATTTCTGACCAAAAAGAAATATGGTCTCCATTTTTAGATTACTTAGACTTGGGGTAATTCATTATACGGCTTTCATAACTGTAACAGATATACATTTCAGATTTATTTGCACGTGAACAAAAATATATATTCAATTCAGCACTGTTTGAAATAACAAAAGATTAGAAAACATCTTACTGTTCTTGCAGCAGAATATTGATTAAATTATAGTCTATGCACATTGGAATACACTGCAGCTGTAAAAAGAATGAGGCCATTTTCATTGAATTAAAATGATCTTCAAGATAGATTGTTAAAGTAAAAAAAAGCAAGGAGCAGAAAAATGTGTATATAATATGCTATCTATTAGATTAAAAGAGGAAAAAACAATATATATCTTCATTTACAAGTGCATACAATATTTCTAAAATGATCCACAGGACAGTGATAGCATTACCTCAGGGCAGAGCCCCTGAGTATCTTGGGGTAAAGTGGTGGGGAGATCTCTACTGCAGACCTTTTTAGTACTTTTCATCATGTGAGTGTTTACCTATCTGAAAAAAGTCCTAATTATTTTTAAATGTAAAAATCCTCTTTGATATGCTAGGCAGAGTGATGTTGAGATGAAAGACACAGCTCCTGCTCACTGTCATACAATTTACCTTATTGCTCTACTATCGAGGCAAAACAGTAAAGCAATGGGGGGTTGTATTATCCAGGGTTTGACAGAGAAACAGAATCAGTAGGAGATGTGTATATATGTATTTATAAAAAAAAAAGTGTACTGTTTAATCTGAATAGCCAGTGGCTCAGTCAAGTTAACATATATATGAAGAGACTTATTATGAGGAATTGACTTACACTATTTTGGAGGCTGAGAAGTTCCATGACCTGCCATCTGCAAGCTGGAGACCCAGGAGAGTGGGTAGTGCAATTCCAGTCTATGTCCAAAGGCCTGGGAACCAAGGGGCCTCGAGGTGTAAATCCCAGTTGAAGGGCAGGAGAAGATGAGATGAGATCTGCCCCCGCAGGCAGGCAGGAAGCAAAAGAGGTGGATTCTTTCTCCTTTTGTTCTACTCAGGCCCTCAAGGGATTGGCTGAGGCCCCCGTACATTAGGAAGAGAGGTCTGCTCTACTGTGCCCACAGATTCAAATGCTTATCTCATCTACAAACACGCAGAAACAATGTTTAATCTGGGCACCCAGTGGCCCAGTCAAGTTGACACGTAGAATTCACCACCACGGGGTAGAGAGAAGTCACACAATCAGACTGCTTGGGTTCAAATCCTGGCTGTGTTCTGTGATCTTGGCCAAGGTACTCAAATGACCAATTCTCTAGTTTTCTCATCTCTGCAGTGGGGGAGTGATAGTGCTTACCTCAAAGGGTTATTCAGGTTTTGGTAATTGGCCGTTGAGCTATTCAGATTTTCTAATTCTTATGTCAATTAAGCATTTCAAGTTTTTTTTGAAACAGAGTTTCACTCTTGTTGCCCAGGCTGAAGTGCGGTGGTGTGATCTCAGCTCACTGCAACCGCCGCCTCCTGGGTTCAAGCGATTCTCCTGCCTCAGCCTCCTGAGTAGCTGAAATTACAGGTGCCTGCCACCACACCCAGCTAATTTTTTGTGTTTTTAGTAGAGACGGGGTTTTCACCATGTCGACAAGGTCTTGAACTCCTGACCTCAGGTGATCCACCCGCCTGGGCCTCCCAAAGTGCTGGGATTACAGGCGTGAGCCACCGTGCCCGGCCAGCGTTTCAAGTTTTTAAGAGTGTGTCCATTTCCCCTTCTCTTTTTATTTTATTTTTATTTTTATATATATATTTTAATTTGGATTGCTTCTCTCTTTTTCTTGGTTAGTTTTACTACTGGCTTGTCTATATTCTAACTTTTTTCAAAGAAATGAATATTTGGTTTGATTCATCTTCTCTCTTTTTGTATATTATTCTTTCTTTTATTCATGTCAGCCCTTATCTTGGGTTTTTACTTGCTTGGGGTTACTCTTCTTCTTTGTGAAGCCTATTGACTCAGAGCTTACCTCATTTGTTGTTTTTGAATGAATGCATTTAAAATTATAGTTTTACCTGTAAATATAACTTTCTTAGTCCTACAGATGTTGACATGTGGACATTTTCTTGTCATTCAATGTGAAATATTTAAAAATTTTCCTTATTTTTCTTCTTTATTACAAAGATGATGTATGTGTTGTTTTTGATTTTCATCCATATGGGATTATATACATTGATCCTTTTGATATTGATTTTTTTTTCTTTTGAGACAGTCTCGTTCTGTTGACCAGGCTGGGGTGCAGTGATGCGATCTTGGCTCACAACAACCTCTGCCTTCCAGGTTCAAGCAATTCTCCTGCCTAAGCCTCCCACTTTTGATACTGATTTTTTAAATTTTATATAAGGCTAGAGAAGATGGGCTGAATGTTGCTGACTCTTTTGTATGCATTGGGCCCTCCTTCATGGGCTTATGTATCGCTCGTGTTCATGACTGTTCTGTGTGCACTTAGAGGCAATGTGCATTCTTTCTTTAATCTCTAATTAACCAAGATTATTCAAAATATTAATCGAAGCTCCTATGCCTTTGGTTATTATTTGCCTGCTTGATCTGTTAGCTTCAAAGGAATATTTTTAAATATCTAATTTATATTTTTATTTTTAATACTCTTTCTTTTTCTTTCTGATTTTTAAAATTTTGGCCTTAAAACAGTTTTGATACCAAAATTGATATACAGCTTTCTTTTCGTTTATATTTGCCTGGGATATGCTTAATAACTTAAAAGAAACTTTCTGTATCCTTTCATTTTAAATATGTTTCACATACATACACATGTTCGTACATATATACATACATCTATGTAATGAATAGCTTTCTTTTCTAATCTTTATTTAAAATAGCTTTATCAGATTAATAAAGTTTCTTTCCACTTCTAGTTTAAAATTTTGTTTAAAAAAATCACAAGTAGGTGTTGAATTTTACAAATGACTTTCTATATTTACTCAGATGTTTATGTGACTTTTCTCCCTTAACCCATTCACTACAGATTACATTATTTTGTTACTATTTTGTTTAGAAGTTTTATATTTATTTTCATGAGTGAGATTAGTCTACAATTTTCCTTTTTAAAACTATTTTTATTTTGGGAACAAGGCTGTGTCGGCTTTATAAAATAAGCAAACAAGCATTTTTGCTGTTTTCTATTCTGTAGAAAAGCTTTTATAAGATTGGCACTTTTGGTCTTTAATTTAAGGTTTGGCCGAACTCAAGAGTGAGGCCATCTGAGGCTGGGCTTTTCTTTTGGTTTTTGATGCTGATTCAATTTCTTTTGTTTGTAGGGTGATTGTAGGTTTTTATTTCTTCTTGAGTCATTTCTGATAAGTTATCTTTACCCAAAAATTAGACTATTTCTTCTAAATTTCAGGAAAAAGTTATCCGTTATATTCTCTTTTTATCTTTTTAATGCCAGCAACCACTATTGTGACGCTCTATTGAAAGCAGTTTGTTCTGTCTTTTGCCTCTGAGTCCGGCTCACTGGTGCTATGCCAAATTTATTAGTTCGTTGTTTGTTTTTGTTTTTGTTTTTAAAGAAAGTAACCTTTAGTGTTGGTCCTCTTTATTGTGTTTGTTTTCAACTTTATTTGTTTCTGCTCAGAATTTTGTGATTTCTTTCTTTCTCACTTCTTCAGGTTTATTTTACTATTCTTATTCTAACTTCATAAGGTGGACTCTTAGTTCATTATTTTTCAATCTTCTTTTCCATCATACACATTTTATGGCTATAGTTTTACTTCATTCTGCTTAATTAAATTCCATAAGTTGGGATGTGGAGTCTTTTAATTAACATTCAGTTCAAGATATTTTCTAATTTGCATGTGTGAGTGATTCAGAAGCAGGTTTCTTAATTTGCAAACAGATGAGGATTTTCTGCTTAGGTTTTTGGATTTTAGTTCTCACTTTATTGCACTGTAGTTTTAGAAGACACTTTGCATGATAGCATACATGCTGTCTATGAAATTTGATGAGATTTACTTTATGATCCAGGATATAGCCAGTTTTAGAAAATAGCATATTTGAGGTTATTGGATGCAGTGTTTTATATCTGTCCATTGATTTAAGTTTTTTTGTATTGTCAAGTCTTCTATATTCTTACTGAATTTTTTAAATCACTGAGAGGATGTCAGTTAAAAAAAAAAAAAAAAGTCCAGGCCAGGTGTGTGGCTCACGCCGATAATCCCAGCACTTTGGGAGACAGGTGGATCACTTGAGGTCAGGAGTTGGAGACCAGCCTGGCCGTGATGGCGAAACCGTGTCTCTACTAAAAATACAAACATTAGCTGAGCGTGATGGTGCGTGCCTGTAATCCAGCTACTTGGGAGGCTGAGGCAAGAGAATGCTTGAACCCAGGAGGTGGAGGTTGCAGTGAGCCAAGATCATGCCACTTCACTCCAGCCTGGGTGACAGACCAAGACGCTGTCTCAAAAAGAATTCAGACTAGTATCTCTTTATTTTTGAAGTTCTATCAACCTTTCCTTCACATACTTTGATACCTGTTATTAGGGTTTGTAATTTCGTGTCCTGTTTATGTAGTGCCTGCTGTGAACACGCACGCCAGGCATTGTTCTAACTGCCTTCGTTACATACTAGTTCCGTTATATCCTCACAACCACCCTTAGAGGGAGGTATGAGTATTATCCCCATTTTCATGGGAGGACAGTGAAAATAGCAGAGATTAAGTAACGTGCTGAAGATCACACACACAGAAAGGAGCAGAGCCGGGCTGAGATAGGCGGGCTGACTCTGGACTCTGTTCTTTTAACCAAATGTGTGTATCTTTCTGGAGTGAACTCCTGACTTTATGACATGAACTAATTCTAGTAATTTTGTTTGTCTTAAATCTATTTTGTCTGCTATTAATAATGCTCCACCGACTTTTTAAAATTCACATTTTCTTGGTTTATCTTTTCCTCTCCTTTCACTTTCAACATTCCGCATCCTTATGTTTTAGATATGTCTCTTGTTAACAACAAATACTTTTGGTCTTTCCATTCTGACAGCTTTTGTATTTTAGTTGGAAAAACTTAAGTTTAATATGACTTCTTATATCTGTTATTTAGAGCTAACAGGTTAAGTTGTACTTTTTCTTTGTCTGTTCTTTCATTCTTTTCCCTTCTTGCCTTCATTTGGATTGATTTTTTTTAATCATTCTAATTTTTCCTTTAAGTTATTTTTTATATTTTTAAAAATCACTACTTTAAGAATTATAATATGGAAAAAATGTATCAAAGTCTAAAGTTAACCAATAATTTTTCCCAGAGGTAATAAAAAATGATTTTTAAGCTGGGCACAGTGGTTCACGCCTGTAATCCCAGCACTTTAGGAGGCCAAGGCGGGTGGATCACTTGAGGTCAGGAGTTTGAGACCAGCCTGGCCAATGTGGTGAAACCCTGTCTCTAAAAAAATACAAAAATTAGCCAAGCATGGTGGCAAGTGCTTGTAATCCCAGCTACTTGGGAGGCAGAGGCAGGATAATCAGTAGAACCTGAGAGGCGTAGGTTGCAATGAGCTGAATTTGCACCACTGTACTCCAGCCTGGGTGACAGAATGAGACTCTGTCTCAAAAAAAAAAAAAAAAAAAAAGATTTTTAACAGCCAGTGTGGCGCACACATAGATCAATCAGAAGCACACCAGCCAGGTCATGCAGCGGGAGGCAGGGATGCTCACCACCAGGACACAGCCCCGTGTTCACGTGCCTCTGGGACGGCACACGGGCCATACCCCATTTGCCTCTGTGTTAGTCAGCTCAGGCTGCCATCACAAAATACCACAGACTGGGCAACTTAAACAACCCAGATTAATCTTCTCACAGTCCTGGAGGCTAGAAGTTTGAGATTGAGGTGCCAGATGATTCCGCGTCTGGTGAGGGCTCTCTTCCTGGCTTGTAGATGGCAGCTTTCTCACTGTGTCTTCACATGGAGGGTGAGAGAGGGAGAGACAGAGAGAGAGAGAGAGAGCTCCCTGGAGGCCCTTCTTCTAAGGCACTAATCCCATCCTTCTGACCTGATCCACCCTCCTGACCTGATCTAAACTACTCACCTCCCAAAGGCTCTGTCTCCAAATACCAAATACTTCAACATATGAATTTATGGGGGTTGGGAGGCAGTTCAGCCCATAGCAATCTTTCTTTGTCTGACTTACATGTTTTTTTCTCTTTATCCTGACCTCATAAGATAGAATTGTTTCATGCAGTCAGTGTTCTTTTAGATTTATCACAATGTTTATCTTTATTATTGCTCATCATTTCTTTGTATATTTCAGACCTTCCATTTGAGGTCCTTTTCTCCTGAAGTACGTTATTTTAGAACTTTCTTTAGTGCGGATCTGCTGGTGGCAAGCTCTTATTATGCTCATCTGAAAAGATATTCATTTATTTATTTATTTTGAGACGGAGTTGCTCTGTCGCCCAGGCTGGTGTGCAATGGCGTGATCTCGGCTCACTGCAACCGCCGCCTCCCAGGTTCAAGCAATTCTCCTGCCTCAGCCTCCCAAGCAGCTGGAATTACAGGTGCCCACCACCATGATGCCTGGCTAATTTTTGCATTTTTAGTAGAGACAGGGTTTTACCATGTTGGCCAGGCTGGTCTTGAACTCTTGACCTCGGGTGATTTACCCACCTCAGCCTCCCAAAGTGCTGGGATTACAGATGTGAACCACCCTGCCCAGCCTGAAAAGATCTTTATTTGATCTCTATTCCAGCTATGGAATCTCTTAGCCCTAAAGTCCTCCTCCACACCCTGCCTTGATACCAGGCTGGGACCCTGTCCCCTGCCTTCCTGCCTTCGCCAGCAGCCCCTGTGTGACCCTGCCAGTAGGGGGCTCGGCCAGTCAGCTTCCAAGCAGGAGACAAGCTAGACTGGTTATTTAAATAGGAATATTTTAATATAAAGAATTATTAGGTAGAACAGGATAAAGTGGTTCATTATTAAAAGAGGTAAAAGGAGACCCACAGGAGTCCAGAATTAGTAGATGCAAAAGAACAGCTACTGCCTCTAGCGCGAGGAGGACAATGAAGGAATGAAATACAGCAAGTCCTTGAATAATGTCATTTTGATCAATGTCATTCATTATGTTTGATGAGAAAAAAATTTGCCTCCCAGCTGGGGCACTGTCTGTGTGGAGTGTGCAGTTGCCCCCACATCTTGTGGGTTTTCTCTGGGTACTCCAGTTTCCTCTCACACCCCAGAGCTGTGCATGTTAGGTTCGCTGGTGTGTCTACATTGCCCCGGTCTGAGTGAGTGTGGGTGTGTGGGTGCATCCTGCAATGGGATGGCATCCTGAGCAGGGCTGCTTCCCGTCCTGCACCCTGAGCTGCTGGGATATGTTCAGACCATCCATGACCCTGAACTGGAATACTAACAGTGTCATTAGCCATTTCCATCTGGACAGCTGCTCACAAAGGTGCAGCATTGTGGCTCTGTTGCTCCAGCCCACAGATTTGCTAGAGAAGAGAAAGTGGGCTGGCCTAGGGCCACTCAGAACAGAGCTCAAAGTAGGGCCCGAGTCCAGCAAAGGGGCAAGCCCTGAGTGTGCCTGGGTGTGCGCATGCATGCATGTGTGTGCACCTGTGTGCATGCATGCACATGTGTTTGCGTGTGTGTGCATTTGTGCATGCATGTGTGTGTTTCTGTGTGCATTTGTGTGTGTGTGTGTGTGTGTATGCATGTGGGCATCCCACCTGCCCCATTACTCAGCACAGAGGCCGGATGGGAAGGGTCCAGGCAGTGTGTGCAGCCTGCCTGCTGGGGTGGGGGCGGTGGAGGAGTGTGTTAGAAAGTGAAGGGCACTGACCTTGGAGTCACACAAGTCATGCACCTGCCCCTCACTTACTACACGGCCCTGGGCAGGTCGCTCACCTCTGGGAGCCTTGGTCCCTGTTAAGAATGGCACCTACCCCTTAGAGTGTGTTATAAGTATCAATGAATCTAAATTCAGTGACAATGAGGACTCTTCCTTAGCTTGCTGGGGGCTGGGGAGCAAATGCCAGGTATTGTTTTATTACCATTGTGATGCATGTTGTCGTGAGTTTAGATCATCCTGCCAGGCCTTCTAGGAAGCCAACTTACAGAGAAGTTCAAAGGCTTTCCACTGGGTGTCAGTGGTGCTCAGGGTACCTTGGAGGCATCCCTGTGTCTGAGCGTGTTGTACCATAAAACCTAAAGTATAATAATAATAATAATAATAATAATAATTAAAAAAAAAAAAAGAAAGGACTAGGATAAGATGTTCGGAGATGTCAGGTGTCACCAGGGCCTCTCAGCTCCCCTGCAGGTCCAGGAGTGGTGCCTGGAGCCTTCCCACCCACCTCATTCCCCTGCCCCTGCCACTGCCTCCCCCATGCCCTCAGGTTACCTGGCTGCCCAGTCCCCAGCTGGGCACCACCCCTGGGCCTTCTCATGAAGGGCATATAATTAGAGTGACTCATTCTGAAACTACGGCTTCCCAAGACTGACCCTGTTTGAAAGCACACGCTTCCTACCCGAAGGAATGTCTCCTCCATGGAGCTTGGGAGAGGGAGATTGTAGGGGCGGCGGGCAGGTGGAAGGTTTTTTGTGGAAGCACTGTCTGACTTCCAGAATCTCTGTTTAACTCCCAACTCCCTATAGGTTCTTCTATATTTTCTCTGAATAATCCTGGTGGGGACTTTTATAAGCGGAATTAGCCAGGAAGAAACATATATACGTAATCCCAGAGACATAATAAAGTTCACCGGCAGTGCATCTGTGAGTGCTCAGAGGGTTTCGCGGCTGCTTCTCATCCCTGGAGCTTCTCATTGCCTCCTCTTGTCCTGTTGGTTAGTCATCTCCTTCTTGGGGTCCCAATTAAAAAGAAAAAACTGGCTTCCACTGGCTTCTGGGAATTTCTACTCCTCCTTCAGCAAAGCGGGACTTACAACTATTATCTTCCTATCCCCAGGGTGTAGAAAGACTAGGCTGTGAGGATGCAAAGGCATAAGAATGATACAGTGGACTCTGGGAACCTGGGGGAGAGGGTGGGAGGTGGGTGAGGGATAAAAGACTACACACTGGGTACAGTGTACACTGCTTGGGTGATGGGTGCACCAAAACCTCGGAAATCACAACTAAAGAACTTATTCATGTAACCAAACACCACTGTTCCCCCAAAACCTATTGAAATAAAAAATAAATTTAAAAATAAAGACTAGGCCGAACTTCAAAGAAGACTGTACCTAAGCCCAAGGAAGATCAAAAAGACGCAAACAGAGTGCAACATGAAGTTAGATTTTCCGGAGTACAAGAGATGACCTATTTGCCTTGACCTCACGTGCCCCTCTGCCCAGCTTCTGGAACTCCTGCAGTGGCTCAGATTCACAGCCCTCATGTGACCCTCTCCTGTAAAGGTGTGCACAGAAGAGCAGGCCTAGAAGCTTCACAAGAGAGTGAGGCCCAACAATTCCTAAATACCCAATTCTCACCAGCAGAAGTCCTGTCCTTCAAGTTTTAAATTCTATGTGAAGACAGAGGAAAGGCTCTGCCTTCGCTGACAGGATCCAGAGTAGGACTACAGCAGGACAATTCACAGCACACCGCTGTCAGCCCACTGAGGGTGATTCTACCCGAGGCTGCCCCGGCGACTCTGACAATGTGGCCTGTGCCACCAAGACTATCTGCATTCAGTCTACATTCGCCATAAGACCTCTCATGTTCTTCCTCTAATTCCTCATTGCAAGTTGTGAAGGGTCTGTTTTATTTACACCTAGGAATGTCTGTGTCTTTGTAGAATAAACTGAAGTCTAAGGCAACTCTTCGGAAGACCATTCCACCTGGAAACCAACGATCTAATTTTGCTTCAAAACTTCCCTGTCTCTATAGAGCTCACAGCGATCTTCACAGCCACAAGCTACAAGCTTGTTCACCATTCCCTTGAGGCTGCATCAATATATTATTCGCTTCTGAGCCCTGCCTCTCAGGGGTCTGCTTTTCTTCAGTCAAGTGTCCCACGGTGTGCCCAGAATTGTGTGACAGCAGCGAGGGAAACCACCAAGATGACAATTTACTTACCGTCTCTTGGACCTCTCTCACCCCTCCCCGGGACCTCAGCCTGCCTTTGCTCTAAGAAGGGCCAGGAAGCACTGTGGCTGGTGAGGAGACCAGGCCAGGATTAAAGGGCATGGGCAAGTTAGAAAGTGGTCTGGACACCCCTTGTCGCCATTGGAACTCCCACTTCACATCCATTACGTCAGGATTCTGGGGGTAGGGCTTGGGCACCCATGTTTTCTAGAGCTCTGAAAGCGATTCCCATATGCAGCGGGGGTTGGGACTTCACCCTCTACTGCTTTGAACAAAAGGTCCCGTGAGTGCAGAGGTGATTGTGTTTTCCTTATGGGGAGTGATATATGCAGGTGGGCCTCAAACTTCAGCGGGCATCAGAGCCACCTGAAGCATTTGTTAAAATGCGGATTGCTGGGCCCCGCACTCAGAATTTTTGTTTCTGAAGGTCTGGGGGGTGGGGCCAAGAATGTGCATTCCTGACAAGTCCCCAGGGGAAGCTGGGGCCGCTGGTTGGGGCTCTGGCTGGAAGAAATACAGGGACTGTATTTCTTCCCATCCAAGCAAAAGAGCAGTCCCTTTCAGAGGTGAGGGGGGCAAGCCCAACACAGAGGCCCGTCTTCCTGGTCTCAGGGCAGTTAACGCGATGAGCTTCCCAGTGGGGTCTGGTACTGAGCAGTCATCGCAGGTCACCTGACACAGGACAGCAGGTGCCCTGGACTGGCGCTCGCTCTCACCCTCTCTTTCTCTCTATCGCCCACGGGTGGGAGGAGCCAGCTGAGGGGCTGGCAGTCTCAGGCTTCAAAATTCCACCAGTTTCCATGCTGTAAGGTGGGTCACAACCCCTTTATTTGCTTATTTCTCTAAACTTCTTAGATGTTTAAAATATAATTTTTTATTTGTTTATGGTGGTAAAATACTCGTAAAATTTACCATCTTAACTATGTTTAAGTGCACAGTTCAGGGGCATCAAGTACCTTGTTGTGCCACGGTGACCACCACCCACCCCCAGAACACCTTGCACCTTCCCAAGCGGAGACTCTGTCCCCATTGAAGGAGAACTCTTCTCCTCCCCTCCCCTCAGCCCCTGGCCACCATTCCACTTTCTGTCTCTGTGAGTTTGACTACTGTAGGTACCTTCTCTCAGTGGAATCATGCAGTATTTGTCCTTTTTTTTTTTTTTTTTTTGTCTGGCAGATTTCACTTAGCCTGATGTCTTCAAAGCTGAACTAGTTTTTGATCTCAGTCAGAATTCTGATACCAGATTGGTGTAGACAGAGCACGGGCTTTGGACTCATGCATCTGAATCCTGTCTCCACCTTTTCTGGTTGTATGACTTTGGACAATTTACTTACAGTCTCTTGGGCCTCAGTTTCCCCAGAACTAAGGCAAGTCTTATACTATGTCTCTCATAAAGTTGCTGGGAGGATTAAGTAGGACAGCAGACATAAAGCCCTTGACCCATTTAAGGTAGTCAAAAGCTAGTTAGGTTTCTATTCTTTCCCTACCCGGGAAACTGAGCAACCAAGGTTAGGTAACCTAAGCAGGGTCTCGCGGCTTCCTGGGTGGGCGTTTTCTGTTTCCTACAAGCAGAAGTCTTGTTTTTACAAAGTGAGCTTGGACTAAATCCACGTCTGCAGTGTGGTATGTGTGAAGGACTGTTTTTTGCCTTTTGAGAGTGTTTTTAAAATGAGCTATCTGCTCTGTTCTTTTTTCTCTTCTCTTGTTTAAAATGCAGTGCTAACAAAATATTTCTGGCATAGTAAGCATAATATATTGAGAGATTTTTATAAAGGATTAATGTAACTTGGAATCCAATTAAGGCTAAGAAAGCAGTTCTCATTAAGATTCCAAATCATGCCACGCAGTACAATTTTCTAATGATTAGGATAGGAAAAATAGCAAGATAGCTGAATTTCGCAGCATAATGCAAACTGGAAATTATCATTTAGTCTGGGCATGGTGGCTCTCACCTGTAATCCCAGCACTTTGGGAGGCTGAGGCGGGTGGATCGCTTAAGGTCAGGAGTTCGAGACCAGCCTGGCCAACATTTTGAAGCACCATCTCTACTAAAATACAAAAATTAGCTGGGCATGGTGGCGGATGCCTGTAATCCCAGCTACTTGGGAGGCTGAGGCAGGTTTATCGCTTGAACCCAGAAGGAGGAGGTTGCAGTGAGCTGGGATTGCACCACTGCACTGCAGCCTGGGTGACAGAGTAAGACTCCATCTGAAAAATAAAAAAAATGAAAGAAAGAAATTATCATTTAAAGCTGGCTGTGGTTATTTCCCTGTCATCAGGTAATAGGCCTTGGTGAAGTGAATCACAAAGGAACAGGCCAGGTGTCCTGGGCTGGTGGTCCCTACCCTTGGTGCATGTTAAGAATCACCTGGGAAGATTTTAAAATTCCTAATGCTCAGTTTGTGCACCAGACCAATTACATCAGCATTCAAGGGGAAGGAGTTGAACACCGGCATCAGTATTTTTTAAATCCCCAGGTGACTCCAGTGTGGAGCAATGTTGAGAACTCTGTTCAAGTCCCAGTATTAACCCAACTGCCCTGCCTCCCCATGTCCTTCTGTATTTTTCCTCATCTAGATCTTGTTCATATTTTGCTAGAATCATACCTAAGTGTTTTATTTTGGGGAGAGTGCTGGTGTCAATGGCATTGTGTTTTTAATTTCAAATTCTGTGTGTTCATTGTGGGTATACAGAAAAGCGATTGGCTTTTGTATATTAATCTTGTATCCTGCAACCTTGCTGTCACTGCTTTTGGTTCCAGGAAGGTTTTATTGCTGTTGATTTTTTTCAGATTTTCCACATAGACGATTGTGTCATCTGTGAACAAAGATAGTTTTATTTCTTCCTTCCCAGTCGGTATACCTTCTATTTCCTTTTCTTGTCTTATTGCATAAGCCAGGACTTCCAGCATGATGTTAAAAAACAGTGGTGAGAGAGGACACCATTGCCTTGTTCCTGATCCTAGCAGGAAAGCATTCAGTGTCTCACCATTAAGTGTGATGTTAGTTTTCAGTTATTTTGTAGATGTTCTTTATCCAGTTGAAGAAGCTCCCCTCTGTTTCTAGCGTGCTGAGACTTGATGTCCTTTTGAAGCCTCTTGCAAACTGTCTCCCATACACTGCACCAAAGCCATCACCCATCAGTTTGCGTATATGTGACTTAGTGATTCTTTCGAGATACTTGCTTCCCCCAACCTAGAATCTCTCCATAAGAATAGTAATAAAAAGTTGGATGGTAGTAGAGAGTTGGCTTGGAGTCTTAGATTTTAAGAAGTGGAGAGTGGTCCTTGGGCAGAATGTAGAGTTGGGCAGCAGTGGGAGCTAGGAATTAGGGAAAAGAAAGGAGACTCAGAGAGAGGGGCCAGGGCTTCTTTGGGAGGAAGATGACCTAGGAGAATGCACTGGAGCTTCCCAGGAAACACCAAGGGTAGATTTGGCCTTTAGCTCTGTGCCAGTGTCCTAGCCTGTCCTGCCTACACTTGGCTGGCATGGGGAGGAAGGCACATGTGACAGTGCCCATTTTTAAAGAATCTCCTTTGTCTTGACCCTCTAAGAGAGGCAAATTCTATTGTGGTGGAGGGGTTGTTGGGCAGCAATTCTGAGGTCCAGGTCAAATCTCAGCTGTAGTGTCCAAACGACACTGCTGTCCAGTTGAAATCAGGTTGAAACAAATGCCCTAGCAGTCCTGAAGAGGATGAGCTGTTACACAAGAGCTGTTACACAAGGCACATACAAAAGCAGCCACCTTGTAGGATGGTCGCATCCTTGGTTGGGAGCTGTCTCCAGCTCTCTGCTCACACTGCTCTGCTCTTCCCTGTGCCCAGACATTTCTGGAGTCCTCAAAGTTAGGGGCTGGAGTTTCCCCTGAATTACTGAGCTCTCGAGAGAATACAGCCAGGAGTCTTGATCACTGACCAGGCATCAGAACCCCTGGGCCATCCTAGAGGCCTCCTTTATAATAAAGAAACTAGTAGATGATGGCTTCCTGTTTCTTATGTGGATTATTAGTCAATATCTCTGTGGTTGCAAGAGTCAAATCCAACTCGAACTAATTCAAGCAAAAAGAAATGATTAGTTGGGAAGTCTACCAGTGGGCCACAGAACTGCAGGAAGAACTACAGAAACCAGGCCTCAGGGACTGGAACTGGGGAATCAGTACCTCAGAGCCTGTCCTTCCTCTCTCAATCTGTCTCTTTTCTTTCATGTCTGTGTGGCTTTTGTCTGCAGACAGGCTCTCTCTGCAAGTAATCATTCATTCCTCAAGGCCACTCCCCTTCATTGAGTGCCTGTGATGTAGACACAGCACAGAACATGTAGGACACACAGCAGGTACGATGTTTTGTTTCCCTCAAAAGAAGCTGGTTTTCTCTTTCTGACTATAAAGATGCTACCAACAAAACCAAAGAGCATATCAAATAAAAATAAAAATAAAAATAAAAATACCTCTGCTATGATTTGGATGTTTGTCCCTGCCAAACCTCAGGTTGTAATTTGATCCCCAGTGTTGGAGGTGGGGCCTGACGGGAGGTGTTTGGGTCATGGGGGTGGATCCCTCATGAACAGATGAATGCCCTCCCTAAGGTGGGGGAGTGAGTGAGTTCTCCCTTTATTAGTTCCTGCGAGAACTGGTTGTTAGAGAGCCTGGCACCTCCCCACCCCTCTCTCTTGCTCCCCTCTCACCATGTGATCTGCACACATCAGCTTCCCTTCCCCTTGCCCCAAGAGTGGAAGCAACCTGAGGCCTCGCCATAGGCAGATGCTGGCACCATGCTTCTTGTCCAGTCTGCAGGACTGTGAGCCAAATAAACCTCTTTCCTTTATATATTACTCAGCCTCACCCCATATTCACCACCCCGAGGTAGCCATGGTTAACTTTTTAAAAAATGTTCAACAATGTTTATTTCAAGAGTTTTTCAGTAGCAAAAAGAAAAAATCAATTACAATTGGGAACAATAAGGGGGTTCAATTAAATTTATCAATTTCTTTTTATTGTGGTAAAATACATAATATAAATTTACCATTTTAACTTTTTTTTTTTTGAGGTAGAGTCTCGCTCTGTCGCTCAGGCTGGAGTGCAATGACACAATCTCAGCTCACTGTAACCTCCGCCTCCGGGTTCAAGCGATTCTCCTGCCTCAGCCTGCTGAGTAGCTGGGATTACAGGCATGTGCCACCACGTCTGGCTAATTTTTTTGTGTTTTTAGTAGAGATGGGGTTTCACCATGTTGGTCAGGCTGGTCTTGAACTCCTGACCTCGTGATCTGCCCACCTCGGCCTCCCAAAGTGCTGGGATTACAGGCATGAGCTACCACGCCCGGCCCTTAACCATTTTTATGTATACAATTTAGTGGCATTAAGTACATTTACAATGTCTTGCAACCATCAACACCACCCATCTCCAGACTTTTTTCATCATCCCAAGCAGAAACTCTTTACCCAGTAAGAAATAACTACCTTGGCTGGCCACCAAGGAGATCGAGGACATCTTGGCCAACATGGTGAAACCCTGTCTCTACCAAAAATACAAAAATTAGCTGGGCGTGGTGGCAGGTGCCTATAGCTCCAGCTACTCTGGAGACTGAGGCAGGAGAATCGCTTGAACCTGGGAGGTGGAGGTTGCAATGAGCTGAGATTGCACCACTGCACTCCAGCCTGGGTGACAAGAGTGAAACTCTGTCTCAAAAAAAATAAAAAAAAGAAATAACTACCTTTCCCCATCTCCTCAACCCTGGGTAACTTCAATTCTACTTTCTGTCTCTATGAATTTACCTATTCTAGATATCTCATATAAATGTGATCATATAATATTTTTGTTAATATTTTGATAGTCATAGATTTTTTAAAAATGTCCATGCACATGTCAATACACAAACAATTTTATATTCATTAAATACTTCAATTTACAATGACAGTCTGCTTTATCACCCAATAATATGCCATGGGAATCTTTTTCATGTAAATAAATGTAGATATTTTAAAGAGTTGCATAATATTTCATCAACCTCCCTTTGACAGACATTGAAGACTCCCCCGCTTCATTTTATTAAACAATGCTTATAACATATATCTTTGGATTTATATCATTTTATACTTGTCTGGTTACTGTCTTAGGATAAATTCTTGGAAGTGGAATTGTTGATCTCAGGTTGTGCACTAAATGTTCCATACAAATTGTCAGTTGAAAACAATACATTTTCCTTGGGTCTAGGCCAGTGGGTCTAGAATGGTTGATAGTTGTTGTATTTATTTATTTATTTAAAATTTTTTGCACAATGGCCAATTCAGGAAAAATCGAAATGCCTATTGGCATGTTTTTCCTGATTCAAAATCAAAATACTGTAGTTTTATTCATGGAAAGAGTATGTGCCCTTATAAGTAGAATCTGTGCTCTCTTGAAGAGAAGGGTGCTGATAAAGAATGGCTTTGCTGTTTTGGCAACATAAATATATTCATACCTAGCAACACAGAGAAAGTTTGGGAATCTTTTTTTGTGAAATTGGATGAAGGGTCACATAGAAGTTGTCACGGTCAGGTTAGAACGGATTTGATAGAAACAGCAGAAAGGCCCTACAGCTGTGGCTGGCAGTGGCTGTGGAAAGATTTGCCAAAGGGAGGATTACGGGGAAGTGCTGAGATACCTCCCAGCCTGGCAAGCCCCGCACAGCCTCCCAAAGCCCCACCAAGGGCCGATTCAAATCCTGGCTTGGGTCAGTGTAGGGCTCCAGGTGCCGCAGCAGGAGACGCCCACAGGTGACTCCCAAGAGGAAGGCATCCAGGGGAGGAGGGAGGGCTGAGAGATTCTGGCCAGCAGGCGAGAAGGCGACACACTGAGATGCCAGCAGGCAGTGGGGTCCCAGGCATGGAGTGGGGCTGGGAATGCTAATCCCTGAGGGAGAGGCCAGAGGGCCAGGCAGCGCCCTGCCCAGGGCAGGTCTGGACCGCAGGCAGATGTCCTGGGCATGTGGTCTTTTTTGTTTGACACCCAGGGCCATCCAGTACCCTTCCTAGATTTGGGCAGTCTCCTGCCTTGGGAGGCCTCCTCCTCAAGGGAGAAGACAACAGAGACTTTCCCAGACTCCCTCGCAGGAGACAGACATTGCATCTGCCAATCAGACATGCCTGCGCTGGGTTTCACTCAGGAAGCCACTCGCGGGGAGGCAGGCAGATGGCACAGACTCCCACGGGCCCATGCAGGGCGGCGCCTTTAGCTCTCAGAGGCAGAATAACTGAGGTCCAACAGCAGCATCCGGGGCCCGTGATGGCAGATGAGGTCTGTGTCTGGGGCCAGTGGGTGCCTCTCCTGAAGCAATTCTGCAGGAGGATATGACGTTGTGTAACATTCATCCTGGTTCTCTAGGCTTCCTTTTTAAAAAAATCTCCTTTCTGCTGGAACAGGTCCGAGTGGGCTTCTGTTTCTGTAAATAGGAACTCTGACTGAAAGTAGAAGTTGCTAAAATAAGGACTTGGGCTCAGAGTAGCAAAGTAAGAGCCCGCTGGATGGGCCTGGGCCAGCAGGGCAGCCGGGCTGGCCTGGCCTGAGGCTTAGGTCAAGATTCTGCAAAATCGTGGGGGTCAGGTAAGAAGGGAGCAGGAGGGAGGGCCTGATACTCCCTTCTCAGTTATGTGCATGTTAGGGCCCACGAAAAACCATCTCCCTGGACGGATTCCCCATGGGCTCTGGGCACGGAGGAGAAGGCCCTGTGAAGACAAAGGTAGAGACTGGAGCTGCCACAAGCCCTGGGACACCAGGAGCCACCAGAAGTTGGAAGAGGCAAGGAAGGATTCCTCCCTGGAGCCTTCAGAGAGAGCATGGCCTTGCTGATACCTTGATCTTGGACTTCCAGCCTCTAAAGCCAGGGGATTGCAAATGTTGTTAAGCTACCTGGTTTGTGGTCATGTTAAGGTTATGACAACTCTTACAAATGAATACATCAATTCAAGACTCAAATGTTTTTCTTTCTTTTTTTTTTTTTAAGACGGAGTCTCGCTTTGTCACCCAGACTAGAGTGCAGTGGCGTGATCTCCACTCACTGCAAGTTCCGCCTCCCGGGTTCACACCATTCTCCTGCCTCAGCCTCCCAAGCAGCTGGGACTACAGGTGCCCGCCACCATGCCCGGCTAATTTTTTGTATTTTTTAGTAGAGATGGGGTTTCACCGTGTTTGCCAGGATGGTCTCGATCTCCTGACCTCGTGATCCGCCCGCCTTGGCCTCCCAAAGTGCTGGGATTACAGGCATGAGCCGCCGCGCCCTGCCACAAGACTCAAATGTTTTGAGGGCTGGAATTGATTTCCCT
Source organism: Pongo abelii (assembly GCF_028885655.2). Lineage (NCBI taxonomy): Eukaryota > Metazoa > Chordata > Mammalia > Primates > Hominidae > Pongo > Pongo abelii. The sequence goes on from NC_071999.2 coordinate 31,640,484, forward strand.
AAAGGCCTGACAGCAGTATTCCTTGCCTGAGCTGAATAAACTTATTAGCCAGCAGATTTAATTAAAGGGCATTATGCAAATCCTATCTGAGGAGTCCTTGGTCTGCTTCCTTGCAGTCCTAGCTGTGTGAGAGGAGCAGGGTGAGAAGGGTCTCCCGCTGCGTTTCTCCCTCACGGTGGCTATTAATACAGCCTCAGGCCAAGATGCCCCAGGAATCCCTTCCTGGAGGGCTCATTTGGTCTCACCAGTTGAGTAAATGCTGTACGTAAGTGCAGAGTTTTGTAGATCTGAGTTCATTTGAGAGTTGGAAAACCTGCAGTATCGACGTACTTTACTTTCAAGTCAACTTCATAGTCTAGGGCTGGCTTGGCACTGGAATTCAGTGTTCCATTTTCTACATTAGCCCCTTGACCTAGACAAGTTTTTTCAAGGACCTCCTCCTGCCAAAAGAGACATCCTCCCCGTCTTCCCAGAAAACAGGGTAAGGAAACTGGGTGATATTGTTCAGAATTCTTTTTCATGGCTAGCAAGAACCCAGATCTTAAAGAGGCCATTAACATTTTTCGCGCAGTATTTTGAAAGCCATATGCTGCTTTTTCCAGGTGCAAAAAATCCACTTGTGCTGTCCCAAACTGCCTCCTGATGAAAGCAATGAGTAATTCTGCCCTGGCAGGGAAGGGGCCCCAGGGAAGCAGGAGGGCTGCCTGGAAGTGGGGGACTATTAGGGAAAAGTCTCCTATAGCACTGGATCTAGCTTTCAAAACAGTGATAGGGAGGAAGTAACTGAGAACGTATGATGTGCTAAATGTCAGGTGTTGTCACACACGTTGCCTCCTTGGGTCTTCGTTAGAGATGAGGAAATAGACTTGGAGAGGGGAAGGAGTTGGCAAATCATACATCCAGCAGACGTGAGGGCTGGGTTCAGCTGCCTGTTTTTCCACCTCCTGTCTTGTGCTTTTCCCAGTATAAAGCCATGCCAGGACTTCCCAGTGGTGAGGATCCCAGGTACCTGAGCCCAACCTCCCTCAGCCCTCAGGATGGCAGCGGGCAGTGTGGGGGCATCCCTGCTCCAGGGCTGTGTGTGCCAGAGTGGAGAACATGGGGAAGTCCTGGTGGTGAGAGTCTAGATCTTAGCCATGGGCCAGGAAACTGCCCTGGGGGATGTTTTAGTTGGTAGTGGAGTGGTCACATATTCATTTTTTCATCTTTTTTTTTTTTGACGGAGTCTCACTCTGTCATCCAGGCTGGAAGTAAGTGGTATAATCTTGGCTTACTGCAGCCTTGACTTCCTAGGCTCAAGAGATCCTTCCACATCAGCCTCCCAAGTAGCTGGGACCACAGGTGTGCACCAGCACACCTGGCTAATTTTTGTATTTTTTTTTTTTTAGCGACAGGGTCTTCCTTTGTTTTCCAGGCTGGTCTTAAACTCCTGAGCTCAAACGCCTTGGCTTCCCAAAGTGCTAAGATTACAGGTGTGAGCCATTGCACCTGGGCCATTTTTTTCTTTTTCTTCTTTTTTTGAGATGGAGTCTCACTCTGTCACCCAGGCTGGAGTGCAATGGCACGATCGAGGCTCACTGCAATCTTGGCCTCCCAGGTTCAAGCAATTCTCCTGCTTCAGCCTCCAGAGTAGCTGGGATTACAGGCACCCACCACCATACCTGGCTGATTTTTGTATTTTTAGTAGAGATGGGGTTTCACCATGTTGGCCAGGCTGGTCTCGAACTCCTGACCTCAGGTGATCCACCCGCCTCAGCCTCCCAAAGTGTTGGGATTACAGGCGTGAGCCACCACGCCTGGCCCCATTTATTCAGCTTTATGACATTTAGTACAGGTGGCTCCAGTAACCCTGCATGCTCTGAGTAACCCTCTCTCACTGAAAGCTGCCAGTTGCTTGGCCCCCACTGCCCCTTGCTCCCCAGAATACAGCATGAAATGAACAAGCAAGCACCCCTGGGCTTAGGGGTCAGTGACAGACATTCCCGCTGACATGTTGGCTCAGAACCCAGTGTGGGCCAGTCCCTGTGACCTTGTTTGGGCACTCAAGAAGCAGGAGGGACCCACACTCAAAGCTGAGCCCAGACGTGGAGACCAGGGAGAACACACACTGCACACACACACACACACACACACACACACGAGGGTCCGGGAGGCGGTTTATGACGCACATAATGAGGCTTTCTGGGGACAACAGGGCAGGCACCCAGCAGGCCCCACAAGCCTTGTGAGAGCAGAGAAAGGAGAATGGCGTGGGGTTTTTGTGGTGTTTAGGGAGCCAGTCAGAGTGAGTGAGGGTCCTGCAGGCAGGGGCTCGCATGCTTTGAGTCTCCCCCAGGTACCAAAGATGGGAGCTCTGGGCTTCCTGACCAGCCATAGGGCAGAGGGGTGAGGCTTAAAAGCCGTTCAGAGTCAACTCTCAACAACTGGAGCGTGACCCTTTGTTCAGGGCCCTGTCTACTGCTCTCTTCTCGGGAAAAGGTTGTGACTGATGGGATTTGCCCTCCCAGCACCTGAGCTTAGAGTTTTTTCTTTCCCACCATGGCTGCCTGTGAATTGAGTCAGCATTTCCAAGTTACTCTGAGGTATTGCAGAGGGCGTGCGGTGGGTTCCAGCTTCCCTTCATGAGATTCCAGGAACTGCTGCAGCGAGGATAGGAGAATAATGACTTAGCAGAGGTGTTGAGAGACCTTCTTCTTCTCCAGAAATGAGCTTCATCAGGATTGCTGTGGATACCATGAGAGATGTCTCAGCCAAGACATCCCTAATGTGGGGGCTTTCAGAAAAGCGCCCGGAGAGGCATTAAATGAAATTTCCATGAAATTCCTGGAAGGTTTGATTAGAACATAGCCTTGGGTCTGTTTCAGCAAGCTGAGGAGCGCATTGTTGCCTGGGGATTTCCATACCCCTTTCTTACAATCTGTGAGACAAAATATCCCCACGTGGATCTTTTCAACTTAGATTATGGCCTCCTTTTCTTGCGCAGACACTCATGTGTCTGGATTATCCACTGGGATAAAAGCAATCACAGGAGCACTGACAGATCTCATGGCGCTGTCCCGAATATTTCTGGGCACCTCTGCACGGTGGGTGCTTGCCCTTTGCGGAGGAATAGGAGGACTAGGAGGACTACCATTGCCCCTCCTGCTGGCTCAGATCTTCCTCTGACCACAGAGGGTTTGTCAGTGATGCCCTGCAGAGGGAAGAGAAAACACCCACCCTGGGAGGTCCCCGCTAGTAGGTGGATCCACATGGTTCCAGGTCACATACCCACCCAGGTCCACACTTGGACAAGTCCATAGTCCAGCACCCTCTAGAACCTTGGCCTAGAGACAGTCTCTAACCCTAGTCCAGCCCCTTCTCCTGGGTGGTACATTTTTTTCTGAGGAGCCTTGAGCTCTCTCCTGAAATCTGACTGTTCTGCCATCCGCATCATGAGTATCAGATCGTGCTGATGATCTGTGGATATCTGGTTGCAAGTTGTAGGTGAAGATTGATTGAGTGCACTCACCGACAGAAAATCGTGGGTACAAATAGATCCTTACAAAAGCAGAGACTCCACCTGCTGGACAATTGGAGCCTCAGCTCTGGCCCAGCCAGGACGTCTGGTTAAACACACTCAACAGTCCAGGGCTCTAGACAAAAAAGGAACAGGAAACAGGCCACAGCAGGAGTCAGCAGATGAGCCAATTAATATCAGATTTTCACACCTTTAGACTGTTATTATAATCACTATGGTAACCACTAGATGAATATGAAAAATGTGCAATTTCTAAGCTAATAGAGATGGAAATGAGATAATAAAAATAATCTAAAATGTACAGTTTCATTAACTGTAAATGAAATGCTCTCATTAATACAAAGTTTGTCAGACTATATACTTTTTATGAGAGCAACTAAAATATAAGGAAGATACAGAAAGGCTGAAAGAAATGAATTTAAAAAGATGCAGCATCCAAACCCTAACCAAATGAAAGCTCATATTGCTCTATTAATATTAGACATCTTTTCCTTTAGGATAAAAAGCATGATCGGTATTATCCTAGATAAAGACAGACAATTCATAATAATAAAAGGTTTAATTTTCCAGACACAATCATTCTCATGATTTATGTACACAGAATAATATGGCTTCAGAATATATAAAGCAAAATGTTGTGGAATAAAAAGGATAAAAAGACAAATTCACAATCATTGTGAGACATTTTAATATCTTTTTATCAGGTATTGATAAAATAAATGGATAAAAATTTATTAAGAATATAGAGGAATACAGAATGAATAATATTCTGTAATCAGCAAACTTGAGCTAATGAACATATGTAGAAGACCGCATTTAAGAGCTGCAGAACACATCTTTTTAAGGACGCTGTGACATGCTGACCATATGTTGAGCTGTTAAACAAGTCTGGAAAATTTTCAAAGGATAAAAATTAGATTTTTTTTTCACTTCAATGCAATTAAGCTAAAAATCAATAACAAAAAGATAACCAGAAAATTATTTTGTGTTTGGAAATTAAGCAGTACTTTTCTAAAGAACATATGGGACAAAGAAGAAATCAAAATGGAAATTAGAAAATATTTTAAAATACATTATTATTAAATATTATATATCAAAACTTGTGGGATGCAGTTAAAGCCATGCTTGGCAAAAACATACAGCCTTAGAGTTTATATTAGAAAAGAATGAAGGCTAAAAATCAATGTGCTAAGAATCTATCATAAAGTCTGGGGGGAGAAGAACAGGAAAATAAAGCAAAGAAAGTAGAAGTAAGGATACACAAGGATACAAGCCAAAAATAATGACTTAGAAAAATTAACATACAAAGGAGGATCAAGAGGGCCAAAGAGTGGTTCTTTTAGGAGGTGAATGAAACTCAACTCCCTGGCAAGCCTGTTACAGGAAAAAAAGGAACTAAAAAGCTAAAATAATAATCAGTGGTCAGGCACTATGAAGCAAATTTTTGCTAACGATCTTACCATCATTAAAAAGATTATGCCAATAGGTTTGAAAATGTAGGGGAAATAGACAAAGTCCTAGACTCATAGCAGGGGTTCCGCAATGTTTATTACGATTGAGACCTTAACAGGTTAGACCCTGTGTTGCTCATCCCATGCTATCCTCCGGAACTCGGTCTTGGAAATGCCAGACTGATGTGCACGAGAGAGAGAAGCTTAGTGCAAAATTCAGCTGGCGGGAAGGATGTGGTCACCATCTGACAAGATCCTCAGGAGGCTTAGAGGCAGGAGGGGCCATCTGCCTTGCCCACTGTGGCCTCATGGCTGCATCCGCCTCCCTGGATGGGGCTCGGGGGTACCTGGGAGCATGATCCGTCCTTATACTCCTCTCACATCAATATCTAAACTCAGAGTTTACAGAACAAGGGAAACTACCTAGAATGAGGCTTGTATTCCTAGGGGCAAAGGTTTTCGCCCGCCCTCACTCAGTTTAATGTCACGTGCCTCCAGATTGTGTTAACACAGAGCCTCTGCACAGCCTGCTTCGCGGTGGTCTCAGACATTTCCGGAATTAGTTGTCAGAGGGTAGGCCTCCGCGCAATGCCAGCTTGCAGAGTGCAGAACTGGGAGCCACCAGGACATTGTGTTTCTCCAAAGAGCGGTGCAGGCCCGGGCAGCGACCTCTTGCTGTTCAGCAAAAAGCAAACATTCAAAGCAGTCCCTGCGGGCTCAGCGTGGCGACCATGAGAGCACGTTTGTGCGCTGGCTGATTCTCCTCCTCGCATAGGAGGACCAGGGCGCATTGGTGGCGGTGGGAGGAGGGACTCTGCAGAGCTGCTGGCCCGAGCTCCACATTCAGCCTCAAGTTGCACTCTTTGTACCGGATGTTTTCAGAAAAACAGCAGACCATGCCCTAACAGCCTTAATGAGGCTTTTAACTGCGTCTGCTCTTAACCGTAAAAATTAGTGCTGAACAATGGGACCCTCACTCATGGGGCTACTGCGGTCTGGCAGTCAGGACGGGTGGGTGGTCCTCGCTGTCACTCACCCACCCGTGAAGGGGACTATTTTTAGACTATGCTTCATTTTTCCCTAAATACAGTATTTAAACCACCGTGGTCATAGTTGGTCTGCTTTTACAGCTCTACTTTTTATTTTCATCTCCATAGTGAGTGAGGGATATTGATTCTTTCCCAAACGCTCACTCTAGTACTAAACTTTCTTTTTTCCTTTCCTTTTCTTTTTTTTTCCAATTCATGTAAAACAATAATATGGGAACACCTGCTATGTGCAAGTCATGTCAAAGTACCTGATTTTTATATCTCCTCATCCAGGGGTGCCTCCTCCATCAGTGTAGGCTGGTGGGTTCAGAGTGGTGCGTGATACAGATCTTTGCAGTAAGAAGAGCTGCACTGAGATCCAGCCTCTGCCACCTCCCCATTGCGGGGCCTCGGATGCATCACCAAAGGCTCTGAAATCCACTTTGCTCATCTGCAATGGATGGATGTAATTGCTTTAGTGAGTTACAATCTTGGTTGAGCTCTAAACAAGAGGGTCTTGCTTTCCTTATTTGCCCCTCTAACTGTGCTTTGTGAACCTCCGTTTTCTACTGCTTCAAGAAATGACAGCTTGGCCAGATTCCATATCACTTCACCAACTTTCTTTTTTTAAATTCTTAATAGAATTTTGAAAAGAGTATTTTTAGGTTTTCAGAAAAATTGCACAGAAAGTACAAAGAATTCCCATATACACTCCCTGCACCCACACAGTTTCCCTGTGATTAACATCTTGCAAGTGTGATACATTTGTTACAATTGAGGAGCCAATATTGACGAATTATTATTAACCAGAGTTAAGAGTTTTCATAGGTTTCACTCTTGGGGTTTTACGTTTTGTGGGTCGTGGCAAACACATAATGACAAGTATCCACCATTATAGTATACAGAACAGCCTCACTGCCCTGAAAATCCCCTGTTCTCCACCTATACGTTCCTCTCTCCCACCAACCCCTGGTAACCATCGAACTTTTTTACTGTCGCCATAGTTTTGCCTTTTCCAGAATGTGTTATAGTTGGAATCATTCAGGTTGGCTTCTTTCCCTTAGCGATATGCTTTTCAGGTTCCTCCTGAAAAGAGAAAGCCACCATGTCTTTTGGTAGCTTGATTACTCATTTTTTAAAATTGATGAATACTATTTAATTGTCTGATTGTACCACCATTTGCTTGTCATTCACCTACTGAAAAACACCTTGGTTGCTTTCAGTTTGGTGTAATTATTAATAAAGCTACTATAAATATTTGTGTGCAGGTTTCTGTAAGGACATAGGTTTTCAACTGAATTGGGTTAATATCTAGGAGCACAATTGCTGGATCATATGTTAAGATTATGTTTAACATTGCAAGAAACTTCCAAACTGTCTTCTAAAGTGGTTGTCCCATTTTGCATCCTTACCAGCTGTGAATGATAATTCCTGTTTCCCCATATCCTCACCAGCATTTGGTGATGTCAGTGTTCTGGATTAAGGCCATTCTAATAGATGTGTAGTGGTATCTTATTTTAATTTGCAATTCTCTTATGGTGTGATGTTGAACACCTTTTCATATGCTTATTTGTCATCTGTGTATCTTCTTTGGTGAGATGTCTGTTCATGTCCTTTGCCCATTTTTAAACTGAGTTGTTTGTTTCCTATTGTTAAGTTTTGATGGTTCCTTGCATATTTTGGACACATGTGGCTTGTCTTCTCAGTCACATACAGTGTCTCTTGCAGAACAGAAGTTTTTAATTTTTGTTGTTGTTGTTGAGATGGAGTCTCACTCTGTCAGCCAGGCTGAGGTGCAGTGGCATGATCTTGGCTCACTGCAGCCTCTGCCTCCTGGGTTCAGGTGATTCTCCTGCCTCAGCCTCCCAAGTAAGTGGGACTACAGGCACGCACCACAACACAACACCTGATTAATTTCTGTATTTTTAGTAGAGATAGGGTCTCACCATGTTAGCCAGGCTGGTCTCAAACTCCTGACTTCAAGTGATCTGGCCTCCTCGGCCTCTCAAATTGCTGGGATTACAGGTGTGAGCCACTGCTCCCGGCCAGAAGTTTTTAATTTTAATGAAGTCCAACTTAACAATTTTTTTCTTTCATGGATTATGCTTTTGGTGGTGTATCTAAAAGCTTACCACCAAGTCTAAGATTACCTAGATTTTCTCCTTTGGTATCCTGCAGATGTTTTGTGTTTTGCATTTAGGTCTATGATTCTCTTTGAGTTAATTTTTGTGAGGTTCTGTGTCTAGATTCATTCTTTTGCATGTGGAAGTCTAGTTGTTCCAGAGCCATTTGTTCAAAAGACTGTCTTTGCTCCATGGAACTGCCTTTGCTCCTTTGTCAAATGTCAGTTGACTCTGTTTGTGTGGACCTATTTCTGGGCTATGTTGAATGCCTGTTTCCTGACATGTAGGGAAATGACAATTTAGATTCCACTTTGCTCTTTAAAACAGCCTCACTTCAGTAGATATTTAACTCCATTCTTGTTTGTTTATTGGTTTTGAAGCCCCTCCCTTCTCCCCCCACCATAGAGGCTACACCTGTGTAGTGATTTTGAGTGTGGTGGGAAAAGATGGTGTGCTTTTTTGTTTTGAACCTTTTAATGAAGCCCAGTGAACATACATAAAATTGCAGAAATTGAAATTAAATGTTTCTCTCAAACAACACATTTGTGTAACCAGCACTCACATGAAGGAATGGCACAGTACCAAGGCCCCAGAAACCCCTTCGCCTCCTTTCCAGCCACCGCCTCCTGCCCTCAGGGCAGCCACGATCTTAATTTCCAACAGCTCAGACTAGTTGTACCTGGGTTTGCAGTTTTTATAAATATGATTATATGGTATGTATTCTTGCGTCTAGCTTTTCTCAACATTATGTTTGTTGCTTATTTTTATTGCTATAGAGCAGGGCGTCCAATCTTTTGGCTTCCCCGGGCCACAACGGAAGAAGAAGAATTGTCTTGGGCCACATGTAAAATACACTGACACTAACAATAGCTGATGAGCTAAAAATAAATTGGAAAGAAAATCTCATAATGTTTTAAGAAAGTTGACGAATTTGTGTTGGGCCGCATTCAAAGCCATCCTGGGCCTCATGCGGCCTGGACAAACTTGCTGTAGAGTATTGTAGGAGTCAGAAAACTTTATAAAGGGCCAAATAATGAATATTTTAGGTTTTGCAAGCCACGTGTGATCTTTGTCACATTTTCTTCCTTCTCCTCCTCCTCCTCTTCTTGTTCTTTTTTGTGAGGTTCAGAGATTAGTTACAACACTTTGAAAACACGAAAATGATTCTTAACTCTCAAGCTGTACAAAAACAGGCAATGAGCTGTAGCTCGCTAATCCCTAGAGTATTCCATCCTGCAAATATGGTTTATTTATCCACTGTACTCTTGGTGTGAATTTGGGTAGCGTCCCCTTTGGGGCTACTGTGAGTAGAGCTGCTATAAACATTCTGTTGCATGTCTTGTGTGTATTGGCTGTATTACTTGGGATGGGATTGCTGGGTCACAGAATGTACGTATTCCAGCTTTAGTAGGTATTCCAAGCAGTTTTCCAAAATTGTAACGCTCTTGCAAGCAGCACATGAACATTCTGGTTGCTCCACGCTCTCACCAGGATTTTCCATCCTTTCCAGTGGACCAGTTTTTTTGGGTGTATAGTGCTTTTTCATTATGGCTTTAATTTGCATTTCACTTTAATTTCCATTTTTCTATGTTGAACACCGTTAAAATATGCTTGTTGTCCATTTGGATATCCTTTATGCAAAGACTTTTGCCCATTTTTTAATAACTTGCTTTTTTTATAGTTCCAGACTTTTTTTTTGTTTGTTTCCCTGAGAGCCTGATGCCAGCAACCATTCCCGGTGCTGATCTCTCTCTGTTAAGCAGGGTAGTTAGTCACAAGCAACAGAAACCAGTCTGGTTGGTCCTGTATTAGTTCAAGGTGAGGGGGGAGATTTATTATAAGGAATTGACTCATGAAATTATGGAGGATGAGAAGTCTTAAGGTGTGTAGTTGGCAAGGTGGAAACCCAAGAGAGCCAATGGTACAGTTCTAGTCTCAATGCCAACAGGTTTGACACCCAGGAGAGCTGATGTTTCAATTTAAGTCCAAAGGCAGGAAAGAAACAAGTGTTTTTCAAGGCCATCAGGCAGGAGGAACTCCCTACTTACTGATGGTGGGAGGGTTGGCCTTTTTGTTCTCTTCAGGTCTTCAGTTGACTAGATGAGACCTGTCCAGGGACCTACCCGCCCACACTGGGGGAAAAAAATCTGCTTTACTCTGTCTACTGGTTTAAATGTCAACCTCACCAAAAAATACCCTCACAGAAACAGCTAGAATAATGTTTGACCAGATATCTGGATGTTCTGTGGCACAGACACATAAAAACCATCAGAGAGCCCAATTCTGGGACTTCAAGAAATAGGAGCAGGCAGGTCAAGAGCCGGAGAGGCAGTCTCAGGGTTTGTGTAGCAGGAAAATGCCCATGATTGCTCTGCAGAACTCTGTGCCTGAGCACACGACACTGCAGGAGCCCCGTGGTGTCACAAGCCCTGCTGGTCCACCTGCTGCTCCGGAAACTGAGTGAAGCTGTCCTGGCCCCCACAACTCTGCCAAACCCGGTTCAACAGGATCCTTGCTTCTCAGCACCACAGCAGGGGAGTGATATTCTAGCATCCTTGGTTTTATATTGAGAGGTGGAAATTCATCTAAATAGTGAAGAGACATTCAGGAATTGGTCGTCAAAAAGGGCAACATTGTCTGCTGCATGTGTCTTTCACCCCTTCTCCCACTCATATGGTGTTTTGGAGTCTGGCTACATCTTGTCCCTGAATTCCAACTTCCCTGTTTGGGGCTGTACTTTAGTGTAGGTCCACACTTAACAGTTGTGGATGAGTACGGAGCCAAGTCCAGGTTCAAGTTTAGCTGTGATTCACACATTCCAAAATTGGGGTGGGTGTGGCTTGACATAGTAGGGCTGATATGTTTCGCACCTCTCAGGATTGTTCAGCCTGGGGGAGGAGGTCAGTGAGGCCTTCCCCTCAAGGGGGTTTAGCCTCTGATTTTTCACTTGCCTCATTCTGCCCATTCTCAGCAACACTTCACATGGTTGTCTGCTCTGTAAAGCACGCTTGTTGTACTTATCCTTGACTCAAGGGAGAAGGATCTGGGATTTCTGACAGTTCTCAGCATGGGGATTTGACAGCAAAGATGGATACTGTAGCTCCATATCACATATACATTCCAGCCAGGTAGAATGAAGAGGAAATGGGGTGTGTTTCCAAGTAAACTAAATTTCTAAGTAGCTCTAGAAACCATCTCTGCTTATATTCCATTGGCCACACTAAGTGCAAGGGATGTGGAGAAGCATCGTTTTTATTTTGAGTGGTTACGTACTCAGCTAAAATGTGAGGTCTAATACTAATGGAAGGGGAGAACTCATATTAGGGGAACAAAAGCTTGTCACAGGATCTGGAGCAATTTTAATTTTATTATTTTATTTATTTATTTATTTATTTATTTATTTATTTATTTATCTGGAGACGGAGTTTCCCTCTTGTTGTCCAGGCTGGAGTGCAATGGTGGGATCTCGGCTCACTGCAACCTCTGCTTCCCGGGTTCAAGCAATTCTTCTGCCTCAGCCTCCCAAGTAGCTAGGATTACAGGCATGCACCACCATGCCCAGATAATTTTGTATTTTTAGTAGAGACGGGGTCTCTCCATGTTGGTCAGGCTGGTCTTGAACTCCCTACCTCAGGTGATCCACCCACCTCAGCCTCCCAAAATGCCGGGATTACAGGCGTGAGCCACCGTGCCTGGCCTTAATTTTATTATTAAAACAAAGGTGTGGAGGACATCAGGAGGCCCATTTCATCTATGTTCACGAGGCTGACCCACAGTATGAGTGAGACCAAGTAAAGTCACAGTGGTGGATGGGGAGGTTTGGGGATTATTCATCATTTTGGACACTTTGTGCAACTGATCATCTTCAAAGCCTGGTGCCTAAGAATTGAATGTCTAGAAAAGAAATATAGCTTAGAAAAGATACAGCCTAAGGCTGATTCCTTTATTTTCTAATCCAACATTACCTCTAAAGAATGCTCTTTTCTATGGCCACTGTCTTACCAAAATGAAAATGGTTATCTGAAAACCAAACTACAAAGGTACCCTTTGGAAAATACATTAATGTAGCAGAGATAAAATTCTAAAAAAGCATGGGTCATTTTATGAAAAAATGATATGTAGGCACACTTTACATGTCTATTTCCCCATGATGGCCTCAAGTTTATTTCCACACCATCCCTGAAGATTGAGACTCAGTGAAAGTTTGTAAACCCTTCCCTAAAGCAAGCCCGTATCATAAAGCATGACTGAGCTCTTTGATTCTACTTAAGAATTCCCAGGAAGACAGATGAGAAGAACCTTGCATACATCATGGCAGCCAGCTTAATTAAATTCCCATTAGGGGTTTTGGTTTTCGCTCAAAGTTACTCTTCAGGGCCAGTTCTTGGGTCTCACTCTCTCTGCATTAACCCTTTCTTCCACCCAAATTTTAAGCCCTCTGCCCTGTGCATAGCAACACATCTCTGCTTGCTTTTTAAAATTTTGTATAAATTTATGGCATAAAAGTGCAGTTTTGTTGCATGAGTATATTGCACAGTGGTAAAGTCAGGGCTTTTAGTGTATTCATCAACTGCATAACAGACATTGTACTCATTAAGTAATTTATCACCCCTTACCTTCCTTCCAGCACCCCACCCTTCAGAGTCTCCAGTGTCTACCATTTTATACGCTATGCCTGTTTGTACATATTCCAGCTCCCACTTATAAATGGTAACATGCATTATTTGTCTTTTAGTTTCTGAATTGTTTCACTTAAGATAATGGCCCTCAGCTCCATCCATGTTGCTGCAAAAGACATGACTTCATTCTTTTTTTATGGCTAAATAGTACTCCATTGTGTATATGTATATATACCACATTTTCTTTACCCAATCATCCATTGATGAACATTTAGGTTGATTCCATATCTTTGCTATTGTGAATAATGCTGCAATAAACATATAAGTGCAGGTGTCTTTTTGATGGAATGATTTCTTTTCCTTTGAGTAGATACTCAATATCTACTGGAATTGTAAGATCAAATGGTAGCTTCAGTTTTAGTTCTTTGAGAAATCTCCATACTGTTTTCCATAAAGATTGTACTAACCTACATTTAATAATAGCCATTCTGACTGTTTTAAGATGATATCTCATTGTGGTTGTAATTTGCACTTCTTTAATGATTGCCCATTTTCTCATGTTTGTTGACCATTTGTATGTCTTCTTTTGAAAGATGTCTATTTATGTCCTTTCCCCCTTTTAAATGGGATTATTTGTGTTTTTTAATTTGTTGTTGTTGTTGTTGAGTTTTTAGAGTTCCTTGTAAATTCTGGGTATTACTTCCTGTCAAATGCATATGTGCAAATATTTTCTCCCATTCTGCAACTTGTCTGTTCATTCTGTTGATTATTTCTTTTGCTGTGCAGAAGCTTTTAAATTTCATTAAGTCTAATTTGTCTGCTTTTCTTCCTTGTGCTTTTGAGGACTTAGTCATGAATTCTTTGCCTAGACCAATGTCCAGAAGAGTTTTCCCTAGATTATCTTCTAGGATTTTTATAGTTTCAGGTCTTACATTTAAGACTTTAATTCATCTTGAGTTGATTTGTGTATATGGTGAGGGATAGGGGTCCAGTTTTATTCTTCTGCATATGGCTATTCAATTTTCCCAGCACCATTTATTGAAAAGGATGTCCTTTCTCCAGTGCCTCTGTCTACCTTTTAAATCTAGGCATTCACAGGCTTCTGAACAGGCAATCATTTACAAAACCAAAGCAGCTCTCATGCTAGAGAAGACTTTTCTACAGGGAAAAAGATTTCCTCCAAATGATTATACATGTCAAAACCCAGCCCTAGAAAAATTATGATGATTATTATTGCTATACAATTTTACAAACAGATTTCTTGCCTCTTCCTTCTTACTGCATGTCTTAGTTCTGTTTTCACTCACCCTCTGATTTCTCCAGAAACCTGTTCCTTTAATTATTTCTTCCCCTGTATCTTCAGCCCTTCCTCTCACTGGCTCATTTCCATCATTATTATTATTACTTATTTTTTGAGATGAGGTCCCAATCTGTTGCCTGGGCTAGAGTGCAATTAACATGATCATGGCTCACTGCAGCCTCTACCTCTTGGGCTCAAGCAATTCTCCTGCCTCAGCCTCCCGAGTAGCTGGGACAACAGGTGCACCACCATGCCTGGCTAATTTTTTCTTTTTTGTAGAGATGGAGATCTCACTGTGTTGCCCAGTGGTCTTGAACTCCTGGGATTAAATGATCCTCCCACCTTGGCCTCACAAAGTGTTGGATTACAGGAGTGAGCCACTGCACCTAGCCTCCCAAAATGTTCAGGTTTCTCCTATCATTTTGTTTATTTAAAAATAAACAAAAATCACTTTACCTTCTCCTATGACTTCTTGCAGGCATCATCAAGTTGAGTCTCTGACATAGAGCTTCCCAGAGTTCTTTGTATTTTAAAGGCATTATAGGTGGACCCACCCGAAAGTGTGAAGAATATAGAGACTCTCAGACACTGTACCAACCAGAGGTGGTGACTGTTTGAAAGCCCCATGGATTCCCCTAGGGAGTATGTATAAGACCAGCTGACAGGCTCCAGAAAAATTAAAGGTGCAGTTAGCCCCAGCTTTGTCAGAGGTCGCTGGTGGTAGGGGATTAAAATCCTCATTTTGAGCAAATACATTTATTATCACCTTTTCTCAGAAACTTTTCCAGCTACACAAGCTTACAACTTTCTGTCTTGCTTTTTTTTTTTCCTGAGACAGAAAAAAAAGCCTGTTGCCCAGGTTAGAGTGCAGTGGCACGATCTCGGTTCACCGCAACCTCCACCTCCTGGGCTCAAGTGATTCTCATGCCTCAGCCTCCCAAGTAGCTGGGATTACAGACATGTTCCACCACACCCAGCTAATTTTTTGTATTTTTAGTAGAGACAGATTCTCACCATGTTGACCAGGCTGGTCTCAAGCTCCTGACCTCAAGTGATCCACCTGCCTTAGCCTCCTAAAGTGCTGAGATTACAGGCCTGAGCCACCAGGCCCAGCTCTGTCTTGCTATTGAATGAACAGTTCCTTTCCACTCCCTCAGCTGTATTGAACGCCACAGTTATGACGACCCAGTCGTGCTGTACTAAACATGAACTCCTCAAGGGCAGGGCCAGGGGAATCACAGAGCATTTGCAGAATTGCATCCAAAGGATTCATCACATCTAGCATGTTTGTGTGGCTGTGCGGGTGGCCCGTGGAGGATCTTTATACACACCTTGATTTTTTTTTCTTTTACTGAGAGACTAAATATACAAGCAGACAATGGACAGACCATGTATAAAAATGGAACTCTGATCCACAATGTGCAGAAACCAGCCAGAGAAACCAACCCATGATCCACAGTAACCAAACCAGGAAGCCAACTGTCTACAAGTCAGACTTGTAGGAAGTCAGACCACCGTCCCTAGCAAACAGCCCAGAAAGCCAAACAATAAGTCCTGTAACCATTGGTCCCAAGTGGTCAGGACTTGATTAATGACTGGAAGCTTCCCTAATTTTTGTCCCTGCTTCCAACTTCGGACGAACCAGAGAAAGCCAAATATTGGCCCCCTTGACTAATCTCATAGGATGCCCCTTCTAGTTAGCTGCCTCCAGCTTCCTCACGCCAACAGCCTCCAATCAGGGCACACCCGAAGCCTTCCCTTTTTCCCACTGTGAAGCTCTCCCACTCCTCTGCCTGCCTTTGTCTTGGCCAATAGCAAATTATGGTGGTCGTCTCCTTGCTGGAGCAAACTCTGCATAAATGGCCTTTGCCTGCCCTCCTTTGTTGGTCTTCATTGATTTCCACTTTTCTCAGTACTATAGGCTTGTGATTGTTCTACATCTTTCTGTAAAAGCTGCCTTTTTAAACTCTGATGGCTGCATTGCAGCCCATCGAATGGAAAGAACGTAATGTATTCAGCCCTAATTCTACCAGTGGGCATGCAGTTTATTTCCCCCTCACCCTTTTTAAATAATTGCAAACAATTCTGGAATAAGTATAATTATACAACTTCACACATGTATGAATCTGTCCACAGGATAGAGAGGGGGACTTGCTGTGTGGTGGAAGTGGCCTTATTTATTCAAAGACGTTCCCTGAATGCCTACTGGTCAGGTCAGACTTCCAGGAAATAGACTTTGGGGTGAAGGTTTGCATGTAGGATGTTGCAGAAGAGCGCTCTGAGCCACAGTACCTGTGAAGAGAGCAGCACAAAACAGAGTTATCCTCTCCAAATTATCCTGAATTGAGGCAAGGGACTGGGCCCTGGTCCCTGCCCTTTCCCACTGACCAGTCATTAGATGGGGGCTACCCAGGGAGCAAGGCCAGTTCCCAGGGAGAGACTCGGCCATCAGTAGCTGGGGAATGCTAGCCTCAGTCTTCAGTGGTGGGTCTGAGCAGTACAGGGCACACCAGCCATGCATCAGGCTGGGCACTCAGGACATTCTGCTCCCTGTCCTTGCAAAACTCACAGTCTTCTGGGAGACAGACATGTCACCAATTAAGGACAACCAAGTGTCATCTGGGCTGTGATGGGGGGAAGCCAGAGGCTAGAAGGGGCAAGACTCCAAATACATATTAGGATAACGTGTGGTAAATGTCTTCCTTCATATGAGGGCAAAACTCGGGCTGTCTATGTCCCACCAGTCTATTCCAGTGGCCATTTGAAAAGGAATGGATGGACTTTGACAGCAACACTAAGTTCTGCCCTGGAAGGCGTGAGATCACTTTGTCCCTAAGTTGCTGTGTGACTGTGTCCCCTGTACCCAGAATAGTGTCAGGCACTAGGTGCTCAAAAGATACTTGAAGAATAACTCCTACAAGATAGGTACATTTATCAGTCCTATCTGATATATGTAAGTTTTTGGAGGGATATACATGGGTCAGAGTCTGAAAGGTCTGTTCAACATCATCTCATAGGTGTTAGCTGTAGCCACAGCCTGGATTCAGGACGCAGGTTTAAAGCAGTTCGATGGATGGAGACCGTGGTCAATGTGCCAAAAGCAGTAGTGAATTTAGGCGACACATGGACGTAATGTATTACATCCATTGGATTTATGTATTTATTAATGTATTATGTCCATTGGATTTAGCAACAGCAAAACCATCAGGGACCTCAGCAAGAGCTATGGGAGCAGCATGGCGGCTTCTCTGGATTTGCTAACCACTACATCTTAGAAAACCAAAATCGTGCATGAAGCCCCCATCCTGCTCCAATTCGAGCCATTTCAATAATTGCTTGCATGTTTAGAAGAACAGGAAAGCATATTCAATTCACAAACTTGCAGCAAGACTCTGGAAAAGACACACTTTATGTCCTCAGCTGCTATGAGGCGCCTTCATCCCCACTCCACTCCTCAACCCCAAGCCGCTGCCTCCAGCTCACTGGGCTTCTCCATTTTTTTCTTCCCCCTCCTGCCAGCCTCCGCACTTCTCCAATTCTGTCACAAAAGATACTCTTCTGGGCTAGGGGTGGGGGAGAAGGAGGACTTGAGTGAGCGGAATTAAATACTTTTTGGCCGGGGCAGGATGTGAGAAGAAAAACGCCATGAAGAAACCTTGTGTCCTACACATCACAGCACTGATCCCACCTTAGATGTGGAGTTTGGGATAGTGCCTGAAAAGCGCATCGCCGAGATCAGCAGCATGCCTTTCCCAACATTCAGCACAGCCTCTCCCACCTCCTTCTGGGGTCTGATCCTGTGAGTACCCAGGATTGCTCTGCCTGTGGAAGCTCTGCCTGTGAAAACAGTCTTGTTTTCACTAACGCACAAATCCATCCTTCCTTCTGTTCCAGGAGTTTCAGAAATAACTCATGTTTCCGTGCAACATGCCACTGTGTGTCCTGAGTAAGCTGTTACCGACAATACATGCTAACGCTTGAATTATTCAAACCCGTGTAAAACAGATTCAAGGTTATCTCCAGAGTGACTGTCACTGTCACTTGCTTTCTTGAGTGAAATTGAAATGGGAGGAGTTACATCCTCTGTTTCTGTAACGGCTCAGGATGGTGTTTCACCTGGGAATACCACTCACTGTAGGTGTGAGCTGGGGTTCGAATTCTCTTTGACCTCAAGACGGTCTCATGTGGTACTCTCTACATCGAAAACACTGCCTTTCAACCGACCACCACAATGAAACCTTGGCTTTGTCAGAAAAAAATATTTTTAATGGCAAATATGGGCTTAGACCAATCCAAGACCCTGCACACTCCGTATCCTAAGTGATGTGGTGGCAGAGAAGCTTCTCGCAGGCATGCTGTCACAAGTGGAACCTCAACGAGTGTCATTAGTAGACTGTCAGTGAAGTTCAGCTTTGAAATTTTATGAGGGCCATACTGTGTGCAAAATTACACACGTACACTTTGGCCAACAAAAATTCAAAATCCACATTAACAACTGAATTTCAGCCAAAGAAGATGCTTTAGAAAATAAAACTGCTTATCCTGTCTGATGAAGAGACTAGTTTTATAATAACATGCCCTTCCCCGCATCCACCAACTCTTTATTTCCTCCTGACACTGTTTGTTCCTCGCTGGCCATTTCCAACCCAGGAGAGAGGTTCCTGAGCTGGACTTTGGTGGCTTTCCAAGCTCCAGGCAAGCGGCTTCCTATTCTTCCTGAAAGAACCCACAGGCCTTTAACGTCTCAGAGACTGGAGACCCAGGAAACCCACCCAGTGGCCATCAGACCTGCTTGGTCCATGTCATGCTGGTGGTTAGAGGGGACATGGGTGGGAAGTGCAGGGCCCAGGACAGCCATGGGATATGACAGAAGTATAGTCAGGGGGCTTGTGTGGGCTCAAGCTGAGGGAAATTCTTTTGTGTCTTCATAGCAGGTGATACGTTTTATTAAACCAGATGATTGGGACTCAAAGTCATTTTCTCACCAGCTGCTATGAAACTGTTCCCTGAGGAGACATTTTGGAAGGTGAATGTTTCGGTAAACTCCTTAAGATTAGGAACAGAGGCTGGGTCCAGGGGCTTTGGGTCAGCTGCTGCCTGCCAGAGAAAGCTGGTGATGCTGAGATGAGCAAAGAAAAGAGTTTATTTCAGAAAGAGGTGTGACAGTTGATTGAATCACCTGGAGAGAAGGGTACAGGGGTGGGCAGAGATGAGGTTTACAGGAGCGGCTGCCCAAGGAGGATTTGGGAGTGAGGTGACTCATTGAACCCTGAACTCTTCCCTTGACCTCACAAATGTTGTGTAAGTCAAAGTGTGCCACAATATGATCGGAGTGACAGCTGACAACAGGACTAAGATTTCTGTCAGGTTTGCAAGAGAACAGCTGATAATCTGGGTTGCATTGATGCTTTAAAATGCTTCAAGTACTGATTGTACCTTAGGTTAAGGTTAGGGTACCTTGGGGACTATGTATCTCCCTTGTTGCCACATAAGCTTAGGAGGCTAGCATATCTGGGCTCAAGCTCTAGTTCTACTGTCTTTAGTCCATGATGTGGTATGGCTGTGTCCCCACCCAAATCTCATCTCGAATTCCCATGTGTTGTGGGAGGGCCCTGGTGGGAGGTAATTGAATCATGGAGGCAGGTCTCTCCTGTGCAGCGCTTATGGTAGTGAATAAGTCTCATGATATCTCTTGGTTCTATAAGGGGGAGTTTCCTTTCACAAACACTCTCTTTGCCTGCTGCCATCCATTTAAGATGTGACTTGCTCCTTCTTGCCTTCCACCATGATTGTGAGGCCTCCCCTAGCCATGTGGGACTGTGAGTCCATTAAACCTTTTCCTGTATAAGTTACCCAGTCTTGGGTATGTCTTTATTAGCAATGTAAAAATGAACTAATATAGTAAATTTGTACCAACAGGGTGGGACACTGCTGAAAAGATACCAGAAAATGTGGAAGCGACTTTGGGACTGGGTAACAGGTAGAGGCTGGAAGAGTTTGAAGGGCTCAGAAGAAGTCAGGAAAATGTGGGACAATTTGGATCTCCCTAGAGACTTGTTGAATGGCTTTGGCCAAAATGCTAAAAATGATACGGACGATGAAATCTAGGCTGAGGTGGACTCAGAAGGAGATGAAGAACTTGTTGGGAACTGGAATAAAGGTGATTCATGCTATGTTTTAGCAAAGAGACTGGTGGCATTTTGACCCTGCCCTGGAGATTTGTGGAACTTTGAACTTGAGGGAGATTATTTAAAGTGTCTGGGGGAAGAAATTTCTAAGCAGCAAAGCATTCAAGAGGTGACTTGGGTGCTGTTAAAGGCATTCAGTTTTAAAAGGAAACAGAAATAAAAGTTCAGAAAAATTGCAGCCTGAGGATGCCATAGAAAAAGAAAAACCTATTTTTTAAGGAGAAATTCAAGCCAGGTGCAGAAATTTGCATAAGTAACGAGGAGCCAAATGTTAATTGCCAAGACAATGGGGAAAATATCTCCAGGACATGTTAGAGAACTTTGAGGCAGCCCCTCCCATCACAGGCCTGGAGGCCTAGAAGGAAAAAAATGGTTTTGTGGGCTGGACCCAGGGTCCCTGTGCTGTGTGCAGCCTAGGAACTTGGTGCCCTGCATCCCAGCCTCTCTGGGTGTGGCTTAAAGGGGCCAATGCAGAGCTCGGGCATGGCTTCAGAAGGTGCAAGCGCCAAGCCTTGGCAGCTTCCACATGGTGTTGAGCCTGCGAGTGCACCGAAGTCAAGAATTGGGATTTAGGAACCTCCGCCTATATTTCAGAAGATGTATGGAAATGTCTGGATGCCCAGGCAGAAGTTTGCTGCAGGGATGGGGCCCTCATGGAGAACCTCTGCTAGGGCAGTGCAGAAGGAAAATGTGGGATCAGAGCCCCCACACAGAGTCCCTACTGGGGCACTGCCTAGTGGAGCTGTGAGAAGAGGACCACAGTCCTCCAGACCTCAGAGTGGTAGATCCACTAAAAGCTTGCATCGTGTACATGGAAAAGCCACAGACGCTCAATGCCAGCCCATGAAAGCAGCTGGGAGGGAGGATATACCCTGCAAAGCCACAGGGACTGAGCTGCCCAATACCATGGGAACCCACCTCTTGCATCAGCATGACCTAGATGTGAGACCTGGAGTCACAGGAGATCATTTTAGAGCTTTAAGATTTGACTACCCTGCTGGATTTTGGACATGCATGGGGACTGTAGCCCCTTTGTTTTGGCCAATTTCTCCCATTTGGAATGGCTGTATTTACCTGTATTCCCGTTGTATCCAGGAAGTAACTAACTTGTTTTTGATTTTACAGGCTCATAGACAGAAGGGACTTGCCTTGTTTTGGGTGAGACCTTGGACTCTGAATTTTTGAGTTAATGCTGAAATGAGTTAAGACTTTGGGCAACTGTTGGGAAGGCATTATTGGTTTTGAAATGGGAGGACATGAGGTTGGGAGGGGCAAGGGGCAGAATGCTATGGTTTGGCTCTGTGTCCCCACTGATATCTCATCTTGAATTCCCCATGTTGTGAGAGGGACTTGGTGGGAGGTAATTGAATCATGGGGGCAGGTCTTTCTTGTGCTGTTCTTATAATAGTGAATAAGTCTCATGAGATCTGATGGTTTTATAAAGGGGAGTTTCCCTGCACAAGCTCTCTTCTCTTGTCTGCCTCCATGTGAGATGTGCTTTTCACCTTCCCCCATGACTGTGAGGCCTCCAGGCCATGTGGAACTGTGAGTCCAGTAAACCTCTTTCTTTTTAAAATTGCCCAGTCTCAGATACATCTTTATCAGCAGCATGAAAACAGACTAATACAGTCCACATTCAATAAATAAGTATTTACTGAACACAAACTATTTGTCAGGCATAGTGATAGGTACTCAGTTATACAATGATGATTAGAATAGGCAATTTAGCAAGTTAAATAATCTCTTTAAGTGTCCTGCCTATAAATTGCAGATGATCCCTGCATCAAAATGTTGTCATCAGTATTAAATGAGATAATACATTTAAAGCATTTTCATCATATCCAGCTTGAAAAGTCCTGTTTTAATATGACCTATCCTTCTTATTCAATTACTTGATTAATACTGAGAAAAAATAGTCTCTTTAAAGTTCTCTGTAACTTTAAGATAGTTATTAGATCAGTAACTGGCTTCCATTTCTTCAGGAAAAATAATCCTCAATTTTTTCATCTTTCTTCATTGATTATATTTCCTATAACTTTAATCACTTTTTTTTTTTTTGAGATGGAGTTTTGCTCTTGTTGCCCAGGCTGGAATGCAATGGCATGCTCTCGGCTCACTGCAATCTCCATCTCCCGGATTCAAGCAATTCTCCTGCCTCAGCCTCCCAAGTAGCTGAGATTACAGGCACCTGCCACCACATCTGGCTAAATTTTTTTTTCTATTTTTAGTACAGACGGGGTTTCACCATCTTGGCCAGGCTGGTCTTGAACTCCTAGCCTCAGGTGATCCACCTGTCTTGGCCTCCCAAAGTGCTGGGATTACAGGCATGAGCCACTGCACCCAGCCAACTTTAATCACTTTTTAAGCTGAAGTCATTCAAGTTTGTCTGTAACCATTTTCCAATACAGTGCTCCCACATGGAGTACGAGAAATCTCACGGGCGTGGAAGTGAGAGGGAAGGTAGTTCTCAGCCTTCCTTCCAATTCTGCTTGGAGCCTTTCTACCTCGTCAGTCTCTCTTCTCCCTCTAGGGTCAGACTGAGCCCCCAAAAAGCCACCACTGGAGTATGACCTGCAAGTGAAACTTCTCACCCAACACAGTCATCAACATTGTTCTGCCTTTTCCCTTATCTGTGCAATGGACACCAGAATGGAATCAAGTCTACTGAGGACATTTACATGTTTGGCTGGTGTGGTTGTAAAGAGTGAGTGGAGGGCAATTTGAAATTCTGATGCAATTATTCCTCTTCTGGGATTTTTTTAGGGCAAAATCATAGGCATGGGCAAACATACATGGTGATATCCCTCGAAGCATGTTTCCAGGAGTAAAACTGGAAATGGTCTGGATTGTTGATAAAAAGAGAATTGGTTAAATAAGCAATGATATTTTCATTTTATATCATTCTACGGAAACATTCAGATTACATGGTAGAAAACTGTGTCATGCTAATAGAAATGCATTCACTGTACATTAAGTGAAAACACAGCATGT
The DNA here is from genome assembly GCF_028885655.2 of Pongo abelii. Taxonomy (NCBI): domain Eukaryota; kingdom Metazoa; phylum Chordata; class Mammalia; order Primates; family Hominidae; genus Pongo; species Pongo abelii. Next base: position 31,663,701 of record NC_071999.2, read on the forward strand.
TTGAAAAATTATGTTATAAAACAGAATGCTGGTAAAGCACTTAGCACTTTGCCTGGCTCCGGAAGTGTTAGCTATCATCATTTTTAAAAGCATAATCTCAGGTTTGAGAGAAGCAATTATAATTAATGAAAGAAAAGAATATATTACAATTTCAAGTGGTTATCAATGAGTAGAAGGATCATGGATTTGTGTGTCTTTCTCTGTACTTTTTAAATTTTGTGAGTTGTCTGTCATGAACTAGTACTTTTACTCTAGAGTAACAAAAGAATCTTGCTGAAAGCTGCTAACTTGCCCTACCACTGTCAAGGTCTTAGACAAAGCCCTGTGCTGGGAAGCGGGAGATGCACCAACCCTTCCCTGTACCTCTGAGCTATGAGTTTAGATATTTCCCTTCAGCTCTCTAGGCTTTGTTTACCCTTTTGGGGATAATAGCTGACTTTTTAAAGTTGGGGGATACTTGCTTATGCTGACATTCAGGAGAATTTTCATTCATAATAATAAAGATAGTTCCACGTCATGAGCCCCTAGTAGATGCTGCTGTATACCCACGGTATCCTCAGCAGCATCGATGGGTGAGGAGACTTAGGTTTGGAGACATGAAATGACTTACCCAAGGTGACACAGACAGAAAGTGACCACCCCAGGACTTGGACAGGTCTATCCAACCCCAGGACCAGTCAGCTGCCTTAACATAGGAACCTGGCCCCAGGGGATTTTTCTTGCAATCCAGCTGAAGCATGTGACTTCTATCCAGGATGGGCTAAAAAGAAAAGTGTGTGATGGGGTAGGTTGGGAGTTTGGGGTTATGGCTTTCTGGAGCCTGAGAGAGTGAGGCACCAAGTGGATCTAGTGTCCCCAAACAACCCCAGACCTCAGCATCCGCACCTGGGATAGAGGAGCAGCCCAGGGCTGGTCCTGGGTGAGATTTCTGCCTCAGAGGGAGAGGTCCTCATTGCTGGCCTTTGGTGAGGAAGCATTCTCTTGAAAGCCACTTGACCCTGAGGGCTGGGAAGCTGAGGGCACTGAGTCGGTGTCTAGGGAGGGTGTGGAGTACACCTGGGCTCTTACCATGGGCTCTGTGAGTTGCTGCCAAGCCCAGGCGACAGGCTTATGCAGATGTGTTCTAGGTAAAGCTGAACCATGCCCCCGAAATCGTCGTCCCAGAAAATTGTCTGGGTCAGCATTCTCTAAATCCAACTGATATCACCTCACCTCGCTTAATTGTAGACCATAATACAAAAAGTGAGCCGATGCCCCTGCTGCGGGGAGCTTGCGCTCACGAACAAGGTCCGTTTTGGGGAAAGGCCTCACTCCTATGTCCCAGCTGGACAGTAGCACGGGAGCCCCATCTAGCTATCAGTTCTGGCAGTCTTCCTTTGGATTACAAGCTTAGGACAACCCCAATGCTTCCACCCTAAGCTTGTGCGAAAGTTTTCAAAACAGAGAGAAATAGGTCTCTGCGCTGTTTCTTTTCCCCTCCGGCACCCCTTCGGTGGGAGACAGCTGATGTCTTTTTGAGGTGGGGCTGAGTGGGCCCTCCCTGCTCCTCAGCAGCCCCAGCGACCACCCTGGACGTGCTAGGAAGACGACACCCTGAGCCCTGCTCAGAAAGGGGGCACCACTTGCGAGTAGGCCGTGACCAACAGGAGAGAGAGCCTTTGCCCAGACCACCCCTGTGTGTCTCCCCCAAATTCACAGAAAGAAAAGGACGCGCTGTCGCTTAGCGATTACTGAGCCCAGACACAGGAGAGGGGATCCTAGCCCTGCTCCTCCCCCAATCCTTCGCAGTCTCTCCTTGTCTGTAAGGAGGTGTGGCCTGACCGCATTACATCTGACTCTAAAACTCACAGGTCAAGGAAAAACTCTGTGATGTGTGATGGGGCTGTGTGCTGGCAGCTGGCGGCATCCCCGCCTCGGGCCTGTTTAGAACCCAGTGCTGGCCTTCTTCATTTGACACCTGCCCCACGCAGAAGAGCTGGCGGGGCCACAAGGGAGCTCCTGGTACAGACTGCTCTATAAAGCACAGACACCTGGGGAGGGGAGGGGCGGCAAATTCTCACCTACAGGAGAGGTGCGCTCTCCGGGTTTGGTCTTTCTCCACACCCACCCTTTCTGGGCCATACTCCAGTTAAAACCACACGTAAAAGCACAGGCTGCGGTGGCCCGGCAGAGAGATGGGGAAGGGGGCTGGTGACTTCCCTCCCAGAGCCCATGGGCAGGCCACAGGTTCGCCTGCCGGAGTCAGACTTCACGGGCTCTCTCCAGCCCAGAAGAAAAGAGTGCAAAGCAAATCTGCCGTAGAAATATTCTTATAACAAAGTAAGTCCTCAAAGCAAATTCAGAATTCATTATTTTGGGTACATGTAAATATGTATTTGCTGCTTAACCTATGGCTCAACCTTTGCACTTTTATACATTCTAAAATTTTTTAGTTTATGCAAAAATCAGTGTAATCAGGATCCTGTAGAAATGTAATTAAATTTTGTTACGTTTACAAGGTTTTGTTTTTCTCAGATCTAAACCTCCTGAGTCACACTTTGCATTTGAGACTCAGAATCCCGTTTCCAAATGGCATATTTAGGTAAATTGAAAACAACGACAATGCATCTATTCAACATTAAGAAATGCACAATCTTTTTACAAAGCAAAATTTGTCATATATACCACATATGAAATGTCACGAAACTCAGACAACTGTTTTGCTTTTAACTAAACTATTATTACAACGTGAGCTAGAAAGCTGTATATTTTCAATTCAGCAAGAGTTACAACACAGTGCAATTGTGATATTTGACAAATAATTACTCACTCTGTTTTAAATATTAAAGTGCATTACCTATCATGCAAATCACATGAATCTGATTTTAATCCACAATTGAAATCTTGACATTGAGGACAGAATTTAATATATTTTCAGTCTTCAACTTTTTAAAGATCAGATTTCTAAGTGTCACAATAATTTTTTAAGAGGCCATATGAAAATTAATTACAGAATCTTCACATAATTATTCAGTTGTTAACATTACTGTGAGCAGCAGCCTCTCAGAGCTCACACACAGTCACACCGTGGAGTTAATGCGGTCTGCCTTCATTAGAGGCATTGGGGCTCGTATTGTGAGCACCTTGTGCTGAAATCACCTGCTGAGATTAAAGCAAATTAAATTCCCTGGGAAAAGCAATTTTTGAAAAATTATATAGAAGTAAGACTACTGTAAATTGGTGTACATTTTCCTCCTCTCACTCAAAAGTCCATGGGGGGCGGGGTGAGGTGGCTCACACCTGTGATCCCAGCACTTTGAGAGGCTGAGGTGGTCAGGAGTTTGAGACCAGCCTGGCCAACATGGTGAAACCTCGTCTCTACTAAAAATGCAAAAATTAGCCAGGCATGGTGGTGCACGTCTATAATCCCAGCTACTTGGGAAGCTGAGGCAGGAGAATTACTTAAACCTGGGAAACGGAGGTTTCAGTGAGCCGAGATCGCACTACTGCACTCCAGCCTGGGCAATAGAGCCCTATTCCGTCTCAAAAACAAAACAAAACAAAACAACCTGTTTTTTTTTAAGTCCATGGGGGTGAGGGAGGGAAATGTAGAACGTGCACAATTTCCAAGATAAAAGTGCTTTATTAGAATCAAGAAAATGTCCTCATTGCAGGTGATCTGGCAAGTGAGCCTGAAGGCAGCTGTGTTTGTGGTGACCATCACCCTTTCATCTGCTTCCATGTCCACTGCTCCTGGAGGCAGAAACCTGACTATTCCCACTTTTATTGCATTCCTCCTTCTCTGGTGCCAGCTCGCCAACCAGTCCTGGACACCGATGTTTCATGACCGATGGCACTGTTTCTAATTCTAACCTCCCTCAGCTCCCCACTGCTCTGCCCCACAAGCTGTCACCCACCACCTGATCTGAGCCTAAGGCCACCGCTATCTCCAGGAACTCGCTTGGTGGATGAGAAGCGAGTCTGCCTAGCACACTGGGTCTAGGTGACAGAGGCTTAATCAACACAAGAATGCAGACAAGCCAATGATGGAGTCTTTTTGTGGCAAACATTGACAGGAGCCTTTTAAAATTTTCGAAAAGGAGAAATGAAAATCAAAAGCTCAAACTAAAACTGTCTTCTGTAGAGAGACTGATATGGGAAGGAAGTCCCTTCAGTGTGTGTCTGGAGAGACGGGGAGTGCCCTGTCCTGGTCCCCAACCTACATACCTTGACGAGCGTCCCCTCGGCTCACACTACTGTGACAAGCAGTGCACAGACACGGAATCCCAGCCTAGACCCGTGACCCAGGCGAAAACAGGCACACGCCGGCCTGGAGCTCCACACAGCCTGGTTTTTGTCACTGGAATGCTCCATGGGGTTCTGTGAGTTGTTACAGTTTGCCTCACTTTCTGAAGATGATTTTTTTTTAAAGGCAGAAGGAAAAAAAGCATATTGTTTTAAAAGGATAGTGGTGAATCTTCTGAAGTAATAATTCTTGCCCAAAGTGATAATCACTCCTGATTTTTTTAGTTTTATCGGTTTGAAATCTCTAACGTTAGATTTTCTTAAATCGTGTTGTGGTGACTAATTTCAAGCTGGCAGACCAGTAAGGAGGACCACGAGGCAGGGACCTGAGCTCTGAAAATTTCAAGCTGGTAGACCAGTAAGGAGGACCACAAGGCAGGGACCTGAGCTCTGCAGTTATAGTAGTCTCCATAAGAAAATTAGTTTATATCTAGATCTTTACTGCCTACTACAGCGTCTACCAGCCATGTGTGCCTTCTTAAATTTAAGTCGCTTAAAACTAAATAATATTCAAAATTCAGTCCCTCAGTTGCACTAGTCACAGTTCAAATGCTCAATTGCCACAGTGATCAAATAATAATAAATAATAATACAGTTGATAGAGCTTTTAAATAAGTTACCATCTAAATTCGGCAGTTCTATACTAAATATTTGCCAACTAACATTATATATTCCAAAATATGTATAGTAACATTGAAATTTTAAAAACTCCCTACTTACTGAATTGTGTACTTTTAAAACTATATAAAAACACAGGTTTGGAATGACTCAGTAGGTGTTTGTTTGGCGTGATTCTCGTTATTTTGTTTCATATTTCTTACAGAAAAAAGCAAGCTTGATTTTACATATCTTCAATAGTTTCTCATTGCCAAAATCTAAATGTGAATGCATACATTAGATGTCTGCACTAATGTGTGTACACACACACACACAACCACACACACATTACTGAAGTACACTTTTATTAGATGTCAATTGCTGTAAGGATTATTATTCTTGGACTTCAAGGTCAATGAGTCAGCTGATTGCTTTATTGAAATGGGCTTTCCAAGTCCATCACTTTCAGTGAAATCCGTCTTCAAATATAAAGTGTAGGTCATCTTCTTAAAAAATCTTGCAAACTTGGCAGACTGGAAAATAGCCAATCTATGTCTTTTCTCACTCAGTGGAACTAAGAAAGCAACTGCCTTCCATTAAAAAAAAATCCTATTTTTACTGATAGCTTACTTTGAGAATTTCTTCAGATTATCTATAATTCTGTAATTTCAGATGTCTTCTATGCTTTCTTTGAAAAAAATATTGTTTGAGACTCATGAAATAATCTCGTGTCAAGAGGACCAGTGCCCCACTGGCCCAGTGGAGGGGGAGTGAGATGGAAGTGGAGGTGGAGCCATCCTCTGTCCACACCTTTTTTTTTTTTTTTTTGAGACGGAGTCTGGCTCTGCCACCCAGGCTGGAGTGCAGTGGTGCGATCTCCGCTCACTGCAAGCTCTGCCTCCTGGGTTCACACCATTCTCCTGCCTCAGCCTCCCAAGTAGCTGGGACTACAGGCGCCCGCCATTACGCCCAGCTAATTTTTTGCATTTTTAGTAGAGACGGGGTTTCACCATGTTAGCCAGGATGGTCTTGATCTCCTGATCTTGTGATCCGCCCACCTCAGCCTCCCAAAGTGCTGGGATTACAGGCATGAGCCACCGTGCCCGGCCTGTCCACACCTTTAATGCAGTTGACTTAAGTTGTGTTCAGGTGTTTAAGCAGAAGCAAGGAATCTGGCTCCAATGTTGGTGGAAAATAGCCTTCTATTTAGAGGCAATGTAACAAAGAAATTCTGAGCATCCATGTCTTCCAGGAATTGCAGTTGGTGTGAACATCATGTAGTTGGGCCTCAGAGACAAACACCAGGTTAATCCTCAAGGACAGACAGGAAGCAAGTGTGTCTAGTAGTAAAGAGGGCGGTTGTAAGCTTGGATGGACCAGCCACTTAACAGGTGGGATATCTTGGTATGTTACTTCGTCTTTCAATCCCTAATTTCCTCATCTGTAAGAGGGAGATAATAAAAGTACCTAAATGTCGTTGTGTCATTGTAAAGATGAAAAGAATTCACTTATGTAAAACACCTATGACAGTGCCTGGAACAGCAAATACTCAATACATTGTGCTGTTTGCTGTGACTTTTAATAATAGTGTCATTACTTTTTGTCACTTTATTTTTTAATTATTGATAAAAATACATGTACATATTTTAGGGATGCATGTGATAATTTCATACATTCATAAAATCAAATCATGGTAACTGGCATATCCATCACCTAAACATTTATCTTTTCTTTATGCTAGGAACACTTCAAGTATTCTCTTCTAGTTATTTTGAAATATACAACTGATTAATGTTAACTGTGGCATCCTACTGATGTGAACACCAGGTATCATTTCTTCCATCTAACTGTATATTTGCACACACTAATCTAGTTGTGTCATTATTATTTCCACAAGCTCATCACTCTGCCATGTGTGGAGTTTCCCTGCCCCTTCTCAAAAATGCGAGAAAGACACACTGGTGAGGTCTGGCAAGGGCTACACACTCTGGCAGGATAGAGATGGGTTCTGGACTTTTGCCTACTCCTCTTCATAGCTTGCCAGATATGACAAAGAATCACAATGACTACTGTGTCTGTCAAATTTTGTACTGAAATGTTAGGCACAAAAACATAATACAATCTGTATTTAAATGCAATGGCTTCTGAAATGCAACCTTGATTATTAAGCCAATAAATTGTTGAAGAGTTTTTGCCCAGACATAGTGAAAGTGTGTTAAGCTCCAGGGATGTGTACAACACAGGATTAGGAGACACAAAAGAAGGGTTATAAGAATCACTCTCAATTTGCATGTGTGAACACTCCCCTTTTAAATAGTAGAATTAATGCTACCAAATATCATCTTTGTGGATGTGAAGAATAAATAAGTCAATACACATAAAATCATTAGCATGACCCCTGGAACATATTGAGTGCAGAGTGTTAGCCCTTATAGTGATAATTATTATTCAACTATAACAAGGATTTCTTATAGCCAGTAGTAATTACAAATTATTCAAACTTAAGGCTGGGTGTGGTGGCGTGCACCTGTAGTCCCAGCTACTCGGGAAGCTGAGACAGGAAAATCGCTTGAACCCAGGAGGCAGAGGTTGTAGTAAGCCAAGATTGCACCACTGCACTTGAGTCTAGGTGACAGTGAGACTCTATCTGAAGAAGAAAAAAAAAAAGAAAAGAAAAGAAAGGAAAAGAAAAAAATTATTCGAACCTAGAAAGCAAATACTAGACAAAGCCTTCCACATTTCAAGCTTTTCCTTGTCAGTGAAAATCTGCCCGAGAACAAAGTTCTGGACAAGGAATCACGACTCCAGGTTTATGTTCTGGGTCTGCCGCTCCCTGGCTAATGACTTTGCCAGGTCAGAGCTTGTCCGGGGCCTGGGCTTCCTGGTCAGTGAAGTGAATGCTTGCAAAGTCCTTTCCAGCTTAAGAAAGTGGACTCTAACAGTACATCTAACAGGTTTACTTGAAACGAAAAATTCTGAGCATGTTATGTTTTATGTTGAAAAGTACACATAAAATAGCTGACTTTTAAAAATAAATATTTTTTATTTATGTAAATCCATGTCTATACAACTGCAAACTTTTGATCTCTAAGCTCTTTTTTGGAACACACACTGATGGATTTCAATAAACATGAATAAATTTTTTTTAATCTTACATTTATGAAGTTTACAAAGCACCTAAATGTGAGCTTTTAGTGATTACACTGAAATTCATATAAATATAGTTTGCAGGATTTTTTTTTGAGACTGGGTTCAAATTAAAATGTCATTTAAAAAAATGTCAATTTTGCCCCATTTCAAATAAGCTAAAGTCACTTCCTCTACATTCCTTCGAATCCCATCACAATTACTTCTCCCAGAAAACTCTTCAGTCTTCTATACACTTACCTAGGTCCAGTCTACCTTTTGAGATCCATCAGCATCCCATTTGTTTCCAGGGAGTCTGCCTTCCAGAGCCCACAAGGCAGGCCCCTGAGTGCCGGGGTGTGTCTGGGCCATGCCTCTCAAGCTGAGCTTGGGCTGTCTTTGAAGACTCCTCTTACCTTTTTATGCACAGGCTGGTTTGACTGGTGATTTCTTAGCAGGGATTGCTTGTTTCTAAGTGTTCACGGTGAGCTACATAAAGGCTGTGTGGTTTTAGGCAAGCCAATCAACCTCTCTGTGTATCAGTTTCCTTATTTGTAATGGAGAATATCAATGCAGACCTCAGCACTGCTGAAAAGATTACATGAGATTATGTATGTAAAGCTTTTATCTGGGTTTCTACCTCACTAACTAGTGGAAGCAATATTAGTAATTGACAGGTTTTGGGTAAGTAGCAGTAATAATAATACCAACGCAGCAACAGTAGTGATAATAAAACTACTGGAAAGTAGCATCCAAGTAGATATGTGCCAAATACTATATTAAGCCGTCCCTATGTCTTATCTCAACCAATACCATGAGGAAGTTTCTTGCAGCATGCTCATTTTAGTGAACCAACACATGGAGCCTCAGAGAAGTAACTTGCCCAAGGCTAGTCAAGTATAAAGTGACAGAGATGGGAAATGAACCCAGGCAGCCTAAGTCTAGAGCGAGTGTTCTTAATCTTTTTACTAATGAAGACTATAAATCGGATACGGTGGCTCATGCCTCTAATTCAAGCAATTTGGGAGGCCAAGATGGGAGGATAGCTTGAGGCCAGGAGTTCAAGAACAGACTGGGCAATATAGCAAGACCCCATCTCTACAAAAAATAAAAACATAAGCCAGGCATGGTGGTGTGTGCCTGTAGTCTTATCTACTTGGGAGGAGAATTGCTTGAGCCTGGGAGCATGAGGCTGCAGTAAGCTATGATCACACTACTCTGCTACAGCCTAGGTGTCAGAGCAAGATCCCATCTCTAAAAATATTAAATAAGTAAATAAATAAAAAGACTATGGAACTGTCAGTTTACATCACAATGGCATCTGTCATCAACATTGCTTATTCAAGCCATATCACTCCATCAAGGTCTGCAGGTCGAGGGAGGCTCCCTGAAGCCATCAGCTTTTCTTTTCCAAACCTCTTCAACCTCTCCAGACATCCTGGAATGAGTCCCTGAGAGCCAGCTAGTAACTAGAGGGGGAAAAATGTCTAAAAGTGGAAGAAACTGTCTTCATATGAACAGTAAGCTGGTTAGAGTGGATAAGCTTCAAAGCATACTATCTGGGAAGCACTGTCAGGGTTTGTCAAGTGTTCCTGGACTGAAACAATTACCTCATGCAGAGTGAAGACTTTTCCATAAGAACAGCTTGAAATAGGCTGCCCACAGCCCTGGGCAGCTTTGCTTTTTCACTATCTGGGCACAGTTTTTTTGTGTTCCGTTCTGTGGAGTGTGAGGGTGGGGAGGAAACCTTCATCCCTGTGACAAACTTCAAGAGGAATGCAAACAGGAGGGGACACAAGGCCCACTGGGCACGTCTCATGGCTTTTAGCTCCTGGATTAGGGCTTAGGAGAGCAAAACCTCAGTCTTTTTAGTTACTTTGGTTATCATCACCTCTGGATTCAGGTGTTTCAGAAACAGCTAGATCCTCACTTGAGACATCTCAAAAGTCTCAAGTGAAAATGCATCTACATCTGAAAAATATTGGGTCATTGGGCTGGGAGAGTAGCCGGCTCTGTCCCAAAGCCCATTCAGAGCTTTCACCTAAGTCCCAAGTAGCTAAGACTACAGGCACACACCACCATGCCTGGCTAATTTTTTAATTTTTTGTAGAGATGGGGTCTTGCTTTATTGCCCAGTCTGTTCTTGAACTCCTGACCTCAAGCTATCCTCCCATCTTGGCCCCCCAGAAAGCTGGAATTAGAGGCATTAGCCACCATATCTGATTTATAGTCTTCATTAATAGGTGAAAAACCTCTCTGTAGCCTGTATTGTGGGATTTGCTGCTTCTTAAACTGGATCTTGAACTTAAAAAAGAGAGTGTGTTTAGTAAGAAACATTTTTGGGCACTTAAACTATGTTTTCTTAGCTTCAACTGTTCCTAAAGAAAATTGATGGAATTGATTTAGTAATTTGAAAGGTTAAAGAGCACTCATGAAAATGACATCCAAGGCCGGGTGTGGTGGCTCATGCCTGTAATTCCAGCACTTTGGGAAGCCGAGGCGGATGCATCATTTGAGGTCAGGAGTTTGAGACTAGCCTGGCCAACAAGGTGAAAGCTCGTCTCTACTAAAAATACAAAACAAAAAAAAAAAATTAGCTGGATGTGGTGGTGCATGCCTGTAGTCCCAGCTACTCAGGAAACTGAGGCAGGAGAATCATTTGAACCTGGTAGATGGAGGTTGCAGTGAGCCAAGATTGTGCCACTGCACTCCAGCCTGGGCGACAGAGCAAGACTTTGTCTTAAAAAAATAAAAAGAAAAAAGAGAAAAAATGACATCCTTCTGTGCTAAGTGCCAGTAGATGCAACTATTTCATAGTTCTAGCCTCAAGTCAATCCCTAGAATTAAGAAAACTCCTATGTAAAATGTGTTTATTGCTCTTATTTATTGAACTTTCTGGACTACGAATCACAGCATCATGAGGTTAGTGTAGAAGTGGGGTGAGATGTAAACCAACCTGTATTGTAGAAACTGTCCTTGGTCTGGAATCACGGAAGTGTTTTTATCCTGACCTAGGCTTGCCAAAGCTGTGCCTATCAACACCACAAAACTAGCCTAAAATGAGACCCTCAATCAACTGCCTTAGTTCTCTGGACTTCCTCACTGAAGATTTCTGGTCTGGGATTGTAGAAGGACAATGGAAGGGTGTGGAAGTATGAGAGAGGAAGGTAAAGGGTGTGATTGTACGCATGCGTATGTGTGCGTGTGTCTATGCATAACCACAGACCACAGATGGGGGAATGGATGGACAGTCGATGCACTGCTGGATGGTTGAGGCTGCAACTGTGAAATATTCGGGGCAATTTACAGATAGTAACAAATACAAACAGGAAGACTTAGCTCCACGATGCCAAGAAAGAGGTCTGATTGGGTTTTTTTCTTCTCACTGAATTGTCTTTCTGTCTGAGGCACATGACAGTGATATGGCTTTAACAGAAGGGGCAGAAGTTTAATTCAACTTGATGAATTAGAAAATAACCTTGAAAAGAGCAACAAGTTCCAGTGAAATCACAGCACATCTACAAACAAAAATCATCTATAATTTGCTACAGTACAATGTGAAGACTGCCTTGCATAGACATAGCAGAAAAAGCTGAGAGGTCCTAGTACTGCTGAGATATTAATGTTATTAGTAATGTCAGGAAAACTTTAGGATTCAGTCAAAGCTATATGGCATGGTTCTCAAACTCTAGCGTGCATCAGAATCACTTGAAGGGCTTATTAAAACTCATACTTCTGGGCCTCATACCCTGAGTTTTCAGCAGTAAATCTTGGGTGACTGCATTTTTAACACGTTCCCAAGAGATGCTGGTGCTGCTGGTGAGGGCCCGTACTTAAAGAACCACTGCCATCCAGTAACCAGAAGCAGAGAATAATCCATCATTCTGCTCCATTTAGTAGATTATTGTATCCTCATTCTGATGACTAGATTTGAAAAAGTATGCAGAGAAATGGTAAATGATATGGAAAAAGGGATCAGGAAAATGATCAAAAGGATATAAAATAAAATCAGAAACATATGACATAAATAATTGAGAGTTTTATGTGAAGAAGAGAACAATATTGTTTAATGAATGTTTTCAATATATCAATGTTGACTGGGATTAAGGGGTTCTCTGTACCTCCAGGGGCTTGGCCAAGACAAAAATAGAATTACAATATAATAAGAAAGATCAAGATTTGGAATATCAAAACACTGCAAGGCACTGAGAAAAAAGTGTACAACTTCAGTTTCCAAAGAGATCTTGACTTAGGTGATTGAGATTTGATATAGAAAATTCTACTTCTTATGTTTTCTTCCAATTATTAGATTCTATAGAATCCCAGAGTAAATTTGTTCTGCTTCAAAAGGATCTAGGAAGGAGTAAGGATATAGTTGGATCAGAACACATTTTCCCTTAGGTTTTATCCCAGTAACCACATATATCTGTAAAAGACAGGCCTTCATTTCTCCTTATGTGGAAGGTTTGTATTTTCGTCAACCCATATAAGAGTCCCGTAGATTCAAAATATGTTGTTTGGTGAGAAATGCAAATCCAAGCCATACAGAGAATTCCATAAGATGCTCTTTTGCCTTTTAAAATATTCTGTTGGTAACTGTTCAAATAGTCAACTACCAAGGGAATCTGGGCCCTAGTAAATGTTTTTATTTATGTCCCAAACTTATTTTCAATTGAAATTTGTTCACTTGTGCTTGATGCTAGTATTTGAATTTTTTATGATTAAAAAATTCCTAGATGTCTTCCATAAGTATCTTATACAGTGGACATATATAAGTTATATATTAAAATCCACTTTAACTATGTACTTTAATATGCTTCTACTGGATTAAAAAAGTGTTCCCACTTCTTTGAGCAGAAAGGTAGCAGAGTACCTGTGACCAGGGTAACTATTAACATTAATAGTATTTTTGATGCTGAAAAATAAAAGGCTACAGATAAGTGTCAAATGAAGGTGAGCTATTTTTAAATTTCTCTGATGTACCTGTCTAGAAAAGGTTGCTTTGGAATAAGTTCAGTTGAATTTTAGAACTCAGAGAACAAATGTTTTCATCTCAATCATCTCAAGATAAGTTCATGCAGACACATGCAGCCCCCAAACACAAGCCACTTATGTCCTAAAGAAAACTGTCCTTGAAGAAATGGAGGTGAAAACCTTTGTTGTCAGGTAAACACACACACACCTAGAGAAACACATTGCATCTACATAAAGCTTCTGAAAGAACTAAATTAAGATAATGATCATTAGGATTTTAAAAAGTTAGTTCATTAACATGGAAAAAATACATTTATGGGTCTTTATTAGACCCTGAGAAGCTGTAGGAAAAGTTCAAAGTTCATCTCCATTGAATACAGACTAGTTATTAACCTCTGACAAAAATAAACACTTCAAATATATATTATTTATATGTTATAGTTACATGTTATATATATTCAAATATATATTTTATATGTTATATTTATATGTTATATATATGTATTTATACGTTATATTAAAAGTGTGACATGTATCATTGTGAATCAGTGTTGTCTGTAGACCGTCAGCATCAGCATCGCGGGAGCTTGTTGGAAATTCAGCCATGCCCCAGACTGACTGAAGCAGAATTTGCATTTTAACAAGATTCTCGGGTGATTTGTATACTCTTCAAATAGTTAAAGTTTGAGGAGCTCTAGCCAAAATTATCAATATTATTTTCTGTAATTTTTTTTTTTTTTTTTTTGAGATGGAGTCTTGCTCTGTCCCCCAGGCTGGAGTGCAGTGGCACAATCTCGGCTCACTGCAAGCTCCACCTCCCAGGTTCATGCCATTCTCCTACCTCAGCCTCCTGAGTAGCTGGGACAACAGGCCCCCGCCACCACACCCGGCTAATTTTTTGTATTTTTAGTAGAGACAGGGTTTCACCATGGTAGCCAGGATGGTCTCGATCTCCTGACCTCGTGATCTGCCCGCCTCGGCCTCCCAAAGTGCTGGGATTACAGGCGTGAGCCACTGCGCCCTGCCTGTAATTTTTTTAGAAGACAGATCTGTCTGTGAATTCAGGCCATGATGTATAAACCTATTAGTTTGTGATTCTTAGAATTCTAAACAGACTTAGAAGTCCTAACCATATATCGAAGCATTCAATAATTACGACAAATTTTAAAGGGGACAATAAGGCAGTCTTCTCCTTTATTATACCAGGCATACAATCAATATAGAAACTTAAACATTATTCAAAATCACAACATAGTAGTCACTTAATTAATATGTATTTTAAATCTGAAATGGCAAGTCATCCTAACTTCATATTATCATATATTACTATAAAATAAAGTCAATCATTATTTTAAAAATGGATTAAGCATTTTTTTAAAAAAGCCTAAGGAGTCTCCATGATATTTTTATTGGCACTAAATATCTCTATTCCTCATCTGCTCTTTTAAACTTCTTGTTTCAATCCTATTTTAAATCCTGGGGGAGTCTAAGACTATTTCTGCATGGCCAAGTCAACCAAGGAATCCACCCCTCCTGAACCTGGCTCCTTACTGTAGGCTCCAGGCAAGGAGGGGCTGTACCTCCACCCTGTTTCCCTGCCCCAGGTACCTTTAAAAACAAACTTCACTGATAGAAAGAAAGAAAGAGTTAAAGGAATAAAAGAAAACAAAACCCTAGATAGTCATAACTTGGATGACTAGTTTTGACTAATTCAGGATTCTGATAAAGTAATGGAACTGTCCTAGTTACAAGGATAACTGTTTCTACTGGAAAAATATCAATTCCTTGGTAGCTAGAAATTTTAATTATGTGGAGTAAAAGATTACCTGCTACCTCAGAACTGTTGAAAATAAGACAGTTTTCCATGAGGTCTTTGGTCCTGTTGCAAAGTTAGTATTATTGGGTAAACGTATGCATAAATACATACATACACATATGTACATTGAGATGTGTGCACATTTAAAAATAATTAGCTCCACAGGAAAAAAGAAACCTTGTAGAAAACCACATAAATATCCAACATTTTTCACAATTTAAACAGTAAGGGCATGTTATTAGTTGAACTGAAAAATCTCTTAGCTGAAACTATATGTTTTAAAAACATGGGCCAAAAGCAACCACGTAACTAGTGTAATTTTAAACAGGAAATATTTTTTTTTTTTTTTGAGATGGAGTCTTGCTCTGTCACCCAGGCTGGAGTGCAGTGGTGCGATCTTGGTTCACTGCTACCTCTGCCTCCCGTCTTCAAGCGGTTCTCCTGCCTCAGCCTCCTGAGTAGCTGGGATTACAGGCACCCACTACCATGCCCGGCTAAATTTTATTTTTAGTACAGACAGGGTTTTGTCATATTGATCAGGCTGGTTTCGAACTCCTGACCTCAGGTGATCCACCTGCCTTGGCCCCCCAAAGTGCTGGGATTACAGGTGTGAGCCACTGCGCCAGGCCAAGTTTTATGTCTTAAATGTAGAGCCAAAACTCTGTGACAGGAACATGTTACAAATCAGTTTCCTCAGCCCTGGTATCCACTGAGGGATGAAAGCTTGCAAGGTACAGGGAAGGAACAAGACTTAGACTTTGGAAAACCTGGCTTCAAATTCTGGCTCTGTCCTTGTGCTTTGTGGCCTCGGGCACATTTTTTATCCTCTCCTCTCTTAGTCTTAGTTTTCTCACCTATAAAAGTAGTAGTTTTGTGATTATGGTAAAAGACGCAGCATGGGGCCTGGCACACATGTGGTCACAACAAGTACATATTATTCTCATTATAATTCTGACTATTGGAGATATGCAAATGGAGCCACTATTTTTATAAAATCATCATTTATTCCTTTAAAACCTCATTATGGATATTTCCTAGCCCCTCTCAAAACCAACTTACCTTTGTCAAGTCTCCTATGGTGATGCTATTCAATTTTAATTAATTAAAAACAGACTCATCATGTTCAACCTACTAACTCCAGCAAATGTTCAAAAGAAATGTTTTAAAGGCATCAGTTTTATTAGATTGATCATACAGTGATATGTATTGAAAATTCTTTCCTACTTCTTAAGTATTTCAGTCCCTCTCCTGCTTCCATAAGTAACCTCAGGGAGGAGACACAGATTCAAGTAGAGGATTTATTCACACGTGTGCTACATTAGAAGAGGCTCTGGAGAGAAGGCATCAGCATGCAGGCTCCCAGAATGGTCTTGAGACCACCCTGGGCATCACATCCGGCACAAAACAATGAGGTTAATTTATTACAAATGATTCCCCAATGACCCTGAAATACTGCTTTTGCTGCCATCTGAATGGGCTAAGTTGATGTGCTGCCAAGAATTTTTTCCACTGATTATATAGACATAACTATAAATCCATTGCAAATGGAGGGAAGGTACCTGTGTCTACATTTGTCTGCATGAACTGAAAAGAAACCTGAGACACATTGCTTTTACAGTGTGTTTAAAGTGAATTCTTCTTTGCAATTTCCTGACTACATTCTTGCTCTCTGAAAACAGGCAATGTGATTTTTATTATGTATAAATTGGTTTTTGGTGAAAAGGAGTTAAAAGATTTCAGACTTAACTTTTCATCAACAGCCAACGGTCATTCTGTTTATGACCTTACAGAATACAGCTGGTATATATCACAGTCATAGATGGACGCTGTTCACTGACAAACAAACCTAATCATTAAAATAGGGGACTGCCTGTTTCAAATGCATTATGCACCACAGAGAGTATGAACCAGAAAAACTTGGCCTATAATATTTATTCTAATTATCTCAATCAAGAATAACCATTAATATATTCTCAGAGAGAGAGGAAAGGTGATTTTTTTTAATTTCATGATAATGTCACATTAGTTTTTTTCAGAATATATTAAAATAAATTTAATCTACTTTCAATTGCTATTATTAATATTTTTTTCCTTTTGTTTTCTGAAAACAATCAGACAATAGCTTAAGAAACCACAATGGTGGATCTAATCACTCCTACTTCATATGAAAATCAAAACCTATTTCAGGATTCATTTTAGAAAGTACACATTGAAAAACTATATTGAAAAATGACCCGTTGGAATCTAGATTGACATGGCAACATTTGAAACAAGTGGCCTAGCTAACACAGTCAACCATGCAGAAGGAGTTGCAACATTTATAGAAATACTGAAGGAATTCTTGTGAACAGTAATTGCCGAAAGGAAAGAAAGAATGGATAAGAATGCGTTCATGGTTTCAGTGTCGGTGACATTACTGAGTTCATGTTAGCAAAATCAGGTCCCTTCCAAACACAATTATGTAAACCATTTGTATTGGATTGAAAGGGGTCATAATCTGTTACATACATGCAGCATTAAAAAATCTACCATCATGTAAAAAAAAATAGTCTGGAAAAAGTAAGTATTTCTCAATTTTCCTCAATCACTCAAATTTATTTTACAGTCCAGATAAAAACTCTGAAACTCATTTACTTCTTATAACATCATGGGTGTATCATATCCCTTCCTTTCCTACCCCCAATCAGCCCTCCAAACAAAATATAAAAGGAAACCCTTGCCCCCAAGCAAAACAAAATAATATTGAGTGAAGAGCTCAACAATTTTTTTTTAATGGTGAAAACACTGGTAACATTATTTTCACTTCAATCACTTAACTCATCTAAACGATGTCATTATTTCACGAATGCTAAGTGCTCCTGTGGCTTGAGAGGGAATCCAATGCAAGGAATTCAAGGGAAGCATCTCAAACCTTGGCCAGGCAGTGGAAGTGCTTGGTAAATGCAGAGTCCTCCTGGGTGCAAGGGTGCTACACATCACTGGGCGAGCGCGCTCTCTGGGCGAGACTGGACGGGATGCAGCCGCAGCAAATGAGACAGAGCGCTTTCTGGATCTCTTGGTTTCTGAAAGCATATATGACAGGGTTGATGATGGAATTGTAGGTGGCGGGCAGGAGGGTGGCGTAGGTATAGATGGAGGGGTAGGTGTAATCTGCTATCAAGGAATAGAGGGTGAAAGGCATCCAGCAAGCAGCAAACGTCCCCAGGATGATAGCCAGGGTGGAGACCCCTTTCCGGGTGGTCACATAGTGCGACGTGGCCAGGAAGTGGTGCTGCAGGGCTATCTGATGGGCGTGCCTCATCACAATCTTACAGATCTGGATGTAGAGCTGAAGCATGAGCGCAAACATGAAGAGGAAGGACACCGAGAGGATGGCCGCGTTGTTCTTGGTGAGCGGTCTGACCACGCTGCAGGTGGACTCGTCTCGGAGGCAGTTCCAGCCCATGATGGGCAGCAGCCCCAGGCAGATGGAGGTCCCCCAGAGCATGACGAGCATGACATAGGTAAACGTGACCGTCCTCTCCGAATGGTACGTCAGAGCGTAGTACAGTGAGAGGTAGCGGTCAACAGTGATAGCCAGCAAGCTGCAGACAGAGGCAGAGAAAGAGGCGACAATGAGGCCGATCGTGACCAGCTTGGTGGCTTCTGACTGAAGCAGGTAGGCAAAAACAAAATTGATGATGAGTCCAATGCCGGCCAGCAGGTCTGCAAGAGCCAGGCTGCCTATCAGCAGGAACATGGGCGCTCGCAGGCTGGGGTTGTGGAAGATGATAAGGACCACAATGGCATTTTCACAGGAGATGAGGGTTCCCGAGGTACACAAGACAATGTCCCAGGGGTTGACTACGAGCTCAGGCTCTGGCTCTACGGCAGGAACCCGGGAGGAGATAGCAGCCGAGATGTTCTCCGCAGCAGCGGCATCTAAATAATCCCGAGGCAGCCCGCTTAAATTGACCTTCAGGTCTTCATTCATTTTAACCCCTGTCCTCTTCAACGAAAAGACAGGCTTTTTAATGTTTAAATACAGCAGGGTGACAATCCAAGATCATGCAAAAAACACACAGACAAACAGAAAGCCAGCCCCTGTTCAGATACCAGTACCAAATGCCACAAGCTTCGGGAATGAGGAACTGTTGGGAAATGAAACAAAAGCCAAAGTCTCTGCGGTTTAAACCCCACAACAAAAATGCCGTTTGGCATTGGGGAAAACACAGGGTAGGACTTCAAAACACCAGCGTGAGCGAGGCAGGCACACACGGACTCGCGGCGGTCTGTTTGCAACAGCGCTGGGAATGCACATTGGAAAATCACATCTTGCATGCTGAAAACGAACAACTGTTTGACATCTGGGCTGCTGCCGAGAAAACCACGCGGCAGCGGCAGGTCTCGAGCCAGGGGCCGCCATCCTCGATGGAATATTTAAATCGCCTATTTCCATCGAACTCCCACCCTCCAAACGCATTCCCCGCGCGCGTGCACATCCTCAAACGCACCCCCGACCGGAACAAAGAGGGGCTCCAGACTCCCCCCGTGCGCACGGGGCAGTCGGGAGGGCCACGAGAGGGAGGTGTGTGCAATGGAAGTACCGAGACAGACAGACAGACAGATGCCCATGCACTGCTGCCGCTCCCCTGGCGGCGGGGAAGGGAGTCGGACGCGACGGGGACAGACAGGTTGCGGGGACAGGCGGCCCGCGGGGGCCGGGGGGTCATCGAGGGGGTCACCTTGGCTCGCCCAGGCCGAGGGGGCTCCTCCGGTGCTTCCGAAGCGCGCGAGCTACTCGTGTCGCATGTCGGCGCAGGTGCCCGCTGTGGCAAGGAGGGGGCGGCCGGGCTCCGGAGCCGGCCGGGAGGGCGCGGGGCGCGCACTCCGCGGCAGGTGAGCGGCGCGGCTGCAGGTGAGCAGCAGGCTCGGCTCGCGCGCCCAGCTTTCCCCGCCGCGCCCGCCCGGCCCACACGCTCCCCGCGCGCGCGCCGCCCCCGCCCCGCGCGCGCCCGGCCGCCCGCCCGCCCGCGGGATCCCCGGGAGGCCGCGCGCGCCCCCACGGGTCAGGGCTACTCTAGGGTGCGGGCAGGCGAGGGCGGCCCAGCGGCGCGGGGCGAGGGGCGAAAGAGCCAGGAGGCTGAGAACTGCACGGTCGCCCTGCCTGCCTGCCGCGCTGCGCGCCCCACCCCAGCCGGCGGCCCCGGGCTTGCACCGCGCGGGGCAGGGGAGCGCTGCCTGGGAGCCCTGTGACCTATTTCGTTCCTGTGGTTTCCCTGGGGAGCTCCAGTCTCTACAGTCCTGGCTTTTCCACGCCTTTACCTAAACCACTACATTCAGGGCCAAAAGAATTGTTAGGATGATATTCACGATCAGCAGCAGGGATGCGGGGTGGACAGGTTAGGGAAGCAGATCTTTAAAACAACAAAATGCCCCGCACGCTTTTTTAGAATTGCCCATGGTCCTGGACCTGGTTCATTATCACTGTTCCCCAGGAACATTTGCTTAACTGGATAGATGCTGCTGCTCTGTGGATCATCATTATCATCACCAAATTGCACTTATTAAGTGCTCTTTGAGCTGTGTTTTCAAATGGAAATCATTTACTGGGTTCTTGTAGAAGCTTCCTGCAGACATTGGCCAAACCCCAATTCATTTAGATACTGAAGTGGCACTATTAATTTATTTTTTCATTTTGCCACATCAATGGATTCTAAGATGAAGAACCTGATAGCTGTCTGCTTTTATGAGCCCATGCCTCCTCTGGATATAAAAACCAGAGCACCTCATAGATCTTAAGTTCCAAGATGATCCTCCAGTTTAAAGATGGGATAAGGCAAAAGTGTGATAGTCCTGTCTTGCCCTGTCAGAGGTGAAGGTTTTCCCACTGCTTTTCTTCCACTTGCCCAGGGGCTCTTGTATGAATGGAGATGGTCTGCAGGCAAGGGACCCTACAGGGGCATCATCAGCTGACCAGCCTGCCTTCCCCTGGTGCTCACGTCTTCTCCATCCCAGCCCAACAGATTCGGAGCCTCAATCACCCTTGACTTTCTTCCTGCTTCTCCTTCCCTTCTTCCATCAATCAGTTTCTGGCTCTGCAAGGTCACTCCAGCTCTCCCTGCATGTCACTTCTCATCATCCTCAGCTCCCTGGTTGAGGCCCTCATCCCCTCTCACCTGCATTTCTGGTACCCACCTGCCTCTCTCTTTCCCAGCCTCCTCGATTTGGTACATCTATTCCATGATGTCCAAGACCTCCTGCTACCTCCAGAATAGTCTGAACTTTTTACCTCGACAGATTCTGCTCAATAGTTCTTGGGGCGGGCCTAGCTTCTGCATTTGCAAGCCTCTTCCCCAGTGATGCTGCTGCTGCTGCTGGTTCACAGATCACACTTTGAGAAGCAAGGTTCTATGGAATTTTCAGAGTGGCTTGTTCATGGTGGGGAAGCGTCAGACACGTGTGTGTCCCAAGAACTGGGCTAAGAGCTGGGCATAGAAATTCAGTAAGACACAGTCTCTGCACGCAAGTGTGCACAGTCTGGTAGTGACACACACACAAATCAACAATAATGCCAGGTAGCAAATGCTGTCATGAAGGGATGTAATCTTCTTCTCAATTCTGCATGATGCATCAAAGAATTTTAGAATGAAGCCATGAAAAATGAACAGTCACTTAACAAACATGTAGTAGTTTTGGCATAATATAGCTCAACCTACGTGGCAAAATTTTAGGCACCTCACATTGGCATTGCAGTTTAGGGAAAGCGAATGCATAGGGCTAGCCAGACACTATTCTAGCCAATAACACTGACATGGCCCTGACCTCACGGAGCTTAAAGGGGTGGGACTTTTTAATTCAGTCGTTAATGTGTTTGAGAATTTTTTTAAAAAAAGAGCTCAATGTTGGAGGAGAGAAAAAAGTATTGAGGTGAATGGCAGAGTTATAAGGATTTTTGTAAAAAAAAATTTGTAAAACCTGGGAGGAGTCAAAGGAGGAAACTGAGGCAAGTTACACCTGGGGCTTGGATACCGTCACTGGGGAGAGCCCAGGAGTTAGCTGCTAACAGTGATGTGGACACTCAGCTCCCCTGATGGTAAGAGCAACTGTGTGTTCACAGTTCTGTCCCCACTCCCCCTTGGAATGATTACTTGTAACTTCCCTGTACTCCGGATTCTATGTTCATTGGTTTATTTGTTAGGACTTTTGTTGCCAAGGAGCAGAAATCCAATTCAAACTAGTTTAAGAAAAAAAGGCGTTTTGTTGTCTGGCATGACTAGGAAAGATCTGGAGTGGTTCACATAAAAGAAGGAGAAGCTACAGGAAGCAGGTGGCTGGCAGTCAGCCCTGCCCTGATTTATTTCTGCTTGTCTTTGCTTCTCTGTGTCTGTGTGCCTCAAACTTCTCTACCCCAGACAAGTTTCTTCCAGGCAGTCATGGAAAGTGGCCTCAGGCAGCCCTGGGCTTGCATTCTAAGACTGTATTCTTAACTTGTGAGTGGAATTCCCATGGAGAACTCTGGCCCAGCCTGGGCTGTACGCCCTGCTCACAACCAACAATGGCAGCTAAAGGGAAAGAGTGGATCAGTTGGCCAGGCCTGGATCTCATGTGGCGTCCTGTGATGGACATCCCTCTGAACTTCACCAAATGGGCATTTCTGAGAGGAAAAGTGAGTTGGGGCACCAGGCACACCAACTCCAGGTCTGGAGGTCAGGATTCACCACAGCTTGGAACTGGGTGGGCCAATGGGGACGTTTTGCACAGCCTCAGTAACAAGGGCCGTAAAGTAGCTGTCTGCAAAGCTGTCTTCTCGATGTATTCACCGCCCGTGACAGGACACTGCCGCAGATGCCCTCAGAGGTGTGACATTTATTGCCTTTTCATCACTTACCTTTTTTGTCACTTTTTTTAATAACTTCAGCAAGAAGTTGTAAACCTTCAAGCATGATCTGGCATTTTCACAACCTATGGTAACGATGACTGTTTTATGTGAGAAAGGCTCGGGGCCTGTCTTAATCATGCATGGCATCTTTGCCAACTTAAACCCTGAGGACACATTTATTAGTCCCTTCTTGTAACTGTTTTTGTAAATCATGAGACTGTCACAGATTACTTGCTGGAGCAAGTCATAAACTGAGCCAGTACCGCACAGCACGTGGTGTCTGTATTGAAATTTTACTAGTCGGCTTCTTTCTTGCTTATGTTAATGATTATTACCCAATTTCCATAGATCTGATTAATTGGTGCAGTAATCTGAACCATAGATTGACCATGCTTTAGTCTGTCCAGCCAAGGGTCTATAACACACCTAAGAATACAATATAATCCCAAATTAAAGTTTGATTTTATTGATCTCTTCATCTGACAGTAAATTTTATAACTGTATAACCTACATATAGACAAGTGCATATTTCACAAGTATACAGTACCATGAAGATATATCAAATAGATACATCTATGTACCCGCTATCCATCTTGAGAAATAGAACATTACCAGTACCCCAAAGCCTTCCTCTTGCCCACTCCCAATAATTATCCTCTGAAAAGAAACCACTATTCTGAATTCTAATATAACAGATTAGGTTTGTCTGTTTTTGAACTCTATATGAATGGAATCACACAGTATGTACACTTTCATGTCTGGCTTCTTTCACTCAACATTATGTTAATGAGACATATTCATTTGTTGCAAGGAGCAGTAGTTTCATCTTTTTCATTGCTGTATGGAATTCTATCGTAGGACTATTGTCTTAGTTCATTCAGGCTGCTATAACAAAATACATCAGACTGGGTGATTTGTAAGCCAAAGAAATTTACTGCTCACAGTTCTGGAGACTGGGAAGTTCAAGATTATGGTGCCAGCAGATTCAGTGTCTGGTGAGGGCCCATTCCTTACAGATGGCACCTTCTTCCTGTGTCCCTGCTGGCAGAAGGAGCAAACAAGCTCCCACGGGCACTCATCCTATTCAAGAGGGCAGAGCTCTCAAGACCTAATCACTTCCCCAAACCCCAGTTCTCAATGCTACTACACTGGAGATTAAGTTTCAACATAGAAATTTTGGGGGTAAACATTCAGACCACAACAAATATGCTGCCATTTTTTCATCTATTTCTTATCGATCCACATTGGGTTGTTTTCCGGTTTTGGCTATTGTGAATAAAACCATGACAAACATTCTTGTACATGCCATGTGATGCACGCTGGCTCAAAAGCACATTTTAATAATTAGTTCTTCACTAAAATAATACTATGTTGCTATTTAAGGAGAGGGAGGAGACTATGAAAAATCACAACACATCCCTCCTTTCCCCTTTTAAAATTCACTCTAAACTTCCATTTTAATGGAGGACGAAGGTAGTTCATGGAAATATCAAAGAAAGAAAGAAGGGAGGGACATACGACAGAAAGATAATATTTAGTCTGCGGTTCTGTGTGCGAAAAGAGAGCTGCGTTGTCAACACTAACATTGCTTCATTTCTACATATATTCTGGTGTTTTTTTTAAGAAATATCTTTTTTCTGACTATAAACTAATAATACTTATTGCAGAAATTTTGGAGCTTAGAAGTAAAATTAAAGTGTAATATGACATGTACTCTTACAGAGAAAGCTGCTGTAAACTTTTTGTTAATATATATTTTAATAAATTTAGTTGGGATTTTGTTTGAGAGGAGGAGGCAGAGTAACGAGGTGTTACTTTCTGAAATGTTTTATTCACACAAGTGCATGGAGCAATAGTTTTTCTTTTTCTTTGGATTTTGAGCTACCCATCAGTCTGCTGTCTGTGCTTTATGGTGTGGACAGCAGACAGGGACCATTCTGCTCCCTCTCAGATGTTCATCCACCCCTCTCTTCTCCTAGCATCTTCCCCCTGCCCCCAACCCTTAACCCGACTCCTCCAACTCTCTCAGTCCTTCTGGCGGGCTGGATAATGACCCCCCAAAATATCTAGGACCTAAATGCAGGAACCTGGGACTGTTACTTTTGTTTAAATGGGCTTTGCAGAAGTGATTAGACATCTTGAGGTGAGAGGACATTCTGGATCATCCGGGTGGGCCCTGAGTATAATCACAAAGGTCTTTCCAAGGGGGAGGCAGGGGGATTAGGGTCAGTAGTAAGATACGTGAGGGCAGAAGCAGAGGGAGAAAGACAGAGATGTGAAGATGCTGCTCTGCCTGCTGTGAAGACAGAGCAGGGGCCGGGAGACACAGGGTGTTGGCAGCCTCTGGAAACTGGGAAGATCAAGGGGATTCCTCCCTGGACTTCAAGAAGGAATGCTGGTCTGTGGGCCCACCTTAGACTTCTGACCCCCAGAACAAATGCGTGGGTTTTTAAAACTGATACATTCTTATTAACTAAAATCCATAGTTTGCATAAGAATTCACCCCTGGTGTTGTCTATTCTATGGGTTTTGACAAATCTGCAGTGACATGTATCCATCATCATAGCGACATACAGCATAGTTTCCCTGCCCTAAAATCCTCTGTGCTTTCCTACTCATCCCTCCCTCTCCTTAATCCCCGACTAAACTTTTTACCGTCTCCACAGGTTTGCCCTTTCCAGAATGTCATAAAGTTGGAATGATACTGTACGTAGTCTTTTCAGATTGGCTTCTTGAACATAGCAATATGCATTTAAGGGTCTTCCATGTCTTTTTGCAGCTCTATAGCTCATGTATTTTTATTGCTGGGTAATATTCTAATGTCTGGATTTCTTTATCCATTCACCTACTGAAGGACATCTTGGTTGTTTCCAAGTTTGGCCAATTATGAATAAAGTGCTATCCACATCTGTGTGCAGGTTTTTGTGTGGATATAAGTTTTCAACTCATTTGGGTAAATACAAAAGTCCATTGTTGCTGGATAATTTGTGTTGTTTTAAGCCACACAGTTTGAGGTAATGTGTGAGGGCAGCAATGGGAAAGGAATGTAGGCCTTCGTCATGAGCCCAGGAGACCTGGGCTGCCCACAGGTCCTTGCAAACTTTAACCGCCTCACTCATGCCCCGCGGGGCCAGGCCTCTAGCTGCCAACAACAGGATATCCAGTATTTATTAATACTCACTGTGTGCCAGGCACTGTGCTAGGAGCCTTCCAAGTACATTCTAACTTAATCCTCCCAACAACCCTACAAGGTAGAGCACCTCTATTACGTTATGTATGGCTGAGGGAGGTGACACACGGTGAGGTTCTATACCTGCCCTCAAAGCCAGGCAGTCAGGTGCCAGGATCTGCTTCCTGAGCCACTGCACTACACCACCTAGAGAGCAAGTGCCACTTACAGTAAGCTTTAAAATGGGCTTATGGAAATCCTACATCCATCCAATGTCTCTTCTCAGGTAAGAGGTTGAAGACCCAGGTTTGCACTCTTTTAGAAAGACAGGAGCTTGTCCTACACAAGTCTACCCTAGGACTCCATTATCATTTCAATTTTGAAACCTGTTTATAATCTGATAGGACCTCAGTAAAACCTCAGGAATCTGTTTCTGGAGTTCTTTCCTGTTGATGTCATTGCAAATATTCTCAAAGGCCTTTTGCTGGCTGCTCTAGGCCTGGGCCCTACATCCAAAGGAGAGGGTGACTGATCCCTGGCTGATTCCTTGCACCAACTTTGATTGACAGCTGTCATGGCAGATTCGTCGAGGTCATGGGCAAAGGATGACAGCTGAAAGCCAGCTGGACCATTCAGAGATGCTCGGGTAAGGCTGGACACAGGCATTTGCAACAGCATGAGGAGAAGCTGTTGACTGTGCCTCTTGGTGGAATCCTGAGACCCTCTCTTAGCCTGAATATCAGACGCATCAGAGCACCAGGAGATGGGCACCAGTGCCCTGAAGGCCAAGGCCAGCAGGGAGGTGTTGACCAGCATTTCCAAAGGTTCAATGAGAAGAGAGGCTGAACTCACAGACTGGTTTCTGGGCATCTGGAGATAACTGTTTGGGGACTTCTTGAAAGCACTGGAAGACAGTTTAAAGGCATCTAATTTTTAACAATCAAGCCAGTGGAGTTTCTTTATCCTTTTGTCTCCTGAATGATACCTTGGTTGTTTCCAAGTTTGGACAATTATGAATAATTGGCCAATATAGTAAAAGAAAACTTAGAAGCAAAGTAGCAAGGGCATCAGCAAAATACTTTGCTTCCCTGCTTCTAGCTACCCTCGGACTATTCTTCTATTTTCTCTTTTCAAGAAGACACATCAGCAGGAGGGCAACAGAATTTAAAAATCTTATCTGAAGAAAAGGCTGGAGCTTTGCTCACAGTACACATTTCTTCCAACAATAGCAGCCTGGGCCACTATTGTTTGGGAGTAAAAAGGGAGTGTTCACCTAGAGTTTCAATCAGGTTGTAAAAAGAAGAGATTGTTCTTGCCTGGCCTTGTAATAAAGACTATTAACCCTGATTTGGGCAGTGTCGCTCAGATCAGTAGTGCACTGCCAGCTCAGGGTTGGAATGCACTGTGGCCAGGGATGCTAGGAAGTTATCTTCTGAGGCCTTGACACCCTTGCTGTGTCTGGGCAAGAACTAGAGGAGAGGAGCCAGTGATCAGGTTTGGTATCGATTTTGTGAATCACTAATGACTTAGGAGCACTGTTCGTGCAACCAAAATGCTTTATACTTGAGTTGAAGAGTTAAACGTCTGCAGGCCAGCTTGACAACACATG
This sequence comes from Pongo abelii, assembly GCF_028885655.2. NCBI lineage: Eukaryota > Metazoa > Chordata > Mammalia > Primates > Hominidae > Pongo > Pongo abelii. The sequence continues at coordinate 31,691,137 of NC_071999.2, forward strand.
CTTTCTCTGCAAAGGAGCAATCCTGGGGGATCTATCACTTAATGCACTGTGAATCATGTGTTTGCAATCTCTCTCTTTTCTTGTGACCTACATTTAATTGTACCTGATGCACTATGCTGTGTGGTTTGAAGGAAATGTGTACTGTGAGCAAAGCCACAGCCTTTTCTTCTGATGGGATTTTTAGATTCTATTGCCCTCCTGCTGGATGTGCCTTCTTGAAAAGAGAAAATGGAAGGATAGTCCGAGGGTGGCTAGAAGCAGGGAAGTGGAGTATTTTGCTGATGTGCTACTTTGCTTCTAAATTTTCTTTTACTATATTAGGAGACTTAGGCGGCCAATTATAATCAATAAATTTTAACCAAACATGATAGTTCAGCATGTCCACATTCTGTAGCTCTTGAAATACTGGCTTGAAATGTTGCTGAATGAAATGGGAGAGGAAGGAATGGCAAGGTCCCAGGGTATGGGTGCAAGGCCCTGCCCTGGCTTGTGAAGGACGCACCTCCTCTTCGCTTCTACTCAACTCCTTTAGCCACACACAGAGGTTGGGGACACTACATTTACGCCCAAAGTTCTGCAGGGTATGTACCCAGAGTGTGATAATGTGTGATGAGAAGAGCTCTACCGTGGTCCTGCTCACAGTGAAGAATTGTTAGTTCTCTGTTTTGTCTCCAGATGTTGCCTACCCAGGCCAGGGTCATATGCGGCTAAGTGATTAGCACATATTTTGGTTGGTAATAAAGATGACCCATCTATCCTAACTTTTCATCATTCTACATTTGATTCTACATGCTACACTTGAGGCTTGCACATAACTGAGTTTACAATGATCATGTAAGACCAGTGGTACCTTGATGTTTGGATTTCATGCACTGGTAAATTTCACCAACAGCAGCAAGTACAAAAAGGAGAGACCAACATGGAGTTGCCAAACTTATATTTTGCTGAACACACTCACTTAAGTGAGCACACTTCTAGCTACTTTCATTATCATTTCATAGTAAAGACCTTTTTAGCACACACACACACAGAGACATATCTCACACAAAAGGAGAGTGCTTACGTTAAATACAACTGGTTTTGTGAAAACTCACTGTATTGTTCTGATTATTCTCGTTACCCCCAAATGGGTGGAAACTGCCATGGCTCAGATTAGTCTGGGGAACGGCTCTTGAGAACCACTGATGGCTGTGATGATGCACCTTTTGTATCCACTCAAAGGGATCATAGAAAAGAGTTAATATTTTTTGTCAAATCAGTAGGGAAAATGAACAGGCAAAATTGCAGATTATAAGCAGTTTTTTTCTTATGAACTCAAGAGCATTCCTCACCTCTCTGAATTGATAGCCAATGTTTATGGAGCACCTAATGTGTGCTGAGCCCTGTGCAACCTACTGAACCCTTTATGGGAATTAGAAAATACTCATGGGGCCAAAAGCATGTTGGGATGTTGTTGCTGGGGGAAATGGCTGGCCAACTGCCTCCCAAGAAGCCTCAGGAGGCGACATTCATTTCTCTTGGTTTAGGCCCTCACCTTCAACATTACACACTCAAAGACGTCATTTATGTCAGCACATTATGAGTGGCTTATGTTTGAAGGGAAGATTCACATTAACCCAATTATTATATAATAAATATTTACTGTCTTGGGAGCCAGATATGAACAGACCTATGTGGCCTTGAGCAAGTAAACAACTCGCTTCAGTTCTCTCATTTGTAAAATGAGAATATTAACAGCATTTACTGCCTAGGGCTAGTGCTGCATTATATGGGCTAAGGCACACAGTATACTCATCCCAGCCTGGCACAAAGCTAAGGCTCAGTAAACAATTGTGATGACTGTTGTTGTCACTATCTCTAGTGCATTATCTCCTGTCTCCCTGTGCAAGTGAAGACCCACGTGAATCCCTTTCTTTCTGTTGTACTGGCCAAGTACTTGGCATTCTCCTTGGAGTCACTGCTCACAAAACATCCAAGCTGTCAGGAAATCCTGTCAACTCTCCCCTCAAAATACATCCAGAATCCAAATTCTCCAAAACGTGGGAGCAACTGAGATGTCCTTCAGTAGGTGACTGGATAAACAAACTGTGGTCCAGTCAGACAGTGGAATATTATTCAACATTAAAAAGAAATAAACTGTCAAGCCATGAAAAGACACGGAAGAAACTTAAATGCACATTGCTGAGTAAAATAAACCAATCTGAACAGGCTACATCCTGTACAATTCCAACCCTATGAACATTCTGGAAAAGGCAGTGGAGACAGTTACTCTAAGGTAAAGATCAGTGGTTGCCTGGGGTTAGGGTGGAGGGAGGGAAGAATAGGTGGAGCACGGAGGATTTCAGGGCAGTGGAACTATTCTGTGTGGTATTACAATGGTAAGTCCATGTGATTATACATTAGTACAAACCCACAGAATGTACAAAACCAAGACTAAACCCTAATGTCAACTATGGACTTTGGGTGATGACGATGTGTCAATGTAAATTCATCAATTGTAAAAAACACACCACCCTATGAAGGATGTGGATAATGGGGGAGGCTATGTGTGTGGGGTGGGGGTGGGGGGTGTGGGGGGGGTGGTTATATGGGAACTCTCTGTACTTTCTGCTTGATTTTTCTATGAACCTAAAACTGCTCTAAAAAATAAAGTCAATTTTAAAAATAACTAGTAGAGGAACACTGTAGAAAATAAATTCAAATAATGAATCAACCATAAAGTGATCAAATAAAAATATTTAAAACGAAAAAAATAGCTCCAGAATCCCACCTCATCCACTGTGACCACCTTGGTCCAAATGAGTGTCACTGCTCACCTGGATAACCCCAAGAGCTCCCCTCCCCTGCTGGCTTCCTCCAGCTGCTTAATGCTTCTCAGTCAGATAATGTTTTTCCTTGGCCAAAACTCCCCAATGAGATCTCGTCTCCCTGAAAGTGAAGCTGAAGTCGCCTGCCATTGCTGGCCACCTGGGCCTCCTGCTCCTCCACCTCTACCCCTCCTGTCCCTTTTCCTCTCAGCACCCTGGTTGTCGCTCCATCCGGAAGGCTCTTCCCCTGCGTGTCTCACGACTGGCTCCTGCCTCCCCCGGGTCTTTCCTCAAACATCCCACTTTCAGTGGGTCCTGCCTCAGCCACCTTGTCTAGCTTGCGTACCCCAACACACATGAGTCCTCTTTCTAGCTTTATTTTTCTCTTTAGCACTTACCACCATTGATGCACACACTATTTTCTTTCTCTAGTTATCTCCTCTCCACTTTTCCACCGGGACACAAACTTGACAAAGGCTGGGATGTTTGTCTATTTGGTGTGTGACTGTAACTCCAGGGCCCTAGAACACTGCCTGGCAGATAGAAGGGCCTTATTTTTGATGAATGGGTCAATGAAATTGGAAAAGGGAGCTAGGAGAATCGACTGTTGAGAGGTTGGCCTAAGCCAGCAGCGGCACGAGCCTGGTGGCAGGGCGGGCCCTTCCTGGGGCCTGGGATGCTAAGCATCTGGTGGCCCCTAGAGCCTCTCCCTGGACCAGCTGGGTGGGCCTCTGTTGGGGCATCCGCCATGCCTGGGAAAGTCATGTCAGAGTTGGACGTGCTGATCTACAGGGTCGGGTTTGAGGCAAGTCCTGCTTGCGTCTTTTGTCTTTTTTAAGTGACTTGCCTTAGTGCCAGCAAAGGCACAGATCATGTTAAGAGCTAAATCGTGTCCCCCCGAAATTTATATGCTGAAATTCTAACCCCCAGTACCTCAGAATGGGACTGTACTTGGAGACAGGCTCTTTAAAGAGATGATTAAGTTAAAATGAGGCCATCAGGACTGGGCCTTAATCCAGTACTACTGATGTCCTTGTAAGAGGAGATCAGGTCACAAACACACACAGGGAAGATGAGGTGAGCACGCAGGGAGAGAGAAGACAGTCACTCACAAGTCAAAGAGAGTAAAGAGAGTGGTCTCAGAGGGAACCAACCCTGCTGACATCTTCATCCTGGACTTCCAGGCTTCAGAACTGTGAGGTGATAACCCTCTGTTGTTTTAGGGCCCCCAGGCAGGGATATTCTGTTGTGAGTGGGTGGATACAGTTGTGGCACGATGTCAAGTTCTTTTGGAAGGGCCTCAGATGGATCCCCAAATTGTGTTTCAAGGGGCTCTGCTGCTCCACAGTTTGACAGCACATGTGGGGAAAGTGTACCTGCTTGGCACTCATGCCTAGCATGTCCCTTCCCTCCCAGGGCATCGCGGCAGATTCCTAGCAGTCAGCCTCCTTTGCCCGAGGACTTTCCAGCCTAGAGCCTGCTTTGCCACCTGCACTGCAGGTTGGAAGTGCCAGGAAAGTCATACCCCTGGGAGCAGTGGAATTGGTGTATAAACACCCCAGCTTCCTCTCTCCTTTCTGTGTCTCAGTGACAGGGACTAACAAGTAGCCATCATCTTTTCAGAGTGAAGAAGCCACTGCAGGCTGGAGGACATGTCAATTGCTGTGGTTGTGCTGCCCACGCGGTTACAGCCAAGCATCCTAGCACATTACATTTATAGCCTATTATTGTTTGAAGGTTTCAAACTCAAGGCCTCCAGTTTATTTCCTGGTAGTTTAACCAAGTCCCTGGTGCGTGCTTTACTCTGACTCCTGGCAGGCTTCAGTCCCAGTTACCCACAGAGGGAATGTACTAGGCAGCTCAGGCCGCCATAACAAAACACCACAAACTGGGTGGCTTAAAGAACGGAAATTTATTTTCTCACAGCTCTGGAGGCTGGAAGTCCAGTGCTGAGGTCCTGGCAGGGTTCAGTTTATGGCGAGGACTCTTTTCCTGGCTTGCAGGTGGCTGTCTTCTCCCCAAATCCTCACATGGCCTTACATCAGTGTCTGAGTGCAGAGAGAGTGAGCTCTCTGTGACTTGTCTCGTAAGAACACTAATCCTATGGGACCAGGACCATACTCATATGACCTCATTTAATTACTGCCATAAAGGGCCTACCTCCAAATACAGCCATACTGAGGATTAGGGCTTCAACATGAATTTCAAGGGGATATAAATGTCTAGTCCGTAACAGGTAACTTGCTTTACAAACCCTTGCTAATTGCTGCTTTCTCTTTCCTCTCTCACTTCTCCACTCTCTACAAATGTTTCCTGGGATGACCTCCAAAGTAAATTACTTCCGTTGGATCTTTGTTGCTCAGGGTCTGCTTCTCTGGGAACCCAAATGAAGACAAGCTGAATACTGCATGTCCTCCTAGAAAAATGATAGCACATTCTAGCATACTATAGGTTCCAAGAAGTCCTCCAGAAAGTTTTTTGTTTTTTTGTTTTTTTGAGATGGAGTCTCACTCTGTTGCCCAGGCTGGAGTGCAATGGCATGATCTCGGCTCACAGCAACCTCTGCCTCCCGGGTTCAAGCGATTCTCTTGCCTCAGCCTTCTGAGTAGCTGGGACTACAGACACGTGCCACCATGCCCAGCTAATTTTTGTATTTTTAGTAGAGACGCATGCATATCATTGATTTGTCTTACAATTATTTCTGGGTGAGGCTGGTGAACCTGGAGGCTGCTGAATTCTTAGGTTGGAGGAATGTGTGTAAGAACAGAGGTTCCAGGGCTGTTAGGATCTGCCCTTTGCAATCCTGGGCACCTGCATTTGTCATTTATCCAAACACACTGGGCTAGATGCTCCTGACACAAAGCCTCAAAGGATTTGATTCCTGCCCTCCTGGGGCTCTTGGAATAGTCAGAGAGAAAAAGGAATAGCAGCAGTTCCAGTAGAGTAGCACAGGCTATGACCAGTGTCATATGTGATCTGCTGCTGGCTCCTGGGACATTCATGATGGAAAAGAGAAGAGGTCATGTCCCACCGTGGGCTGAGCCTCCAGATGCTGCAGAGATGCTTAAGCTGGGCCATGGGATGCTGTTTTATTATTCTGTTTTCAGATTTGTTCGTATTTCAGTCAACCACCTCTGTGGACACTAAAAATGTCTCTTTCACTTCCCCTGAGATGAATCAGATTAAATGATGTTGAAATAATATCTTCAGTTCAACACTGAATTGCACATATTCATATTCCAACTATTTTAAAGGGTTATTTATAGGCCAATATTCTTCCTATTAAAATTAAGTGGCATGAGATTTGAATTAGCTCAATTGAATTCATATCCTTCGCTAATGTATTTATCCATTATTCAGAGGAGTCTGGTGAAAGGCCATCTTGGTTTCATTCAATAAGACACACTCAGCTCTGCGCTCCCTATTGTGGACTTCAAAAGTAGTCCAGGCCTGGAGGAAGTAAAAACTCCCTATCTCCCACCTTTAGTCTACTTAAGAATAAAAATGATGCTAGTTTCTTAGGGTTTGCTTTTTGAGACTGAATTAATCAATGCATCTGAAACCCTTGGAGCAAAGCCTGGCATAGAATAGGTGTCCATGAAGTGCACAATAGCAAGACATTATTAGTTATATCACTCCTAAAAGTCTCCATCTATTCAGGCACAAGGAAGAAATTCTAGAGAACTGGACAGGGAACCAAAAGACCCAGTTTTGGATTTAGGTCCTAGCTTTGTCTTGGTGACTTAGGCCATGACCTTCTCTCTGGGTCTCAAGTTTCTGATCTATAGAGGCAGCAATATCTTTCCAGGTTGGAAAAAGCACCATGTGTGGCCGATAGTGAATTGATGTGGTTGTGCTGCCTACTGTGATGTGAGCCAGGCTGAGCTCCTTGGTTTTCCACCCCCAGCATTTTCAAGCTTGTTTGATATAGATTAGACTCAAAGTATATAAGCAAAATGAGTTGGCAGGTTTGTATATCACTGAATATCTTAGATGTCTCAAAGACCAGGGCTCCGTATTGTCTTTTAGTGGCTCAGCCACCAGTTCCTTAGCCACAGCCCGTTTATGGTCACCCTACACTAACATGAGGATTAATCTGAGGTGTGGGTGGTACTTAGAAGCCACCTAATGAGTGTTTTCAAACTGCTGTTGGGACCCCCATTCATGGATCATAATATCAGTGAGCAAATTTCTTAGAAAATAAAATTAAATTTAAAATGAAAGAATGCATCACAAAGGAGCAAACATTATTCATGAAACTTATGTTTCAATTCTACATAAACATACAACTATATGTATGAATGCCCTGAGTAGCAAGCAACTCAAATTTGGGGTGTAGTCAAAATCGGTCATACACACAACAATGTTTGGTCGATAATGGACTGCATATAGAAGTTAGTTCTGGCTGGTGCAGTGGCTCACAGCTGCAATCCCAGCGCTTTTGGAGGCCAAGGTGGGTGGATCACCTGAAGTCAGGAATTGGAGACCAGCCTGGCCAACATAGTGAAACCTTGTCTCTACTAAAAATACTAAAATTAGCTTGGCGTGGTGGCAGGTGCCTGTATCCCAGCTACTCCAGACGCTGAGGCAGGAGAATCGCTTGAATTCAGGAGGCAGAGGTTACAGTGAGCCAAGATCACGCCATTGCACTCCAGCCTGGTGGACAAGAGCGAGACTTCGTCTCAAAAAAAAAGAAGGTAGTTCCATAAGATTATAATAAAACTCACAAATTCCTACAGCCTGGCACTGTAGCCATTGTAACCAATACATGACCTTTTCTATGTTTAGATATGTTTAGATACACAAATTACCATTGTGTCACAATTGCCTGAAGTACTCAGTATAGTACCATGCTGGACAGGTTCATAGCCTAGAAGCAATAGGCTGCCTTCTTCTTGCTCTCTCTTGTCCTTCTGCCTCCCACCATGGGATGATGCAGCAAGAAGGTCCTCACTAGATGCAGACTCCTTGATCTTGGATCTCTCAGCCACCCAAACTGTGGGAAATAAATTTCTGTTCTTTACAAATTACCCAGTCTGTGGTATCATGTTATAGTGGCATGAAATGGACTAAGACACCATTTTAGAAAAATTTATTGTGAGGGTTGAAATCAAAGGAGTTTTCCACTGAATCTTTCATCAGTTTAAAGAAATTCACTGAGTAACCTCATCTGTGAATTTTAGATGACTATAGATCTTCACAGCCTCCTGCCCTCATTTCTCACCCCATCCTACCACCATTGTGCTGGGAACACATCCAGAAAATAGAGTATATTGGGCCATTTTTTTGCATTGCTATAAAAGAATATCTGAGACTGGATAATTTTTTTATTATACTTTAAGTTCTGGGATACATGTGCAGAACATGCAGGTTTGTTACATAGGTATACATGTGCTGTGGTGGTTTGCTGCCCCCACCAACCCATCACGTACATTAGGTATTTTTCCTAATGCTATCCCTCCTCTAGCCCCCAACCCCTCGACAGGCCCCAGTGTGTGATGTTCCCCTTCCTCTGTCCATGTGTCCTTATCGTTCAGCTCCCACTTATGAGCGAGAACATGTGGTGTTTGGTTTTCTGTTCTTGTGTTAGTTTCCTGAGAATGATGGTTTCCAGCTTCATCCATGTCCCTGCAAAGGACATGAACTCATCCTTTTTTATGGCTGCATAGTATTCCATGGTGTATATGTGCCACATTTTCTTTATCTGAGACTGGATAATTTATAAAGAAAGAAAGTTTATTTGGCTCATGGTTCTGCAGGCTGTATAGGAAGTGTGGTGCTGGCATCTCCTTCAGAGAGAGCCTCAGGGAGCTTCCAATCATGGGTGAAGAGGGAAGGGGAAGAGGGAAGCCAGCACATCACATGGCAAGAGTGGGAACAAGAGAGCGAGCGGGGATGTCCTACACACTTTTAAACAATCATATCTCGCGAGAACTCACTCACTCTCACGAGGACAGCACCAAGCCATTCATGAGGGATCCACTCCTGTGACTCTAACACCTCCCACCAGGCCCCATCCCCAACACTGGGGATCACATGTTAGCATGAGATGTGGGGGAGACAAACATCCAAAATATATAATAGAGAATACATTTTTGAGGACAACATTTATATAGCTTTTGTTACTCTTGCAGATATCATATAGGGGATTATAGAGTTGCCTTAAAACTGTGATTCCCAACCATGGGTCCCAGCCTCACAGATTTTGATTTTGTGGGGCTGAGGCTCAAACTGGGCCATGGGATTTTTAGACATCTCCCAGGTGACTCCATGTGTGGCCAAGGTTTAGAACCACTTCTATAAAAGGTGAGAAGGGTGTGACCATTGAATCGGACTCAGCAGAGATGCGTCTGGAAAACAACTTTGCACACTGTGATGTGTCATCCCTTGGCTTACCTGCATAGCAGATGCAGGTGCTGTTGCAGGCACCACCAAGAAGGCCAAGAAGTCAGACCATACAGACACTTGAGGTAAATTTAATCTTCATTGGATTTAGCAATTTGCCAGCAACTGTGAGCAAAGTTCCCCGGTTCATTTGACATAGTGTCTGCTTTTATTTATCAACCAGACAGTTGAGAAAATAGTCCAAATAAAACCAGTTGCACCTGTTTCTATAAATGATGCAGTGCCCTAGTTTTCTCCGAGCTGAGACTCACTTGGTTCCCCTTTTTCAAAGTCATTACTGCTACAAATTTAAAATGTGCACAGACAAAAACAAATTGCACAAGACCAAATTGAAGATTTTCTTAGCTGAGGTCATTGATTTCATTATTTTCTCTTGCTTTTTACTCTTAGTTATATGTTAATGACTTATTCTATTATTTTTGGCTTATGTTAGTACTTGAAGCACAAAGCATTTTTGCAAAACAAGAGCTATCCTTGTTAACATTAGCAGTTTTTTTTGGATTGTGGAAAAATGTACATAACATAAAATTTACCATGTTAACAGTTGTTAAAGGTGCAGCTCAGTGGCATAACTCTGCTCATATTGTTGTACAACCATCTCCACCATCCATCCCTAGAACTCTTCACCTTGCAAAACTGAAACTCTATATCCATTAAACAACTCCCCATTCCCCCTCCCACCAGTCCCTGGCAACCACCATTCTATTTAATACTTTCTGCCTCTAGGAATTTGATTAAATACTTCATGTGAGTGGAATCATGATGTATTTGTCTTTTTGTGTGTGACTGGCTTATTTTACTCAGCATAATGCCCTCAAGGTTCATCCACGTTGTAGCGAATGTCAGAATTTTCTTCCTTTTTTCCCCCCTTTTTTGTAGCAGTTTTTTTTTTTTTTTAGCTTTTATTTTCAGTTGTGGTGAAATGCATGTAACAACATTTACCACGTTAACCATATTTAAATGAATGAATTTGACTCAGTAGAGATGCATGTGGAAAATAACTTCGTGCACCGTGATGGGTCACCACTTGGTTTGTAAATTCACATTGTATGTTAAGTACATTCACGTTGTTTTGCAACCATCATTGCCATCCATTTCGAGAACTCTTTTCATCTTACAAAACTAAAACTCTACTCATTAAACAACTCCCTCTTCCTCCGTGCCCCAGTCCCTGGCAAACACCATGCTACTTTCTATCTCTATGGATTTGACTACTCTAGGCACCTCGTATAAGCAGGATCACACAGTATTTGCTTTTTTGTGACTGGTTTACTTCACTTGGCAATATCCTCAGGGTTCATCCATGTTGTCTCATGTATCAGAATTTCCTTCCTTTATAAAGCTGAATAATATTCCATTGCCTGTATATACCCCATTTTGCTTATCCATTCATTTGTCAGTGGCCACTTGGGTTGCTTCCACCTTTTGGCTATTGTGAATAATGCCATTATGAGCATGGATGTGCAAATAACTTTGGCAATTCTTGAGTGAATTGCATGAGACCTGGAGCATCGACCCATAGCCAAGGCCACCCGAGAGACATGAAGTCAGCCTATGTAGGATGGGTAAAATGACTTCATATCCCTGTGTGAAATGTCTGATTACATTCTGCTGGACTGTGTTGGAACATTTTATTTCCTGGCATAAACAGTCATATATAACCCTGGGCTACTTCAGAAACTCATCTGCAACTAGAAAGCATTTCTTGTGAAGTCTTGTGAGATTGGTTGCTTGGGAACCATTTGATAATCCTCATTCACTGAACCAATGAATAAAGGAAGAGGGAGCTGCTCACTGTCTGGAATGTCTTTTTTAGTGTTCCTCCATCAAACACTGGAGGCTCTATATTTTTTGTAAATCTCTCAGGTTGTGGAGTCTGCAGAGCTGCGTAAGACACAAAACTGTTTTAAGAAGCCTAAAATCCATCTAGACAACTTTTCTCTGTGCCTGCATGCTCCTGTGCAGGAAAGGGATTGCAGCTACAGGTCTGAGAGTAAAAACTAGTGTGTCAGTTATACCTGAGAGGGGGCTCATGCCTACAATTCCAGCACTTTGGGAGGCCAAGGCAGGTGGATCACTTGAGGTCAGGAGTTCGAGACCATCCTGGCCAACATAGTGAAACCCCAACTCTACAGAAAATACAAAAGTTAGCTGGAGTGATGGTACATACCTGTGGTCTAAGCAACTCAGGAAGCTGAGGCAGGAGAATTGCTTGAGTGTGGGAGACAGAGGCTGCAGTGAGTCAAGATCGTGCTACTGCACTCCAGCCTGGGCGACAGGGTGAGACTCTGTCTCAAAAAAAGAAGAATGGTAAGATCAGGGAAGAAAGGAGATGAGGCTCCCATGTCAGACCATTACCATGAAAAAAGGAAGGAAGATATGTGCAGAAGGAAGAAAGATGTAATAACTGATTTGTAGTGTGTAAGTGAGTTAAAGAAATTGGAAATACATATCCACAATCCATTATTTACAATTTCAATGTTCAAAACCTGAGAGGTTTTTTTTTTTTTCTTTCTCATTTGATGGAAAAACCTGACCCAAAATCATGTGAGGTAAATTAAGATCTTAATTCATTACACTATTCATACCCCTTGCTGCAGAAATGCTAATGAGTTTAATTATGGGTTACTAGTCTCAGACTGGCCCCAAAGGGAGTTATATAAAATTTGAAGTTCGTATTATATTAGAAATCTGAAAATTTCTGAAACCAGGAACGTATCTGGCCTCGAAGGTTTTGGATAAGAAATTGTGGATCTGCTTAGCATGCCTAGGAGGCAGAGAAAAGAGCCTCCAAAAATGACAAGCACAGGAGGAAGCCTGGCTGCTTCCAGTAGACTGTTTTATCTGTGCGGTTCCTTCCTTGGGAAATGAAATAACATCGTGTTAATTAGATACGCTTCTGCTCTTGTTTTCTGGATGAAAGGCTTCAAATGTATGTTTTTTTCCTATGGCACTGAGTTCTGAGCAAAGTGTTGGATAAAGTGAATAATCAAGGAAACTGAGCTGGCCTGGAGTTCTGAGTGTGGCCAACACGGACAAGATGTGCCCCCCACCAGTCACAACACACACATGTGTGTGCACACACACATGCACACAGTGCTGACGACTCAAGACCAGCAGAGTCTTTTCTCTGGGGTGGAGAGAGGAAGTGGAAGTGTGGAATTGGAGGGTGGCAGGGAGAAGCAAGACAGGGAACGTGAATCAGTCATTTGGTGGGGTACAAAGAAATGAAGACCAATTTATAAAAGGTAAATGTGGAGTAAGAGTGCATGAGTGTGTAAGTGTATGTGTGTGTGAGAGTGTGTGTGTGTTGGTTGCTTTTTATCCTCAGCCTGCAAGCACAGAGTCAGCATCCAAGTAAAACTAGGGAGCTGTCCTATATACGCTTCACACACGGGGATTTTAAGACCAGCCCTTTTGCTGTCTACATCAGTCTCCAACAACAAAACGGATGCATCTATTCTCTCAGAACCTTGGCTAAAGTCTCAAAGCTGAGTGACAAGAACTCTTTAGTCCAAAAGAAGGTTCTGGACTCATCCATGCAGAAGTTGTTAAAATATAGCTAGGTCAGCCCAATAACTTCTCCCTCAGGCTTGATGAAGAGGCTAGAGTTTTACTTTGGAGAAGTCTTTGATGGGGATTTGTGGACACAGAGTGCGGTGGCAGTTCTGCTCTATGGCAGGGCAGGGAGGGTGCATCTCCCCACTGACTTTGAGCTGGGCAGAGGAGCCCCAGGAGAGCACTCCACAGACATGGAGTTGCTGTAAGTGCCTCATTTCACCGCCAGCTTGATGAGCTGTGAGAACAACTCGCAGGACTGGCCCATGCTGGAAAGGGTATGCTATGCATCCCTTGGAGTTCAGGGGCACACATGAGGAAAGCGTCTGATATCTGTCTCTCTCCTGCATCTTTCTGATGGGGGGGTATGGCTGGGGCCAGTTATGGCAGAATGAAGAGAAGTCACTGTGGGACAGGCTGCTCTCACACATTTGGGGTCCCATGGAGGGAAATCAGGCTCACATCCTCTTGGAGGACCCCACCCAAGAGCACTGACTGCTAGGACAAGGGATTTTAGCCCAATGAGGCTAAAGGTGTATTGCTGAGGTGTAGGTGCTACAAGAGTGGCCAAAATGGATAAGCCCAAGAATGTAGCTCACAAAAGGGCACCAAAAGAAAAATCAAGGAAGAAGGAATGCGTTTGAAAGTCTACCAATGCAGAAGGCAATGGCAGATAAGGGGGAGTATAAACAGCACTGGCTAAGCATGAAGGTCCTTTGTCACTATAACCTCCATACTCCTCCCTCCTCCCCCACCTCATCTCAATTTTGAAGGAGACAGAAGTTATAGGAAGGGGATGAAGGTGGATCAAAGAATGTTATAAGTCAAACCAAGCATACCCCTCATTTTCCTAACTCCTGTTCTCCTGAACTGTGGTTGGGTATGAACAGGAAAGAGAAGAGGTTGCTGATTATTCCCGTTGTTGAGTAGTTGGCTGTCAACCTAATTATCTTTCCTGATTGGGATACGTTGTGCTTCCTAGATCCATGGATTCACATTGTTCATCCATTCTGGAAAATTATCTCTTTATATACTGCCTCTCCTCCATTCTCTCAATTCTTTCCTTCTGGAACTCTGATTAGATGTATCTTAGATGGTCTCATTCAATATTCCACATCTGTTATCATTTCTTTAATAGTTTCCACATCTTTAACTCTTGGCTATATTCTGGATAATTTCTTTGGTTGCAATTCCTAGTTCACAATTGTCTCTTCAACTGTATCTAATCTGCCATTTGACCCATTCACTGAGTTTTTATTTCAATTAAGATAATTTTGGTGTTGCTTCTAGAATTTAGATTTTTAAAAATCCATCTGATTATTTCTAATTATTTCTTGCTGTTTGATAACATTTGTGGTTGCATTTCTAATTTCTTTTATCTCTAATATATGGCTATTCTATATATTCTATCTGACGATTCCAGTGTCTACAGCATTTGGCTATCTAAATCTGTTGTCTGTTGTTTTTGCTAACTCTCTGAGTTACAGTACCTTGTTCTCTTGGATTGTAAGTGCATTTATCTTAATCTGTGTGAGTATCGTGGATCTAAACTGGGGTTTCCAGAAACTCTCCTGCAGACTATTTGCTTTGACTTTTGCCAGAAGCCTGGGTGCAATCATCAGCTGAAGATTTGTTTAGCCCCTGTTGTGAATTTAGGCTCAGTTTGAGAGTCCCTGACTCCTCTTTTCAGCCCTTTTCTGACTTATCTCCCATATCAGTGATTGCTGAGAGGGAATCCTTCTCCTTCCTCCTAGCTTCCTGCCACCCTGGCCTGATCCCTTGTCCAGCAAGTGGGTGTTTGCAGAGCAGGGTCAGGGGCCAGGACCAAGAGTAGACAGAGCCTGGGAAACAGGGAGGTCCCTGGTGTAAGGGGCACACTGGTTACATTTTGGGAGTCAGGCTTGAAGAACCAGGAATGCCGAAAGTCAAAATGGCAAAGTTCATAGCCTAAATGGCCAAAGGTCAGGAGTTCAGGGCAGAGATCCCAGAGCATCTGATTTTCAGGCCCATGTTCTTCGCACTTCATGTGCATCCTGTGGTGGGGCTGGCCCTGTGACCACGACCATGAAGGTGCAGAACTGTGCAGACACAGCTCCTGCCAGAGCAAAGGTGCAGGAAGGCTGGGCCCATGATTACTGCCTCTCCAGGACCAGCCCTACACAACCTGCCTCACTCTGGGAGCCCCCAGTACACTGGCCTCACAGGCGTGTGCAATCCCAGGAAATGTGCTGTGGAGCTAAGAAGAGCTTCTGTGCCATGTCAGATGGAGCTCCTCTGACGCTCAGCAAAACTTGTGCTGGGAAAAGAGTCTCAGGTTGCCCCAGAGGGCTCCAAGGCCTTTAGTTCAATGGCAAGGTGTAGTCTCACCTGGAATTCATTTAATTAATTCCTTGGGGGGAAGCCAAGGATCTCCTCCAGTTTTGGGGCTCCCACAGCTGTGTGTTGAGCGGAGGTCCCACAAGAGCCCATACAAAGCCTGGGCTGAGCTGAGAGGTAACCTCAGTGGTCTTCAGTTGGCTGTGACTCAATCTTACTGTGGAACGTACATTTCCATAGAACTAGGGCAGAAGTCATTGTCAGAGTCACATAGGTGCCTTGCGGGAGGAGCCAGGACTTGAGACCCTAGGGCCGATGTATTCTCTTTGCTACCTGAAGCACATACCCACCAAGTATGGGCAAGCTTGGCTATGGAATTAAATCTGAATGTTGATGATGAAAGTGAGAATAAAAGCATAATATGAATTTTATGTATTGCTAGTGATTTTTTTTCTCATAAGAAGGAAAACATGAGCATATTTGTAAATATAGTTTTCTTACATCAGAACAGATGGATATGACCATTTGAATAAGACTGGAACCTTAGCTCTTACAACAGGGGATCGGCTTTCTGCCTTTAACAAACTCAGATATGCAGGCAGAGGCCAGAAAAGCAGGATCACGGTAGTTAAAAACACGAGTCAGCCACTGAAAAGCATTTCTCTAAGCAGTTGGATTTCAGCTGATTTGGTAAATATTAATATAGCCCTGTGTTTCATTTACTCTTGGATGCATAAAGCGTCAAGGCTTCTTTTTCTTATGAATACTCTAAATTAATTTCCTGAAGACAATTCTAGAAGCCTTGTTTTAAAACGTTTAGGGAAAAATGTCTACCAAGGTGATTATTCTGCAGAAAGCCATACTCCTTTTGATGTGTATCAAGGCATGTTTAACTTGACTCGGTAAGTAAGCATTGAGCACGCTGGACATGAGAAATACAACAGTAAGCACAATGAAGAGGCCTCCATTCCTGAAAGCTCATCACCTCATAGGGGAGGTGACAAAAAGCAAATCAACAGACACAATTGTGATTGCGATAAGTTTTGTGAGGGCAATTTTTGTTAGACAAGAAATTCTGTTAGAACAGGAGCTTGATAAAGATTCATGTCTCCTCTGTGGGTGCCACATGCCCACTGTCTGTTCCGGTCAGGAGGGGTGATCTGGTGGCAGGACAGGCTGGTAAGTGCAGTAGAGCCAGGAAGCTGCAGTTGAGGAGCTGTGCACTGGAACTGAGGAAGCAAGACCGGAAAAGGAAGCCCACTCCACCCCTAGCCACGGACCTACCTCTAGTCATGTTACCATGGAAGTTCCCAGAACACTCTGTGCTTCTCACCATTTAGCTCCTAGACTTTCCACTGGCTACTGTACTCTTAGGTTCCAGAACGAAGAAAACCCTTAGGTTGCCCCACGTGATACCTTTTATTATTAAGATACAGGAGAGGAAAAAGGAAATGGCAACTCCTATGCAGTGGCCTTGAGTTGGCAGTAGCCTGGTGGTGCCTCAGCTCAGGGGTGTGCAGGCAACGCGATCATAGCCCCCAAGCAGGAGGTCCCCACGGCATCTGGCTCACGCTGTATCTCCAGTGTGATTCAGCAACACCACTGCTGCTGCAACCTCACACACCCACTCACTACAGCATTCCTTGTGCCCTGTCCCTTGGTCAACCTCAGCCTCCCAACATCTTATGTTCTCACTCGGATATTTTCTGCCTGCCTGGGCTCCTCCTCGTTTTGTATAGATGATTTGTAACGGACAGAACTTTGCAGCAACTGTTCAATCCTCTGGGTCCGGTGCCCATGGCCCGTGCTACCACCTGCAGTGTCTGTGAAAGTGGAAGTTCCCTTGTTCCCCTCGCAGGGCGTGCGATGGGGGAGTGGCTTGCTTCTTCAGCGCCCCGCTGCTCAAATCTCTAGGGAAGCCTACAGGCGGGCAGGCTGTGGGGCGCCGACCCCACAGCAGTGTCTAGATGAATGTTTACAGCTCCTGAAGCCCAGTGGGCATGTGCTACAGGGTGCTTTCTTAGTTTGCTGTCTGCAGGCGCCTGTGTTAGCTCCATTAGACCCTCTACCTTGTCGCAAGGACAGAGAGCTTTCTGTATCCCGCGTTCTTGCCTTGGAGTACCAGAAGAATCGGATCACACCGGGGCTTGGAGAATGAGTGAAAGGTTTTGAGTCCAGGTAGCTCTCAGCAGATGAGGGAAGTCAGAAAGGCATAGAGCAGGAAGATTTTTCCCTGGAGTCGGGCCACTCAGCGGCTCAGCAGCCTGGGCTCTCCTCAGACTGCCTCAGCCAAACTGCATCGTTCTGCTTCTGCCTCAGCCAAACTCTGCATCATTCTGCTTCTACCGGTGGCCTGCCAGCATGCAGGCACTGGAGTCCAACTGTCTGTGTGTCTGCCTACTAGGGTATCTGGGTTTTTATAGGCACAGTATGGGGGCATGGCATTTGGGCAGGAAATGCCTGTCCTCCCCCAGGTCGGTGGGGGTGGAGCCCTAGCCAGGGACCACGCCCTCCTCCACCCAGCAGTTCCCTTCCCCACTTCCATATCGTTTAAAGGGACCAGCTCTTCCCTTCCCAGCACTATCCCTATCACCCGCAGGCAAATTGGAGAAGAGATTCCCCTCCAGAGCGGATGATTCTAAAAGGGCTCGTCTCTGGGTGGACGAATTCAAAAAGGAGCCCTTTCCCCAGCCTGTGGCACCCCCAGCAAGTACATGCTTTTTGGCAGCTGAACACTGCCTGGATTTCAGACCTCACTGCCCTCTGGGCCAAGTGTCTTCTTCAAGGCACAACCTGCACATGTAGTAGCCCTGCAGGTGTGAATTCTCGATCCCAGCAGCTTACTCATGGAGGTGGGGTCAGGTGATACAAACATGCCCTCTGGGTAAGAAGCCATTCAGAAGAAAGCTGGGGCTGGAGTGGACACCCGAGCCTTCCCAGACTGGTCTGTGGGCACTGTCGCTACTGGAATTGCCTGACCAAAGGAAAAAGGTATTCTTTCATCTTCTCCTGGTGGCATGGACAACCAGGCCTTTGGGTTCTAGAGTTGTGGGCTCCCTTGCCCTAGAAGTGATAGGGAGTTGGTCCAAGTAGTAGAGATTTCCACTTTTAAATAGTCGGTGAAGGGCAAGACAAAAAGCCCAGGTCTCAGTGAACTGCTGACCAGCAGCCCCTGCTACAGAAAAGAGACTGCATTCACATTTGCAGGTAGCTTGTGTGGGGTTGTTTTAAACAGATAAGAGAATGCCCTCTTTTGGTGGCAATTGTAACATTTTATAGCAACTGAAAAGCTAGAATCTTTGATAGGTGTGATTTACAAGCAATCTATTTTTTGTGGTCAAAAAAAGTTCAAATAAATGTTTCCAGGTGTCAGTGCCTGATGTTATGGCTTTGACTTTTAGACAAGAACAGATGGCTGGTATTTTGGGTTATGCAGATCCAAATTCATTTTGGAATCAGGGAGAAGACACAGTTCATAAATCTTCTCTACATGAAAATAGCCTGAAAGCAGAGGAAAAATTCTCTGACATCACTCCCCAATTATTCCTGACTGGGTAAGCACCGTAGTGACCCAAGGAATAGGGGAGGGCTGGGGAGCCACACTGTCAAATAAAATCTGGCTCCAAGTTGTCACTTGCTCCCAAAGATGAGTAGCCACTTGGAGCCAAATCTGGTTTGGTTTGGAATAAAAAGGAATGGAGCAGTTCCTGCTCTGTATGTTAGGAGTCACACGGCAATTCGTGCCTGTTCCAGCTGCTCCTCCACCACCAGCTCCTGAGTCCAAGTCACTTCGTGTCTTCCCTGAACCACTTCCCATAACTGCCTCTGGGGGCCTGCATTCACGCGGTGCCCTCCAGAACATTCTCCACTCTGCATCCAGGGACAGCTTGTGAAGGCAAACATGCTAATTTCACCAGCCCTGTGCTCCTTCCTATTCAAACCCTCTTCTGTGGCTGCCATTGCTCTGAGAACCCCATTCTAGATACTGGAATCCAGAATGGGGTTCACAGGACACACTAGCTGCATTTTGCTCCACACTCCATCTTGCTCTCGGAACTCTATCCCACTACCTTCTTTCTCCAAAAACACCCAAATCCCTCCCATCTTGAGCATTTGCTTGCACCTTCCTTCCCCTGGACTGCCTTCCCCTTCCATCTAATGCACACCCGTCCTTAGGCCTCTTGTCAGCCCCGACTCCCCAGGGCAGTTTTTCCAGAACCTTCTGATGGGTCAGATCATGTATTTATTTGACATGATTAAATAAATATAGCAATATAGCTCTTTTCAGTATAGATCTCTGTCATGCAGGTGTCACAGTTGTGAGCTTACATTTGTGATAGGAATTTTACCAATGCCCTTCCCCACAGTGTGTAGATACCGTGTGGGCAGAGTCCTCTGTGAGCATTTGCTCCTCAATTATTTTGCTCACTGCCATATCTTCAATGCCTCATGCTGTGGCCAGCATAAGTAGATCTTCCGTGCTGTTACCACATGAGCGAATGAATGACCATAGAACCATCAAGCATTTCTCAACAGATGGCCCATGAGGACTGCCAAGGAACTTGAGGCAGTCTGAAAACTCTAGGATCCAAACAGTCTGAAAGCATCAAGGCTATGAGATCTAAAAGGGTCTGTTAGGTCATAAAATGGTCTAATTGTATGACAATGAGGGAGGATTTTTAGGCAAATGATGGATGGAAAGGAACAGACTGGAAATGAGCTAATAGAAAGAAAGAAAACAGAAAACATGGCTAAAAGACTTTTTTTCTTTCCCGTGCTTTTATGGTGATTTCGCCTTATTCGTTGCTTCTCACGTAGTGACTTCTGCTCACTCATTTCTGCCTTACTCAGGGGCTGTGTTTTATTTCCCTGTATAGGCTGAATGTTCTGAATCATGTGCAGCAAATAGTAGGTACTCAACAAATTCCTGCTGAATAGAAACATCAATATATCACTTAAAAAGATATGAACACAATGACATTATTCTCCAATATTAAATCAGATTTTATAGTAATAATTGATTGTGGTCATTCGATTATTTTACTGTGATTTCATTAACTGTTTGGGAATCTGTGTACTGTATTAACCTCCTGACCTGTTTCATGTAACTCAATGGGTGGCTTGAAAGGGTTTGTGATAACAGGGCTGGGAAGGTTTCATGCCCTCAATCTGACTATCTCCTGTTTGGGCAGGTAGCATGGTTTGCACACCCCGGGCAGTTGATCTCTTGCACCACCTGCCCTGTCTGCTCCTCCTGGCTCTAGTCACTAGTCCCTCCCTCATCTCTGCTCCTGTCCTGTGTTTGGTAACAGATGCAGCAACCACTGTAGGATAGAAACACATAGCTTTGGAAGCTACCAGCTCTGTTTCTGTAAAAATGTGTTTATGTAACCTAAAAGTTTACCTCAACTCAGTTTGACCCATTTTGTTCAGAAATATGTCTGTCACTACTTTCTGGATGGTTCTTCAAAAGAGTTTCAGCTTATGCAACCAACTTGTTATCCTGAGACCGAAAGCAGGGGGTCTGAAATTACAAACACGTAGAGTGGATATTTAGTTGGACTTGGGCAGTTGCCAGGGATCGTCTGCTAATTTTCCCTTCCCTAAAGGAGCTGTATCTCCAGGCCTTTGCCCATGCTATTCCTTCTGCTTAGAACACCCTCTCTCTGGCCCTCCTTGCCTCGCTAAATTCAGCTCATCCTTGAGTTCTCAGCTTAGACTGCACTTCCCTCTGGAAACCTCCTTGGGCCCTGATACCCTGGGCAAGGGACTGCTCCTCAGAGCTCCCGGCACCTGGCGGGTTCCCTGGAACAGCTTCTAACACACCATATTTACTTATTTCTATTTCCCATTACACCTAAAGCTGAGTGAGCCTGTGTCTTAGCTCTTGCCAATTTCCAAGGACCTAAAATAATGCCTGGCACGTAGTAGAGACTTAAATATTTGTTTGCTGCCAGATAAACAGGTCCAGGAGTCCTCTCACTTCACTGTGCCTGGGAATAAGTCTCCCTGAGACACAGGGGGACTGACAGAGCTGGGCTTTTCCCTGGGGACCAGAGGTTTAGGACTAACTTGGTGCTGAGGGCCGGCCTGGAGCTCTCCCTGCATGTGCACAGTGAGATAGGTTACAAGTGAGCTTTTTTTTTAAAATCATTTTGTTTGTTTGTTTGTTTGAAATGGAGTCTCACTCTGTTGCCCAGGCTGGAGTGCAGTGGTGCAGTATCAGCTCACTGCAACCTCCGCCTCCTGCATTCAAGCGATTCTCCTGCCTTAGCCGCCCGAGTAGCTGGAATTACAGGCACCTGCCAACACACCTGGCTAATTTTTGTATTTTTAGTAGAGATGGAGTTTCAGCCTGTTGGTCAGGCTGGTCTTGAACTTCTGACCTCAGGTGATCCACCAGCCTTGGCCTCCCAACGTGCTGGGATTACAGATGTTTATCATTTCATTAGATTATGGCCTGTTTATCATTTCATTAGAAACCTCTTTTATAACAATTTTTTTATTTTGTTATATACCTTAATGACTGTCTAAGTGCTTATTCTCATTAATCATAATAAAAATAACAAAAAAGTTTATGACGAAAAGACAGAAACCATTTAGCTATAAAATATCATATCAATTTGGCTCATATGGCCATATATTAAGAGCATTTTTTGGCCAGGTACAGTGGCTCACGCCTGTAATCCCAGCACTTTGGGAGGCTGAGGCGGGTGGATCACAAGGTCAGGAATTAGAGACCAGCCTGGCCAATATGGTGAAACCCCGTCTCTACTAAAGATACAAAACTTAGCTGGGTGTGGTGGCATACACCTGTAGTCCCAGCTACTTGGGAGGCTGAGGCAGGCGAATTGCTTGAACCTGGGAGGCGGAGGTTGCAGTGAGCCGAGATCTTGCCACTGCACTCCAGCCTGGGCAACAGAGTGACACTCTGTCTCAAAAAAAAAAAAAAAGTTAGCATTTTTTATTAAAGGCAACTAGATTCTTTTGAGGAGAAGAATCTCTCTCACAGTTGCCATTTAATTATCTTTCTAGATATAATTTGTACAAAAGTGTGTGGGCGTTTTTTTAAAAAAAGAAAAACGCATTCTATGCACCTTTAATGTTGAAGGAAAACTTATTAACAGTATTACATCACCTTTTTGGTTCATCACAGTCTGCCAATACTTTACAATTCAAATAAGTGGCCTGGAGGCTAGATAAGACCATTTTCATAATTTTAAAGGGAAATAAATTTCTGTTCCTCTTATTGTATTTCTAATCAGGCACTCACCTTTCAGAGGATGCCATATCCCTGATTAATTCAGCAAATGGCACTTCTATGTGGAATAATGCATGACTGTGTTCCTTTTGGTTTTCAGGACACAGCGTGTAGAGTGCTTATAACAAAATTCTCACCCTTTTAATATCAAGGGATGGTGAGGGCATGCATTTTTTTCCAGGCAGATTCCATATTGTATATGATTTGTAAAAACATTGACTAACTGCCTCTTTTAAAAATCAGGGAGTGCATTGCACTCAGGCACACAAAAAAGAGGTAGCATCACTTCAGTGAGCAGAACTATCTTATCCCTAAGATTTCCTCCAGCAAGGTAATTCTATTTATTTTACCTCTGAGGAGGGTTGGGATGATTTTTAATGTAGCAGATAGAGTTTCTAGGGAAGACAGATTCAAAACTTGCTCCACCAGCCTTGAGAGTATCATGAAATAAAGGAATGGTGTTTGCACTGACAGAAAGGAGCATTTGTGTCTTCTTAGTTGCATTTACATTTCAGGTGCGCTGCTGTGTTTGGGCTGCAAGTAATTAGCCTCATCACTCATCAGAGGACATGGACTGAGCACCGGCCTCTGTGTGCAAGGACTGGGGTGCAGAGTTACTGAGATCTGGAAACCCCATCTCCCCTCTCCAGGAAATTACATGCACAGGAATAATACAGAGAAACAAAGGAGGGACTGGAGAACACAAAGCAGCAGTGTGGGGAAGGGAGGAGGCAGTGCCCACAGGAAGCCGGGGTGAGGTCCATTCCCTGCTCTCCAGCAGGCCCTCAGTGCTTCTCAGTTCTGATATGCTTTGGCTGTGTTCCCACCCAGATCTCATCGTGAATTGTAGCCCTCATAATTCCCACCTGTTGTGGGAGGGACCAGGTGGAGATCGTTGAATTATGGGGGTGGTTTTGCCCATACTGTTCTTGTGGTAGTGAATCAGTCTCATGAGATCTGATGGTTTTGTAAATGAGAATTTCCCCACACAAGCTCTCTTGCCTGATGCCATGCTTCTTCTTTGCCTTCCACCATAATTGTGAGACCTCCCTGGCCATGTGGAACTGTGAGTCCATTAAATCTCTTTTTCTTTATAAATTATCCAGTCTCGGGTATGTCTTTATTAGCAGCATGAGAACAGACTAATACAAACTCCATCCCCAAGCCTGGCCTTCCACCTGCCATCCCTTCCCATTGGATAATCTCCCTCATTCTCTGCTGACAAACTGCCACCTATCTGAAGGTGGCAACAATGGCATCTCCTTCTGAAGAAGCTGGCAACAATGGCATCTCCTCAGACAGCCCTTCTGGATGACTGCCCCCTCTGCTACCCTGGGACCCCGTTAGTCTCTCCTGGTATATACCTACCTAACAGAGTTGTTGTCAGACTGAGCAAACCTAGATGCAGGGAACTCAGGGCAGCGCAGCTACGGTGGGTGTCATCTTCCCTGGAATATCACTCCCACTCTTCAATTCATTCCGCCATTGTTTGCAGTGGTGTCTCCTGCCTCTTATCCTTTCTCACAGAATTCACTGTGTTGGGATGCTCTCCACTAACCTGGCTGACTTCTTTATCCTTCAAGACCTTTGAGATGCACCTTAAATGCCAGTCCTCTGCAAAAGCTAACCTCAGAGCCCTGGTCTGCATTCCTCCCTGCATGCTGCGTGTACCTCTGTAAGAGCACTTAGTTCCCCTTCTCCTGGTGAACTCCAGTATTGCCCATCTTTGCAACCCAAGACCTACCACAGAACAGGCATCTCTGCTTTTTTTTTTTTTTTTTTTTTTTTTTTGAGACAGAGTCTCACTCTGTCACCCAGGCTGGAGTGCAGTGGTGCGATATCGGCTCACTGCAAGCTCTGCCTCCTGGGTTCACGCCATTCTCCTGCTTTAGCCTCCCGAGTAGCTGGGACTACAGGCATCTGTTACCATGCCTGGCTAATTTCTGTATTTTTAGTAGAGACAGGGTTTCACCATGTTAGCCAGGATGGTCTCAATCTCCTGACCTCGTGATCCACCCGCCTTGGCCTCCCAAAGTACTGGGATTATAGGCGTGAGCCACTGCGCCTGGCTGAATAGGCATCTCATAATTATTTTTGTATAAATGACATTGAGGGGGTTCAGGACACCTTACTCAAAAATATGGTATGATGGCATTGAGGAAACAGCAGAAGCAGGAGGGTTGCTCTTAGACCTTCTCCTGTCCTTCTCCCCTAAAGCAGGCCATAAAAGAATTCTCTGACCTTTCTCTCATCCAAGAGGTGGACCTCCTAATACACAGAGAAAAAGAACATCCTTACTTCTGAAGACACGGGGATAAAGAGAAGAATTTGAACAAACAAGCCTTCCAAAATTCCCCCAGCGTATTGCCTTTATTCAGTTGCCTTTATTCAAGGTCACACCCCTTTATTCAATCACACTTCTCCACGATTGTCCACTCTTCATCAAACCTATGCATAAAAATACACAGGTTTCCCTGTGTCTTTGGGTCTCCATTTCCTTATGAAGACTCCCATGTCACATAAAATGTATATTAAATGAATCCGAATGTTTTTTCTCTTGTTAATCTTTCTCTTTTTTCAATAGATGCCTCAGCCATGAACCTTGCAATGGGTGAAGAAAAGATATTACATTTTCTTCCCCTGCAACATCATCTAGACTAGTCTAATCTCTTTCAAATAAGAAAATGAAGTACAGTCGTCCCTTGGAGTATCCATAGGGGATTGGTTCCAGGACCCCTTACAGATAAAAGATCCAAGGATGCTCAAGTCCCTGAGATAAAATGGCACGTTATTTGCATATGACCTTCACACATCCTCCATATACTTTCAATCAGCTCTAGATCATTTATAATACCTAATGCAATGTAAATGTCATGTAAACAGGTGCTTACTGTTTTGTCTTTAATTTATATCTTTTATGTTGTATTGGTTTTGTTTTTAGCTTTTTGAGACAAAGTTTCGCTCTTGTCGCCTAGGCTGGAGTGCAATGACAACGATCTCGGCTCACTGCAATCTCCGCCTCCCGGGTTCAAGCGATTCTCCTGCGTCAGCCTCCCTAGTAGCTGGGATTACAGTTGCATGCCACCAGGCCCGGCTAATTTTTGTATTTCAGTAGACAGGGTTTCACCATGTTGGCCAGGCTGGTCTCGAACTTCCAACCTCAGGTGATCCGTCCACCTTGGCCTCCCAAAGTTCTGGGATTACAGGTGTGAATCACTACATCTGGCCTGTATTGGTATTTTTTATTGTTGTTTTTTCTCACATAGTTTCAATCTGTGATTGGTTGAATCTGAAGATGTGGAGCCCGTGGATACAGAAGGCTGACTGTGCAAGGACGGGTGGTTTCTCAACCATGGTCACACAGCTGATTTGTCATGAGGTTGAAATGAGAGTCAAAGCTCTTGAGGGCCATCCCCAGGCCTTCCTACCAGGTCAGGTGATAGTTATTTCCAGGCTGTCTTTAGGGTATTGCTGTTTAAAGAAAGACTGAATATAAAGAGATATAAGCCATCTCTAATGAGGGTTCAAATAAATATTTATGATGTGGATATTAGCCCTAAAACTAGCCCTACAGATATGAAACAAAATGTCATTCAGGATTAGTAACTTGCATGTGTGTTTAAAAATGCAGAATGGACTGGGCACAGTGGCTCACGCCTGTAATCCCAGCACTTTGGGAGGCTGAGGCAGGCGGATCATGAGGTCAGGAGATCGAGGCCATCCTGGCCAACATGGTGGAACCCTGTCTCTACTAAAAACACAAAAATTATCTGGGCGTGGTGGTGCATGCCTGTAATCCTAGTTACTCAGGAGGCTGAGGCAGGAGAATTGCTTGAACCAGAGAGTCAGAGGTTGCAGTGAGCTGAGATTGCACCACTGCACTCCAGCCTGGTGACAGAGCAAGACTGTCTCACAAAAAAAAAAAAAAAAAAAAAATGCAGACTCTCCTCTTGGCCAAATGATGAATTTGAGGAGTGTGAGTGGTGTGTGTTCACTTATGCATCCTTCACTTGCCTACATTCACTGAATGCCCATGACATGCCAGGCATGTGTTAATGTGTCTATAGTCTACTGGTAGAAGGTGGACATGGGGCAGATAAGTGAAGTATGCATTGGAGGTGTTATGAGCTGTAAGCACAGAAGGGAGCACTTGGCACTCGGTGATTGTTTGTGAATAGATAAAATCAGGTGGATAATTGGAATGGCTTCCTGAAGGGCTTAGAGCCCCCCCTTGGAGATGGGGAGGACAGGTGCAAGCCTCTACCTGGTGAAGCAGGGAGACAGGTGAGAAGTATGCGCTAGGCAAGGGCAGAACACACAGGGCCTGAAAAGTGTTTTGGGTCTCAGGTTAGTGCTTGAAGGTAGTGTTCAGAACACGTCAACCCAAAACATGCCACTTTGTCATCTTGATTATTTTGAGCTAAAATAAATTAAGAACCACCAATGCAAGAGAAGTGCTTTACCCTCAACTGCTGAAAATAAAGTATATGTTCTCCCTTCTGTAAAGGACGTGTAGGTCTAGAAAGGCAATTTTCATTAGTAAAGGCATATGTACCAGGAAAGAGAAAATGTTTATCACCTGACAGACTTCTGTCCTCATGACCAGGCAACCTTTATTCGCCATAAGTTTCCTCACCTTGCCCTCCCCTAATTTGCCTCCACCACCTCTCAGAGGCCCCAAGCCCCTGTTCCTTTCCATAGCTCAGGATGCTACACAAGCCTCGACCATCCAGCCACTTTCTTGAGTCTCATATTTTTGTGGGACTCCCATGCCTAAGTACATAATCAAAATGTTTTTTCTCTTGTTAATCTGTCCTATGTCGATTTAATTTGTAGACCAACCAAAGAACTAGAAGGGTCGAAGGAAGCAATATTTCCTCCTCTACAGAGACGGGGATGCAGGGAGAGGGAGAGTGGGGACCTCTGAGGCTGGACATGTAGGTGGAGGCCAGAACAAAAAAGGCCATAACACTATCACAGGCCCTTTGTAGCTCAGGCTGAGGTCTGGTGGCTGTCACTCTGTTCTGCACACGAACATTCTAGTGCTAGAAGGTACTCCGTGTGTGTGTGTGTGTGTGTGTGTGTGTGTGTGCAGGTGGGGAGGAATCAGGAGAATAATGGTACTGTTCTAGCACTGTTTTACGATTCCTAATAACCAAATGCTCCTAAGCAAAGGCTGGTATGTAAATGATAGTGTCACACTGCAAGAAACATTTGATTAAGTTATTGAGTGGTCAAATGATCTTGATGCACTCACTTCATCCGCCAACCTTTGTCATGCTTGAATATAATTCAAAGGGATAAAAAACAGGCCCTTTCGGGTAGTCTTTGCATGATTTTCATACTCTTAAAATGTTTCTGTAGACATCCAAAACATTTCCCCTTTGCTTTAGATAGCTTCTTTCTAAAAAAAAAAAAAAAAAAGTACCTGCTTAGAAACTATTCTAAATGGAAGCTTATTTATGGCTGAATTCATTGTTCCTCGGTCTTTCTATGGCAAATGAGGTCATGTCTGTTCCTAAAATCTAATGTTTCCAACTGCTCTGCTTAAGCCAGAAACTGTGTGCTCTGGGTGAATGATGGATTTCTTCACGTGTCACACGGTCCTGAGTCTATACTATCTTCTGTGCCATTCATGCCTATTGTATTGTGGTTTTGTTTTTATTTTCCTGGATTTGTGTGTGTGATTTAATGTTATTTAATAATTCTGGATGCCTGCTGCCATGGCTGACGCCTGTAATCCCAATGCTTTGAAAGGCCAAAGCGGGAGGATCACTTGAGACTTGGAGTTCAAGACCAGCCTGGGCAAAATAGCAAAAACCTACCTCTACAAAAAATTTAAAAATTAGCAGGCTGTGGTGGTATCCACCTGTGCTCCCAGTTACTTGGGAGGCTAAAGTGGGAGGATCACTTGAATGCAGGGACTCAAGGTTACAGTGAGTTATGATTGCGCCACTGCACTCTAGCCTGGGTGACAGAGCGAGACTCTGTCTCACCAAAAACAAACAAATGAAAGCAAAAAAAAAAAAAAAAAAAACCTGGAAAGTTTAATTTTAAATTGGAATGAAATTTTTGGACATTGGTTTCACAGTTCTGACAAAGGTTACCTACATCCTCATGTTGACTATCGTTAGTTCTTTGGATAGATTTTTTTTTAAGTTCTGAATATAGGTTTTCTGGATGTATCTTTTCCTTTAATAACTAAATAAAAGTACATGCTGCCTTCCCTTCCAGCCAGGGAAGTCAGTGCCTATCTTGGTGCTTTGAGGCTTTCCTGGGCAAAAGCATTTCCAGGGCAATAGGGGTGTCACCTCCAGCCCATCTGCTGGGTTTGTTGGCTGATTCTTCGAGCCCTATTGCCCTAAAATGTGAAAATTGCTTTTGGACTTCTGCTTTTAACAAAGTGACTTCAAGTTTTATGAAAGGCTTAGAGAGTTTGGAGATAAAGGAAAATTATAATAAATAAACTAGTAGTCAAACAAACAAACAAAACAAATGGGGAAAAACGCAACCAGGAAACGCTAAAAACCTCAGCCACTCTTCCCGTTGGGAGCTGGCTGTTTCAGCCACAGCAGTCTCTCCCGTGACATAACCTGATCAAGGTTTTCTCCTTTACTTCAGACACCTTTCCCCCTTGTCTTTCCAAAGGGTCAGAGCCCCCACTCCCTTCTATCTCAGGGGACAACTGAATATCCCTGTTAACTGGCGGCCATCAGGGAGCTAGCAGGAAACAGATGGATTACAAAAGGGTTTGACTGAACAAGTTCGATGAAGGGGCCCTTTACAGGGGCAAAGGGAAGCAGCAGGGATGGTGAAGCAGGAATTAGCAATGGCGGAAGGATGGAATCACTCCTGGGCCTGACCATCGTTGCAAGAGCCTGGGGAGGGCTGCAGGGTAGAAGAGAGGGCCCCATCAGGAGCTGGGGCTCTAGAGAAATGCAGCCAACACTGGATCCTTGGGGGCTGGCAGGGATTGGGGATTGGAGGTAGTGTGCGATAAATACATTCACCGCTCTCTCCTTGCCTCTTCTTTTCTCCTGCAGGTGTCTCCCATTGACTGAACCCAGCTGGAAGCCACAAGGCGGGGGAGCCTGGGTAGTACCCTCCCCAGAGGTCAGCTTCCATGGGCACAGAACGAGCAGTGGGGAGGAGCATTATAAGGGCAGGGAGGTGCCAATAATAACCAGCACATTTGTTAGAGAGAGAAATTTTACCTCCGTCTTTGTTTGAACCTCTCTCATTCAGATTAGTTTTATATTTGTGGTCTTTGCATAATCAAAATTCCATCAAGTATTTTTCCCCCAAACTAAAGAGCAGCTCTCTCCCTAAGAGAAATTCTGCCATTTGCCCAGAGCAACTGGCTCAGACTATACTAATGTCAAAAAATGTATTCTTTCATGCTTCATAAGGCTACTACTCATCTACAGAATCCTTTATCTGTTTGTAGTTTTTAAATGATCTTGTTGAAAACCACACACACACACACACACACACACACACACACAATCTTAGCTGTCCAACAGACAACTCACAGTGTTCTCTAGCTCACTGAGAAGCACCTTTCATTGTCTTTGCTCATTAATACAGAGAAGGAGAAAGAAGAGAAGAAGATGTGGTGCTGATGATCATGGTTCATAAACTGTTAAGTGTTTGGTGGTGGTATTTGCTGTCCCACTCTCTGAAGAGGCTCTGTTCTCCCCCATCTCCGTTGGGTCACAACGGTACCTGCTGCCAGGCAAGGCAGCCTGTACCCCCCAGGACCCACTCTTGCTATAAAAAAGATTGGTGGGTATTCAAAGAGAGGTAAAGGATAGTTGTCATGTACTTATGGAATTATGGGCTTCCCTAATCCCAGCAGAAGAATTAAAGTAAGATTGGAAAGGAAGGTAGGCAATTGCCTGTGACTTTTTTCTTTTGGTCAAGAATAAGTACTTGCTGACTGTTCTCCTCCAGTGGCTTTTTAGGACATGTCACTAAGATCAGGCCAGTGCTTTACATTAGTTTCCTTCCTCTGTCAAGACAGAGGTGGCTAGACATTGTCCTAGGCAGTATGACCTCTGTGGGCTTGCTATCTGAGACGAGACAGAAGATGGAGAAAAAGCAGTAAAAACATGCCATATGTAATCACCTTCCCTCTCTGTGTCAACAGCTCAATTGCTTGGTAATGATACTTGCTGAATCTCCACCAGAAGATGGTGAGACAAAATGATATACTTCTGGCTGGGTGCAGTGGCTCACACCTGTAATCCCAGCACTTTGAGAGGCCAAGGCAGGCGGGTTACTTGAGGCCAGGAGTTTGAGACAAGCCTGGCCAACATGGTGAAACCCCATTTCTACTAAAAATACAAAAGTTAGCCGGGTGTGGTGGCACGCACATGTAGTCCTAGCTACTTGGGAGGCTGCAGCAGGAGAATCACTTGAACCCAGAAGGCAGAGGTTGCAGTGAGCCAAGATCATGCCACTGCACTCCAGCCTGGGTGACAGAGTGAGACTGTCTAAAACAAAAAAGAATTTACTTCCTAAGAGAAGCAAGGGACTATCTAGAAATGCTATGGCTTTTTCTCCTATAGCACTTGTATGACCTGCCGTGTTCATTTGGCACATTGCAGGTTATTTATTTTCTGGTATCTCAGTTTCCTCATCTGTGAAATAGCAATGTTTCACTGGTTTTTGTGAGGTTTATATGAGCTAATAAATGCAAAGCACTTCAAACAGTACTATTACTATTTGTGTTAGTCAGAATAGTTGAGCTACTTAATTCTTTTACTTAATATGTAAAATTTATTTTTCACTCATACAAAGCCTTCTGGAATCCAGTGACTCTCCAAGACAGCTCCCTTCCATGTGGAGACTCAGGGATCCAGGCAGGTTCCATCTTGTGGCTTTGCCATTTCATGAGAGGGAAAGATTAGTGAATGTCCTCAGAATCAGGGGAAACATCTGAGGTAGCATTCATCCTAGGATATGTGCCCCCATTTCCATGTTCCGTTAATCTGTGAGAAATGGAAATGTAGCCTACATATCCTTGGGCTTGACATGATTAAACAGTAGGACCTGGGAGCTCAGCTCTCTTGGTAGATATTTAGTGCTCTTGCACAGAAAGAACCATGATATATAGATTCTGGAAAGTGGGAACCTTGTTTTCAGTTCCAATTCCAAGCAGGGAAAGAATAGGTCTTATCCTTCACCCTCTAGACTTTCTGTCACTGTAACAGGAAGCACCAATCCAGAAGGCAGGCAGAACTGCTGATCATGGCAGAAGAAGCATGGGCCCAGACACAGGGCACACAGATGCAAGACACTGAGGCATGGCAGGCTGGTGCACCTCTAGTCTTCGGAAGCTCACATTCAGGCAAAGCAAAGCCTTCCCTAGAAATCAGTCAGAATAGGCACAGCACTTCCAGATTTTACTGTAAGCAGGAATATGAACAATGGCCAAGGCTAATAATCAGGTCACAGAATCTAGAAGCAGATATCCAGGGCAGATATCTTGGCACAAGAACACCTAGAGACACAAAATAAGCAATTCAGACTAGGCCATGACCAGCTATTAGCCATAGAGATGACTGAGTATCTGAGAGAAGGAACTGGAAACGTATTGAGCATTTGTAATGCGCTGCAAGTGCCTTCCATGTAAAAACTCCCTTAATCCTCATAATTTACAAGTTAGGTACTATTTTTATTTGTCACTGAGACAGAAGTTACCCAGCTTGCCCTCAGTCTGGAGCAAATTTTGATATGACACACATGTTCTAAAGACTGACTCAGCCAGTCTCAAGGAGCCCTTCCGCCATCTTGGTCAGCAAAGCAAGGCACAAGGCCTTCTAGGCACAGTTACTGAGTGGGCTGGGGATGGAGAGGCCCTGCAGCAATATTTGAGAGCAGCTTCTGGCCTAGAGAATTTCACTAGTAGCTTTTCCCAACTGATACACCAAATAGAGGCACAAATTATTAACATTATTATATACAGAATATAGTGCAAGTTAATGGTGCACATTATAGCTGTTCTCCACCCTTGAAGAAAACCTTAAGACTTTTATAGCCAGAAACACTTCCATTCAACTGGACCCTAAATCTCTCCCTCGCTGTCCTACAGATGATATTCTTATAGGTGCTTGATAGCTCAGGGAACACGCATTACAACAACTCCCTCAGACCAGGATAAACTAGCATATTACCACTCCAAAGCACGTGGGGACCTGTGCAGTATTGCTTCTCCCTAAAAGTCTCATTTTCTAAGAACAAATCAGAGAGCAATTTAGGTCCAGGGAAGAAAGCTATTAAATGCCATCTAATCCCTCCTCAGACTGTGGGTACAGGGGTCTAGCTAACAGCAGCCTGTGTTTGTCAAGAGTTTCAGGCTAGTCTGGCCTGTGTGGCCATTTATAGAGCACGCCGCCAGGTACCTATTTATGTGACAGAACAAGGGGTTTCCTGGGACAGAGTAAGCCCAAGGGAAGGACCCTGAGCTCAAGGACGGTGATAGCTCGTGGCAGCTGGAGGCACAGCAAGGCCCCAAGCCTCAGGTGTCTTCCTGCCTGGCTCCATGAACATGTTCCACTCTGAGCTCTGGGAGGGATGTGAGCAAAACCAGGGAGAACAGCCTTCCCCCAAATCATGGTGAATTGGGGGCACCGGTACAGTGAGAAGGAGTCTCCCTGAATTGGCAAAGATCTGTCTGATTTGATGCCCTGAGGACTCCAGCAGATTCCATGAGCAGCGTCAGCAATGCCAGAGGGTTTGGGCTCACAGCAGTGTGCTCAGCGGGCAGCACAGGGTTGACCCAGTGGGCATGGGCAAGAGCCAGAGTAGGCAGCGGCAGTTTGGGCTGTGATGGGAGATGGTTTTCTGTGACTTTGTGGGGGCTTTTGTTGGCTTTTTGGCACATGTTTGACATCAGGGGTCTCAGCTGCAGGGACCTTCCCTGTGAGAGGAGAAAAATAATGGGTGGAGGGTGGGGAGGGAAGCCAAAGTGTGATATTTATTCTATTATACCCCAGAGTTGGGTCTAAATGCACAGGCTGAAGAAACATTCTTTTCTCCCCTGGCTCCAAGCAGGAGCAGAAACCCCACAACATGGAGCTACAAGGGGCCTATGAAATCTCCCTTGGCAACCCCTACCACAATAATTAGGGTAAGAATAAGACATGCAGATGCCCTGTGTAAGGCAATAATTTAGCATACTTGGGCAGGGTCATTTATCATCCTTTCCAGCCAATATTCTTCAAGCACATGTTCAATGTCTATCTGGGAGAGACCAAGCTGTTGGCGTTGGATGGGACAATTCTTCCTCATGCTGACTTTCCTGCACATTGCAGGTGTCCAGCATCCCTGCCCACTGCCCACCGCATGCTAGTAGCTCCCTTCATCTCATGCTTCCAAAGCCCCCGGGGAGGAAGGATCCCCTTGCTGAGAACTGGCCCCACACTTGCCTACATCCCTGAGTAAACAGGGCCTTTGCTGACAGCCAGACCTCCCCCTTAGAAAGAATCTTCTCAAACATCTGAGGACATCAGGGTATACTTTTTGGGGGCTGTAGTCCCCCAAATTGACTTATCAAAACTCTACTATCAACCACATCTAATACATGCTTGAGAGGTTGTAGAAAATAAAAATTTGTGTATCTCATTACATTTAGTACAGCCCCATTGGGTCTGGCTGCCTGGCTAGCCCACCCTGGAATATAGCTCTGGGGGCATTTCTACCCTGTCATCCAGATAGTGCTTTCTGGTTTATTTTCTATGCATTTAATCCTGCTTACAGATTTCCCAATCCACAGCCTTTTACTCAGTTTTTGGTTGAGGACCAAACTTACTACTTTTAAGGGCAGTGCATTCTTAACGTCATCTCTTTATTCTTTTTTCTCAGCTCATTTATCAGGTAAGTATAAAACAGTTTACTCAAAGTTCCAATTAATGAAGCCATTGAATATTTGATTTTATACAAGAGTATACTAATTTGATACCTTTTTCTGCATCTCCTGAACCAGTAGATTCCAAAAGCATGTCTGTAAAATGAACAGCAGCTCTTATATCTCTCAATGCTCATCCCCGTCGGGTGGCACCCGATACCCACATGATAGAAGTCAGAATTCTCTAGCTTCATATTCAGGCCATTCATGATCAAGCCTCACCTTCTTTTTCATCATTCTGTTGAAGAGTTACTCCCATGCACTTGATACCCTACCTACACTGAAAATGATGAGCACACCAGGAGCTGTGGCTTTTTCAGGATCACAAGAAAAACCTCTAGAGACAGACACCCAATTATCTGGTAGAATCCCAAGTGACTGTGTGGACTTTCTGATACCTGTGGGAAAACACAACGTGATGGGATATCTCCAGCCCAGCCCAGAGAGCTAAACACTGATGAGTGCAGCAGGCACCAAACCCAATGCACAGTTCAAAATCATCCACAGTCTCCTTGTTGTTCAGCCCCTTTCTATAACCACAGCAGCCTAGGTCTGATAATAAACTGAGAGGACCCTCCACAAGAAAGTGAAGGCATTACATGTCACTGTTTGTTCCTAGGTTCTTGTGTAGTTGTCTCATTCTTCTCCCCTCGGCCTCTTGATCTGTGGTCCTTGGAAGCCACATCTGAATAAGGGCATGGAAACTTCCATATCATCTGACCATGACGGAGTTACAGGATTCCCTCTAGCCTTAAACAACTAGAAAACTGGGCAATGTGTATGACAAAAGAGCTTTCATTCATTCATTGGACAACAGGAGGGAAGTAAATGAGGCAAACTCTACAATTGCCTCAGTTCACTGCATGGAGTGAGTTTCCAGGCTGAAGCTCAGGGACAGGGAGTCTAGATAGGGCTGGCGGTTTGGCTGAGTTGAGGAGAAAGAATTCAGAGTTCAGGGATGTCAGAGTGGTTGGAATTTCCAGGGTAAAATACTGGGGAGGAGGGAGCTTCACAGAGAGAAAGGGAGAGCTCCAGAGATCTGCAGAGGGGTCCCCTTGAGATTACGGATGAGAACAAATCTGTGTGTGTGTAAAAGGAAACTCCCTGAGGCCAGGAAAAGAGCAACCAGAAAGGAGCAGGCAGAACAGTCCCTGGAGATCACACAGGGCTGGGAATGATTTGTGCTGCCACCCACTAGGGTGGAAAGACCTCATAACACAAGCGGTATTGAGCAGAGATTTCAGAGGTGGTAGCCTCAGTAATGGGACCACATTAGCCCTAGATCTGCCTCAAATATAAGCAAGCATTGGAAGGATTAAATTGCTGCTCAGAACAAAACCTAACAATATACAAAGGAATACAATAGAATCCAGCAACCAAAAGTATAAAATTTACACTGCTCAGCATCCAGTTAAAAATTACCAGGAATATAAAGAAGCAGGCAGTATAATCTATCACTAAGAGAAAAAAAATTAATAATCTAAGTAGATTTTTTTTTTTGAGATGGAGTTTCACTCTTGTTGCCCAGGCTGGAGTGCAATGGTGCAATCTCAGCTTACTGCAACTTCTGCCTCCTTGGTTCAAGTGATTCTCCTGCCTCAGCCTCCTGAGTAGCTGGGATTACAGGCACAAGCCACCATGCCAAGCTAATTTTGTGTTTTTAATGGAGACCGGGTTTCTCCATGTTGGACAGGCTGGTCTCAAATTCCTGACCTCAGGTGATCCACCCGCCTCAGCCTCCCAAAGTGCTGGGATTATAGGTGTGAGCCACTGCACCTGGCCTAAATAGATTTTTAAAAAGATACAAATGGTAGAAGTAGCACACAGGGATGTTAAAGCAGCTATTATAAACATACTCCTTATCTTCAAGAAGATAAAGGAAAGCATAAACATGATGAACAACATGGAACATAAAAGCCCCCAATCTAATTCTGAGGGATAAAAAATATTATATCTTAAATGAAAAATTCACTTGATGAGAATAACAGCAGATTAAACATTGCAAAAGAAAAGACCAATGAACTAACTTGAAGACACAACAATAGAAACATTTAAAACGAAACAGAAATTGAAAAGATTGTAAGAAATTGAGAAAAGCACCAGTGAGCTGTGAGCTAATATCAAACAAGCAATCTAACAGATGTATAATTAGAGCTCTGATGGGGGAAAAAGCAGAGCAAGGGAGACAGAAAAATATATTTGAAGAAATGGCCAAAAAAAAGTCCAAATTTGATGAAAACTATAAACCCATAGATACAAAAATCTCAACACACCCCAAGCACAAAAAATATTTTACAAATTACACCAAGGCACGTCATAGTAAAATTGCTCAAAACAAATGATAGAGTGAAAATCTTTAAAGCAGCAGAAAGAAGACATTAACACAAAGGGAAATAAGGACCACAAATTTCTCATAAGAAACTATGCAAATCAGAAGACCATTCCATCACATTATTAAAATACTGAAAGAGAAAACTGTCAATATAAAATCTATAGTCAAAAAAACCTTCAAAAATGAAGGCAAAATAAAGACTTTTTCAGACAACCAGAAATTGAGAGAACTCATTACCAGAAGACCAGCATTATGAGGAATGTTAAAGGAAGTTTTTGGTGTTGTTTTTTTTAGGTAGAAGGGAAATGCTGCTGGATGGGAAATGGATATTGCACAAAAGAATGTTGAGCAGTGGAAATGATAAACATGTGGGTATGTGGAAAATACATTTTCCCTTCACTTTTTCAAATATCTTTTTAATTGATTAAAAAATAGTTGACTGTTTCAGCGAAGTAATAATTATTATATCCCTAAACAGGGATATATAACATACGTAGAATTAAAGTGTATGTCAATCATAGCACAAAGGCCAGGAGAGGGAAATGGAAGCATACTGTTGTAAGGTTCTTCAACTATACAAAAAATGGTATAACATTATTTGAAGGTAGACTGTGATAAATGGAAGATATTTATTGCAAACCCTAGAGCAACCACTGAAACAAAACAAACAGTTCTAGCTAATAAACCGAGATGAATTGATTAGGATACAGACATGCTCACGGTCATTAATTAATACCCAACATTCTTATATCAAATGAAGCAAACACAAAATTACTGCAAATATGGAGAAGCTAGAAAGGATCCATACACCTGTCTAACAGCCTAGTCATGACATACTCCTACAAGTGCATTCCTAAGATGCATATCAAGGCATTCTAAGAGAAAAGGTAATGTAGGATATCACTGGCACTACCAACCTTAGATAAAGATATATATGTTGTTAGAGAGGGCAAACCAAAAATAAAATGTGAAGCCCCCCACCCTGCCACAGTCATCTGAATGGACTTCCTCTTCTAGGCCAGTGCCCTCCAAATTTAATCTGAAAGACTGGTTTGGGCCATGACAAGAAGGGAGGTGTTGGACATGCCTTATCATGCCCTCCTCCCTTTTGGAATTCAGGAAAAGTCAACCAGCATTAACATCAACACAGACCTTAAGTCTGATATGAAACATGTACAATCTATTCTCTCTGGAGGCTTCATCTGCATGATAAAACTTTGGTTTCTACAACCTCTTATTGTTACCCAGACTTTTCTTTCTATAGATAATAACTCTTTCAACCAACTGCCAATCAATCAGAAAATTTGTAAATCTACGTATAACTTGGAAGCCCACCCACCCTGCCCCTTGAGTTGTCCCACCTGTCTGGACTGAACCAGTGTATATCTTAAATATATTTGATTAATGTCTCACATTTCCCTAAAATGTACAAAACAAAGCTGTGCCCCAACCACCTTGGGCACATGTTCTCAGGGCCTCCCAAGGGCTGAGTCACTCATATTAGTGACAGGCTAGTGTCACTCATATTTGGCTCAGAATACATCTCTTCAAATATTTTTTCGGAGTTTGGCTCTTTTCGTTGACAACAGTGATATTAACTTTCACAAGACACTACCAAGGAAACAAACAGGGAGAGAAATTCAGGTCAAATCAGTGAGATAGGTTTATAATACAGACTCCACTTTTCCCCTTCAACTGAGAACTCAATCTCAGTCAACCCCATTCCATTTTGAGTATCCTGTTTTTAAAACCCTCACTACACAAACTACCAATAGTTACTCAAACACACATGCTCCTTTTTCACATATTCTTTTTTTTTTTTTTTTTTTTTAGACAGAGTCTTGCTCTGTCGCCCACATTGTGTAGTGGTGCCATCTTGGCTCACTGCAACCTCTGCTTCCCAGGTTCAAGTGATTCTCCTGCCTCAGCCTCCTGAGCAGCTGGGACTACAGGAGTGTGCCACCACGACTAGCTAATTTTTGTATTTTTAGTAGAGATGAGGTTTCACC
Source organism: Pongo abelii (assembly GCF_028885655.2). Lineage (NCBI taxonomy): Eukaryota > Metazoa > Chordata > Mammalia > Primates > Hominidae > Pongo > Pongo abelii. Next base: position 31,729,736 of record NC_071999.2, read on the forward strand.
ATGTTGGCCAGTCTGGTCTTGAACTCCTGACCATAGGTGATCTGCCCACTTCAGTCTCCCAAAGTGCTGGGATTACTGGTGTGAGCCACTGCACTCAGACTGTTTCACATATTCTTGACTTTCCTGTGCCTACAATACCCTTCCCTATCTTGTTTCCCTGGCAAAGTCCCAGTCGTCTCCCAAATCAATTAATATGTCATCTCTTCTCTGATGCATTCTCTGCCTTTCCCTGGTGATTTCTACTGGGTCCCCATAGCACCTGGAGTACAGCTCTAGTTTGGCATTTATCACAGAGAATTGTGTTTTCCCTTTTTATTTTCCCCTAGAACAGTAGTTCTAAAACTCCAGCATGCATTAGAATCACCTGGAGTGTTTATTAAAACACAAATTCCTGCCATCTCCTTTCCACCCTCAGTTTCTGATTCAGTAGGTCTGAGGTAAGGACCAAGAATTTGCATTTCTAACAAGTTTTCAAGGGATGCTGATGCATCCAGGGACTACATTCCAAGAAACATTAATCAAAACAGTGAATTCTTAAAAACATGAAAAATGTTGTAAGAGATATAGGAGAAAAACAAACCAAAGTGTTCTTCCTACTCTCAACACAACACTGCTGACCCCAGATATGTGGGGCATTTCCTCATGCAGCACGCAGTCAATTTGTCCATGCACAGCAGCTGGGCATCCTCTAATTCAATTCAATTCAATTCAATTCAATTCTGACACTATCTGCTAGGATACAGCGTTGGATTCTACAGGTTGAGGGCTCAGTCCCACAAGACTTCCCACTTCAGATGTCACTTGCAAGCCCCAGGTTGTGTTCTGTGCTTCTGACAGAGTGACTGTAAATTGCAGGTTTGCATGACCTCCTCCTTAGGTGCGATTAATTTGCTACAGTTGTTCACAGAACTCAGGGAAATACTTTACCTACATGTACCGGTTTATTACAAAACATATTACAAAGGATACGGATGAACAGCCAGATGAAAGAGATATATGGGGCAAGGCATGTGGGAAAGGCGCAGAGATTTCCTTTTCCTCTCTGTGTGTCACCTCCACATTCAGATATTCAGAAGCTCCTGGAACCCTGTCCTTTTGGGCTTTTATGGAGGCTCATTATGTAGGCAGGACTGACTACATCATTGCCCATTGGTGATCAACTCAACCTTCAGTCCCTCTTCCCAGAGGTTGGGGTAAGACTGAAAGTCCTAACCCTCTAATAACATGGTTGGTTCCCCTGGCAACCGACCCCATCCTGAGGCCATCCAGGAGCCCCCAGCCAAAGGTCAATCATTAGAATACAGATACATATCCCTTTGGAGAGATTTCAGGGGTTCCAGGAACCAAGTAGAGATGAAGACCATATTTATATCAACACACACACACACACACACACACACACACACACACACACACACAAAATATATAAATATACAGAATACAAATATATAAATATACAAATACATAAAATAAATCACAACATCACAGATGTAATGTTCGTGTTTGTATCCCTCACACCTAGGATGGTGCTAGTACAGAGTAGATGCTTAATATACATTTCTGTAGAGTGAATGGATAAATGCATGAATTAAAGCATAAATTTGATACATTATGTGATACAATTATATAAAATAATATAGCCTACTAGCACCCCTAGCAGAAATCACTGCAGCTTCTTTACCAATGCCATACTGCAGCAGCAGAAGAGCATATGTGTAAAAAGCCATCAAAGAAATATTTAGCTATTTGCCATTTATACCTTTGTCACCTAATATGAAATAAAACTCTGCAGAGCAGCAAATAACGGAAAAGGCATTTTAATCAGAGTCTTAGGAATTGCATATTGGGAGACACAGATCTAGCAAATAATTAAGGGTCCTGTAAGGGCTGGTAAGGGAGCTAGAGTGAGTTTATACACTGGATGGTTTTATGATTGATAAAACCATCAATCATGATTGATGACGGCTGATTAACAGTTTAGGATGTCTTTAGTTGATCAATTTAGTTTCATGTAGTTTTCTCCCAAGGAGGTTGATGGTCAAGCCTAGTAGAAACAGCTAAAGTCATGATTGATAACGTTCATGATTGATAAAGTTCATGATTGATAACGGCTGATTAACAGTTTAGGATGTCTTTAGTTGATCAATTTAGTTTCATGTAGTTTTCTCCCAAGGAGGTTGATGGTCAAGCCTAGTAGAAACAGCTAAAGTCCAATGTGGCTGCTTTTATGATATCTGGCCCAGCCTAACAGGTCAGATTTCACCGGTTGTGTATGTGGCTATGTAACTGAGTACTCCCATTTTTTCTAAGAAAAAGAGAATGAGTTACTATTATTTTTTTAATTTTCTCTTCTCTTCTCTTTCCTTCTTTCCCACTGTTCCCCACTTCCTACTTAGACCGTTAGAAATGCGAATATGACCTTTTACCTCCCCTTCACCAGACACTCCCTACAGGACAAGTTCACCTGATTATGTGCACCAAGGCAGAACTCTCCTGGAGAGTTAGCAGTTGATTTACAGACCAAAGCACAGAATTCTCACCCACCAGGAGGTTGCCTTGGAACTCCCTCCTACTTGGGGAGTTTTTGGCCTAATGCTGCCCACAAAGATGCCAGCAGTCACCAGCTCAACTGCCCAGTAGATAAGGCACCAGAGCTAACACAAAGACCCCCCACTTGATTGCTTCCTTTCCTGCCTTTTAAAAGTACCCACTTTCAGCTCCAAAAGCGAAGCAATACACTTAAGGCAGGATGCCTGTATTTCTTCCCCTAAGCTAGCCTTGGAATAAATCACTTTTTTTATACCAGACCTTGCTCTTGAAAAGTGGACTCTGCAGGTGGCAAACAACTAAGTTACATTTTGGTTACAGTTGGGATCAAACTCCCATGCCTCTCTGACTCCTTTTAGATACTTCTGACATAACCATCTGTAACTTGGTTTTTTTTTTTCACACGTTGTTGTCTTACTTTCTTGCAAAATAATTTTGAGACAATTTTAAAAATTGAAACACACATAAAGAAGTATATTTAAAATTTTTTAATGGAGTAAGAGTAAAAACAGTTCAGAAATTTATTACCCCAATATTCTACAGATAAGTAGAACAGAAAATAAATTTCTGAACTGTTTAACCATTTAAAGACAAGTAACCATTTAAGATTTATTACTCCAATATTCTACAGATAAGTAGAGTATTGGGGTAATAAATATCTGAAGTCAAAGACAAAAAATAAGATCTGTTTCAGGATCTAAAGCAAAACAATGAATACTTGGAATAAAGAAGGTAAGCAAAGAAAACAGGTAAGACATAAATGAAGAGGAAAGCCAAATGCAGCTTTAGTTCCATCTCAACTCCTGCTTGTCTTTAAACCAGCTTTCCTATGTCAACACAAATTTCTTCAGCATCCGGAGAGAGGTATCCTCCATTCCTCTCCCTGGTCCAAGACCCCAGGCATCCTTCCCCGAGTCTGGTAAGAGTGCATTCCTTCCTCCTACCATGATTTTCTACTCTTCATTTTTACCTTTGCCCATAAGGGCAGCCTCTGACTGCCTGTGAGGAAGTGTGTGCTTTGAGCCCTTTACCCTTCTCATGTATCAACTGCAGAATGCTGGGAAAGCTGGAGGCAGTTCTCAGTGAATGTCTGCTGCACGGTGGAAGGACTGAGGAGATGTTCTGTCAACATCAAATGGGGGTTCCCCTTGGGAGCAAAATTAGGAAGAATCCATACCAAAGGGACGGAACCGGACTTTTATAGAAATGTCACATCCCAAGAAATGGTTTTGGCAGCTGGTGTGTTGGGAGGTGTTTCAAAAAAGAATGATTATCTTAAGTGATTTCGAGTGAATGGAGAAAGCCAGCCTAATTCTAATTGAGGGCATGGTGCCATCGCTGAAGAAAGACTAGGAGCAGATGGTTGATGGGACCCTTCAATGGGGGGAGTAGGAAGGCTAGAATGAGGCTGTGTCTCCAGTGCTGTCCGGAGGGTGGCACCTGACTCTCTGATGGAAAGAATACCGTGGCCCCTCTTCCCAGGCTGCATACTCCAGTCCATTTGGCAGGCTTACTTCTCACAGTAAGTCACAAATTTGTCATTTTGCTTGCCGTATGGTGTTCTAGGGGCTGCTAAGTGGAGGTTGCCTTCACTCTCAAAAACTGACTTTGTTTCTCCTTGATTGCAAGTGGATGAACACTGCAAGCCTCCAATAGATAAAGACAAGATGAAAAAAGGGTTTTACCCACCCTGATATTGACCAAACACAGTGGCAATAGTGTGCAGATATTGCCCGACTCCTCCTGCTCGATGCCTGGTACTTCATCTCTGAATGGTCCTGGGTCCCAAAGCAAGGGTTGTTCACTGGGGGGAACATTCAGGGGACCGTCAAGGGGTGGCCTGAGACCTACAGCCAAGTCTTAGCAAGCATGAGCAGGTATCAAAGAAAGAAAGAAAGACCTTTCCATTGATCTTCTAAGAGCAGAAACTATGAGCCCGTGGTGAGGTATTGCGGTGACTCTCTGACCTTCCAAAGGTTTTGTAAGAATGTAAATCCTTGTATTAAATCCTTATATCCTGGAAATAGCTAGGGTGGTATCTGTCTTCTGCAACTAAATCCTGATTGACTGACATACTATGAGAAGAAAAATACATAAAATGGAGGTGTCAGCTTCTTGGGCCCCATGGAGGTGATTTCTCTAAGGATCTCCCTTCCAGTTCTTCTCAGCGTGGTTGGTGGGAGATGGCCCTAAGAAACTGAACAAAATCCAGTTCCTGATCTGAAGCTGAAACCAATCTTGCCCCGTGGTCAGTGAGGCCTTGGTGAGTTGTCTTCTTAGACAACATCTAACCACAAACGCAAATGTAGGGAGTTTATAATACGTTGTAGATCACATGTTATACTAGGCAAGTGTTACTATTTTAATATCCATTTACAGGTGAGGCTTTACCTGTAAAGCTGAGTGACTCATGCACAGGCCCAAAGTTTGATGATGGGGCCAAATGGACCCATTCCTGAGACCTGCTAATGGCCCATGGTGCTCATTGTCTATAGCAACTGTCAGTTTTTTGTTTTTGTTTATTTTATTTATTTACTTATTTATTAGAGACAGAGTCTGACTCTGTTGTCCAGGCTAGATTGTAGTAGCATGATCATGGCTCACGACAGCCTTAAACTCCTGGACTCAAGCAATCCTCCCACCTCAGCCTCCTGAGTAGCTGGGTTTACAGGTTCACACCACCATGCCCGGCTAATTATTATTTTAAAATTTTTTTTGTAGAGATGGGAGTCTTGCTGTGTTGCCCAAGCTGATCTTGAACTCCTGACCTCAAGTGATCCTCCTGCCTCAGCCTCCCAAAATACTGAGATTACAGGTGTGAGCCACCACGCCTGGTCCAGTTTAGATTTTATTTGTAATGGTATTGTACTTCTTCATCTAGAAATGCTACCTATTTTCTTATCTATATTTGCAAGTTTGACAAATGTCAAAATTAGAAATAAGCCCACAAAAAAAAGTATATTTTTGAGAGGAAAAAAGTCTAACTAATAATGGAAGAAACAGAACTGACTTAGTCAATTTTCAAAATTGGCTTTAAATACAGTATTAAGCTCCACAATTCCTTTTATAATAGTCATGTCTTGGGACTGGAAGGAAACCTGTTTACCATCTGTTATGCTTTCACACTCAGCATCTTATGAAATGTCACTTTCCAACAAAGAGCTGTCATCAATTTCAGGTCAGGAAAAGTCGTGGCTAATAAATGCCTTTTATTTCCAAAGAAACTGTAGAATTTTTGCTTATTGTATTATATTCATAAATAAAGGATATATTTTTTAAAATAGAATTAAGAAGGTATTTGAAGTTGTGGATTTTCTTTCTTATGGAACGTGTGCAGGGCTTTGGCATTCTGTTAAGGAAAAGAACTATATTCTTCCGTCTCCTCCAGTAAGAGCAGGTTTCTTCTTGCACAAGAGCCAGCTCTGCCTCCTGCTTGGGCAAATCCAGGTTGCCAACGCCGGCTCAGCTGGGACACGTCCCTGTTGATTTATAGCATTCTGCAGGGAACTAGCCCTGTGTCAGTAAGGTTAAACATTTCGTGACATAATCAATTTTCTTTGTCAGTTTCTCTGCTTCGTCTGGTTACAAACTCTTTCCTCTCTAAATTTCACTTTACCTAATAATCAGGTAGGAGATTTGACCATTCATCACTCTCTCTCTCTCTCTCTCTCTCTGCAATAACTTTTATTCTGTAGTGTGTGATGCAGGCATTGGGCCCCAGAAAGCCCTGCTCTGTGTCATCTGTGATCTAATCCTTGTGGGGATGCTCGGGCCTTGAATTTCCTTGAATTTCCTTGAAGCCACACGTCTAGAAAGTACAGGTGGTGTGCAAGTTCAGGGGGCGGTGGGGCGGGGCATTTAGACACAGACCACCCCCATATTGTCTGTCAGATAAGCAGAGTTTAAGCTTTTTAAGCTTGTCTTATAAATAGCTATTATTTTTCTTTTTTTCTTTTTTTTTTTTGAAATGGAGTTTTGCTCTTGTCCCCCAGGCTGGAGTGCAATGGCACGATCTCGACTCACTGCAATGTCCGCCTCCCAGGTTCAAGCCATTCTTGTGCCTCAGCCTCCCTACTAGCTAGGATTACAGGTGCACACCACCACACCTGGCTAATTTTTGTATTTTTAGCATGCTGGGTGCAGTGGCTCATGCCTGTTATCCCAGCACTTTGGGAGGCTGAGGGGGGTGGATCACTTGAGGTCAGGAGTTTGAGACCAGCATGGCCATCATGGTGAAACACTGTCTCTGCTAAAAATAAATAGCTATTCTTGGTTGAGGGCCTATTATGTTCTAGGCCCTGTTCATATATGATTTTGTTTTAGTTATTAGATCAAGCTTCCACAGATAGATACTATCCTGCTTTTTATGGCAGAAAACTGCGGGGCATAGTGAGGTGAAGTCACCTGCCCAGGGTCATGCGAGTCTAGTTGATGCCAAAGTGCACGTCTTTTCACCTCCACACCCAGGCACGCTGCTGGTTGCTTCTCTCTGCTCCTGGGGCTCGTGAGGCCGGGGCCCTGCTCCCATGGGAGTTTCCTTTCTCCCTGTCTCACTGCTCCCTAAAATTCCAACCCAAAAAGAAGATCCAGCTGGGATTCTCGCCTTCCCTCGGTCTTCTCCTGCCCTCCAATTGCTGTCTGTGTACACGCCCATCTTCTCAGCCCCATTTGAAGCTTCCTGAGGGCAGAGACCCTTTGTGTCCAAGAACTCTGGGCATATGCTGGGTGGTTGGTGGTCAGGCCCATGGGCACCTGCCTGCTTGTGCTTTCATTCGCTGTAACTGATTTCAGCACAGCTGCACACCTCTCAGGTGAATTGCAATCTTTACTTACATTCTTATCCTTGTATTCTCCAAGTTGCTTTGGCTGCTTCCTGGTGTTTTGTGTTCTCTTCCTGGAGATGATGTGGAGGTGTTGTAGTGAAGGGTCAGATGCATCCTTTCCTCTGTCCACTTGCTGGGCAGGGCACATGGGGTACCTTCAGCACCATCCAAGTGGAACCCTGCAGATGGGGGTGTCTGGAGCACTCACAAAATGAAAGTCAGCATTGAGTCTGGCTCTGGTGCTTTCTTATCTAACTAATAATTCTTCACTTTCAAAAAACAATCTGCTAACAAGACAGGTACATCTTTACCAGCTACTCTTCTTTCTTAGACTCCTAATAATGCCCATCAGAAGATGACCACTAGGTCATGGCCTTTGGTCTTTCATCAAGAATTCATGAGCACTGGTTGGTGTCTTGCACTCCCACTGGGAGCAAGGTCTGGAGGCTTTCTCAGAGAGGGCACTGCAGGGCTGCAGGGGCACAGATTTACAACTGTGGTTGTTGATTAAACAACAATAACAGCAGCACAGAGCTGGAAGAGAATGAGATACTCCATTTTCTGAATGCTTGCAGCATGTCTGTCTTTCTTGGCTGCAGAATTCTCATCACAGGCCTAGGGAAGAGCATATCAATCCTGGTGAACCTGTCTTGCAGCAAAGTGTCCCAGGAGAAAGGGTCTTCCTGCATCTCCTCTCAGCTCCTGCCTGTCCAGGGCTGTGCAGTCTAATCTGGGTCAGAAAAGGAAGGAAAGGTGTGGATGCCAGGTGGATCCATAAACACAGCCACAAACTGTAGGCTTCTTCTGGGGTCTGATCATTTTTCTCTGAGTTTAATAATGGATCCCCATTATTAAAGCCAGTGGACTCCAAGTGGTGGAGCACAGGATGGGGGGTCCCTAGATGCTCCCTGAGGAGCCACACCCCAACCCCTTGCTCACCCTGTTACCTCTGAGGGGAATGGTCACTTGGGTATCAAACACAGAAGTAGCAACTGGACAACAGCTCTGTTATATTTCTGTCAGTGGGACAACAGCTCTGTTATATTTCTATGTCAGTGCTGCTGGGACAGGACACCATCCGGGTGTAGCAGCCTGGCCAGGTGAGCTGATCACTCAGAGTAGCTAGAGGCAGAGGGCTGGGACAAAAGCCAGGGTGGCCAGCAAGATGGGAGCAATGTGCAAGGCCTGGTCAGCAAGCTGTGCTAGTTGGCTGGGGCTGCCGCAACAAAATACCACAAATGGAGCAGCTAAAACAACAGAAATGTCCTGTCTCACTGTTCTGGCAGCCAAGTCCACAATCAAGGTGTCCACAGGGTTATGCAACCTCTGAAGGTGCTGGCGAAGGACCTGTTCCAGGCTTCTCTCCTGGCTTTCAGGAATTCCTTGGTTTGTGGCAGCAGAACCCCAATCTTTATGCAGCGCTCTGTGTGTCTGTTCTTCACCTGGTGTTCTTTTCACAAGGACACAGTCATTCTGTATTGGGGACCACCCTATTCCAGTGTGACGTCATCTTGACTAATTACATCTAACGGCTCTACTTTCAAATAAGATCCCGTGCTGAGGCACTGGGGTTAGGATTTCATCATATAAAGTTGCAGTGGAGCACAATTCAACCCTTAACAAAGTCCATTTTTGGGGAGGCTAATTGGGGATTGGTCAAAAGGTGGGAGACCCAATAGCAAATCGCAGGTCAGTGAGCGACATGGATCAGGGTAAACGGTTCAGGAGAAAGGTGAACTAACTCTTCAGGGGGTCTTGGGGCTGCTTCTCCATGATGCTGGCTGCAGGGCGCAGTGAGATTTTTTAAAGGCAGTGAAGGATCAAATACAATCTTGCTGTAGGCCTGGGCTGCTGCGCTGGGTGATCATGAAGAATTCCTTCAGTTCAGTGTCATCTGACACACATTCTGGAGCCTGAGCCATGTGCCACAAGCTGGGTACACAATGGTGAATAAAAAACATCCATTGCTGCCCCCAAGGAGCTCACAGTTTTATGATTAAACGGCAACGTTTTTATAGTGTCCAAAAACAGTTCCAGTATTTTTTTAACCACATTTTTCTTGAGCTAGACAGAAAGTTAAAATGCAGTGAAACAATCAACCACGTGTTAAAATTGCAGAACAAAATTGGTGCCGTGTCAGCTTTCTGCTGGTTTCAAAACAAGCAGTAATGAGCTAATAGGAAAAAAAAAATAGTGAGAGCAGTGACATAGAGACGGATCATGGTATCTCTCTCAGCATGTTGCTTTACATTTAAAGAAATGTCTTCATTATTAGGTCTGCTGATGCCAGGTTGCAGCAACGTTTATGTCTTGCTTGAGAATCAGGACAGCGCCTCTCTGCTCAAGGTTACCCAAATTTATAATCATTCACTGGCAGGCAATGATATAATATAGTCTCTTAATAATAGAGTTAAATTTAATACCTGGCCATGTGTTGGGAAAAGCATGGATTTTCAAGTTAGACACATCTGTCTCCTGTCTAACGTCACTCTGTAACTGTGTGACCTTATTCAGGAAGTTGAGCCTCCTGTTTCTAGTTGGTAAAATGGGCGTAATAAAGATTTTCTACAATTATTGGGAGGATTTGACAAGAAAACACATTCAAGAGCCTAGCCCAACCCTGGAGCATAGCAAGCACTTTTTTAAAAAGTGTCTTGGGCTTACACAAACAAATGCATCTGTTCCTGTTGTGACTTTGCAGATTTGGGAGGCAGGGCTGGGGCTCAGGGCAAGAAACTGCCAAAGAGGGGGCAAACTCAGGGAACCAGAGGCATAAGAACCCTCCAGATGAGCAGCTCAGTGCCGGGGAATATCAGATCCACAATCAGGGCAAGGCTGAGAAACCAGGGAGGCTGTGATGGGCAAATGTGTCTACTTCCCAAATACCTTTGAATCTAACCACTTCTCTCAGCCCCACAACCATTGTCTGAGATTAGGACATCTGGGCTCCTTTAAGGGCCACCTAATTTATCTCCCTGCCTCCCCTACCTTTCACCCATCCACTTCCCTTTCTGCAGCAAGAAAGATGCTTAGATATGCAATCCAATCTCATCCTCCTGGGCTTAAAGACAGGATTTCCAGCGCACCTGTCCTACGCTAGTACAGGGGCTGGATTCCACCTGTTGATGTTAATGCCTCTACATTGTTGACCTGCCAATTGAATAAAGAAGACATAGAAATGGTTTTTAAAATATATTGTCAGCTGGGTGCAGTAGTTCATGCCTGTAATTCCAGCACTTTGGGAGGCCGAGGCTGGTAGATTGCTTGAGCCCTGGAGTTCAAGACCAGCCTGGGCAACATGGTGAAAACCCATGTCTACAAAAAGTACAAAAATTAGCCAGGTGTAGTGGCACACATCTGTGGTCCCAGCTACTCAAGAGCCTGAGGTGGGAGGATCACCTGAGCCTGAGAGGTGGAGGCTGCAATGAGCCATGATGGTACCACTCCAGCCTGGGCAACAGAGTGAGATTTATTTTCTCTCTCTCTCTCTCTCTCTCTCTCCTCTCTCACTCTCTCTCTCTCTATATATATATATATATACACATATATATACACATATACATATACATATATATATCACTGAGTTGAAAAGATTAAGACTTTTTTAACTTAGTTTATTTGGACTCAGTGTTTTGTTTGTAGCTTTTAAATGTTAATTTAAGCTTTACAAATCTGCTTTGAGATTTGTCCTGAATTTCAGCACAACTCAACTTTCAGTCTGCAGATGAATTTGTCCACTGCCAGATATGCTGAGGTCTGAGCAAGGGTCTATCGTCTGGACCGAGAGGCATCCCTCACTAAGGCAGGAATATTTCAATAGGGATAAATGTGACAGGGTCCTCTGTCTGTCAATGAGTCCTGGAAATTGGATGCTGAGCCTAGAGACAGCTTGCAATTTAAGGGTTACTCTGTTGCCATTTGGAAGGTGTCAATAGGGAGTTGGGACTCTTCCTGTTCCAACAGACACATACTTCTTAACTTGTGAATCCATAAATAGCCTCCTGTCTGCTGAGCCCCAGTGTGCTGTGACAATGCAGGAGCGAGACAGCATGCAGAGGCTCCCTCTGTGTACTAAGCGCTTGCAACACCATCTGCTTTCGTCTGTATTTAGGGGCTAGTTTGTTAGCTCAGAGTGCTAACTAGTTACGATTGCAGGGGCCTGATGCTGCCCAGGCCTTATTCAATCAAAAGAAAACCTAATATTCAAACAGAAAAAAGAGGAGCCACAACTGAAGAATTTTGCATCTGTCGCCTGCTTCATTCTCTACCCAAGCTCAAAGTTCTCTCCTTTAGGGAATCCAGCCATATATTCATGTGACTGTCTGCTCTGTTTGGGGCCTACTTCAGGAAACTGCAAATACCTTTGCTTACGGCTGGCTGATTACAGCTCCCTTAGCTTGGAAACACATGTGTGGTGTGTGGGTCCTGTGGACTGAATGTATGTGTCCCCCCCAGATTCATATATTGAAGCCTTAATCCCCATGATGGCATTAAGAGGTGGGGCTTTTGGAGGTAATGAGGTCAGGAGGATGGAGTTCTTATGATGGAATTAGTGACCCTGTAGGAAGAAACACAAGAGAGACGATCTCTTCACCATATGAGGACACAAAAAGAAGGTGCCGTCTGCAAACCAGGAATCGAGTCCTCACAAGACATTTGATCTACTGGTACATTAGTCTTGAACTTTCCAGCCTCCAGAGCTGTGAGAAATACATTTCTATTGTTTACAAACCACCCATTCTGTAGTATCTTGTTATAGCAGCCTGTCTTAGTCCGTTTCATGCTGCTATAACAGAATGTCTGAGACTGGATGATTTGTAAAGAACAGAGATTGCTTTCTTACAGTTCTAGAGGCTGGGGAGTCCAAGGTTGAGAGGCTGCACCTGGTGAGGGGCTTCTTGCTGTGTTATCCCATAGTGGAAAGCAGAAGGGCAAGAGAGCATAAGACAGAGAGAGAGAGAGAGAGAGAGAGAGAATGCATGAGAGAGGGAACCGAACTTGCTTTCCTAACAAACTTACTCATTACTATCCAAACTATCTTACAAGATAGTGTTGTTAATTTACTCAGGAGGACAAAGCCTGCATGACCTCATCACCTCTTAAAAGTCCCACCTCTCAACGCTGTTGCTGACAAGGGAATAAGTTTCCAACACATAAAGTTTGGGGACATATTTATCCCGCAGCACAGCCCAAATGGACTAAGACAGTGGGTGCGTGGGGTGTTTAGGACGGAAAATGTAAAATGTATTTGAGCGAGAAAGTTTCTGCCTCTGGTTTGTTACTCTAGGACACTAAGAAGCTACGGCTACCCAGGGGAATTGGCCCAGATCATGTAAATATTGGGTATCCTGTTCCCACTTTCACTTTTCATTCAAAATGTGGCTTGTGGAAGAGCAGCTTTGCGTAAGAAATTTGGGGAGCAGAGCTGGGAAGTGAAGGAAGGAGAAGCAAGCATGTCTTATCTTGGGTGCTCTGATGGGCAGCAGGACTGGTTCCCTTCCAGTAGCTGGTGCAGGGAGAGGGTGGGGAGCTGGAGAGAAGGTCAGGGCCGCACACCACCGAGTCCAGGGCAGGGCGGGTGCCCCAGCCGCAGAACAGTCAGGATATGGCGAGCTCTGTCTCCCAGATCCACAGAGCCTGGTTACCCTAGGCTGAAGCAAATGCAAGAGCCGAGGAGTGGGTGTCTGTGGTCAGGATCCACGGAGGTGCTGTGGAGTGGGGATGCCCAGCAGGACCTGGAGCCCTTGTACACAGTGCCTCTGCTGTGCTGGAGCTTCCTGTGGAGGCCTGATGTCTGAAGGCAGGGTGTGGTTTAACTGGCACTAGACAAAACTAGAAAGGGTGGGGCAGGAGTGAAAGGGTTGAGTGTGAAGAATATGGCTTTGGAGTCACATGGACCGACTCCAATCCCAGTTCTACCACTCGGCAGCTGTCACCAGGGCAAGTAGCTCATCTTCCCTGAGCCTCCATTTCTTCTCTCTAAATAGGGAATAAAAGTACCTCCCTCGCAAGGTTTTAGTGAGGACCTGAGATCAATGTATGTAAGGGAGTCTTGCAACCGCTATTATCAACTACAGGAGTCAGTGACGGGATAGGGGAGATTTGCTAGGATCCACAAGTGTTTTCTGACACAGAGGGAAGGTTTACATGCTGTCAGTTACATATTCTGCAACATTTATCACACAGCATCACCGTGTCTGAAGGGCTGTATCAAGGTCGCAAAGCCCAGGCCCTTCCCTGGAAGCCTCCATAGGCAGGTAGAGGATCCTGGGGTGGACAGATCGTGCCTGCACTCTGGCCTGTCCCCCAGAATCCAGCAGTGTCTGGAGAGACCAGACAACACAGTCTGGTGAGCAAAGCCCATGTAAAATTTACAGACAGGATGTAACCAATTTTTTAATGGAGATTTAATGACTAATAAACAAGAAAACTATCCTAATAAAATCCTAAGCAAATCAATAAACAAGGCACCCACTGAAGGATGGCTTTAATGAAATGAGCCTACTTGGCCGCCAGACACTCAAGTCAAACAGTTAATGTAATTGCCTTTATCCACCACCTTCCCTAAGATCAAAAGTGTTTCTTGAGTCCCTTCAGAAAACATCCCATGCCTCGCAGGACTGCCACTTCCAACCTAGGTGCATGTAGGCAGTCCTCTCTGAGGTCTTATGGATCATCTGACTCCAGGGTGGTGGGCTTTCTGAGAACCCTTCTGCCTGGCCCTGATAAATATCACTGTGCTGAAGTTGGCTGGGCAGGGCCTGAGCAGAACTTGCCTGCTACCAACATAGATGCAAACAGCTCAGGTTTATAGTCTTGCGAGTGTAGCAGATGTGATTTCCCAGACTTGGAAAGCTCCCGCAGTCTAGCTCTTCAGAGCAAGAATCATGTTTATCTGCGTTTCTACAGGACAGTCCAGTGCAATCATCCTCGTAGGCCGGGCAAGAGGGGCCCAGCCATGGGAACTGTGCTTCAGTGGGTCCTGCAAGTCACAAACAGACACCATATAAATTCAGTAAGGAACACAGCATCTCTGCCCCTCAGAAGCCAGCATCCTGTGCTGGCTCAGAGCTTGCCCTAACCCTAAACATCTGCTCTCAAGACTAACACCATTCAGGGCCCAGGGAGACACTTCTCCACTCTCTTGCTTCATGGCCACAGATAAAAAGCTGCTGTGTCTCACCGATACAAACATCTGTGACACCACAGAAGGTCACCCCTTCAGATACAGGCAGGATATGAGCTGTGGAAACTTTGAGGTAAGAGTAATTATTTAACTTGTTGAATCCTCCCTCTTGGCATAAACGCAATTGATTCTTGCATAGCTAATCTCATTTTCCCTTTCCTCCCTCTCATCTCCAATCCCTGGTTCCAGTGCATGTGCTGGCTAGCAGCGGTTCATGGTAGAGGCTGGGCTCAGACTGTCTTAGTACTCAAAAATTGGTAAATAGATGTGTAGGTTGCAACTTAACATGTACAAGACAATGACAATGACACTAGACCCTCGGCAACTAGATGGATGCCAAATGCCAGAACCATAAAATAGTTTTAATTTTATAAAAATATTTAATAAGGCCGGGTGTGGTGGCTCATGCCTGTAATCCCAGCACTTTGGGAGGCCAAGGCAGGTGGATCACCTGAGGTCAGGAGTTCAAGACCAGCCTGGCCAACATAGTGCAACCAGTCTCTACTAAAAATACAAAAATTAGCAGTGCATGATGGCACATGCCTGTAGTCCCAGCTACTCAAGAGGCTGAGGCAGGAGAATCGCTTGAACTCGGGAAGCAGAGGCTGAGGTGAGCTGAGATCACGCCATTGCACTCCAGCCTGGGCAAGACAGAGTGAGACTCTGTCTCAAACAAACAAACAAAAAATATTTAATAAGATATAATCACTTTTTCAAAAAACGTAAATAAACATTGCAGCTTTATTTAAATAAATTTGACTTACACTTCGGACGATTCATAGCTTTTAAATTTTCATAGATGATTTTGTATATTTTAAGCCAAAAATAACTTTTGAAAACATACACTCGATTTAATTTCTGATGAGAATATATTCAAGTTTTTTACACTTCAAATACAATTCTCTGTGTTTTCGATCCTTTGAATCATTGAGCTTGAATGCAGTTCAGATTGTGACAGGATAGGGTGTGCGAAAATGGAGCTCAAAAAAGAGAAAAAGGTGAAAAAAGGCAAATAGAAAATCTTCAAGGGGACGGTCTGCTTAAATTTTTAAACACTTGAAAGCGTGAAATTTAGGACAGTCTGGTGAGCAAAGCCCACGTAAAATTTACAGACAGGATGTAACCAATTTTTTAATGGAGATTTAATGACTAATAAGCAAGAAAACTATCCTAATAAAATCAGCAGTTTGAACAGGTCAAATAAGATCCCTGAAACTCCATATTCGTTACTGTCTGAGGATTTAGTTACTAATCAGAACAATGAGAATGTAAGTGGGCCTTTGATTCTGCTTGGTTGGGGCCCATGAGTGTTCAGGGTAGTCCCGGGCTTTCTGGGTTCTCATCAGCAAACTGGCCCTGCTGGGGATGGTGGGCATAGATTCGCATCCTCTGAACCAGGGACTCTGCCACCAGGCCCCAGGGCCACCACTCACTGGATCAGATCCTTTCTTCTGGAAAATTTCAATTCAAGACAGGCAGAGAGAGAGTCAATTGGCCAACAGCATGTTCTGGTAAGAACAAGGCCTCATACATAATCACAAAGTTTCTAGCACAGCATCAGCAAGAAAATAGGCTTTAATAATGCTTTTAAAATTTAATTGAAAATCATCAACAAGTTTGCACTCCCCTGTGCAGGAGGATTCTTTTTTTTTTTTTAGACAAATTTTCACTGTCACCCAGGCTGGAGTGCAGTGGCATGATTGTGGCTCACCACAGCCCTGACCTCCCAGGTTCAAACAATCCTCCCGCCTTGGCCTCCCAAGTAGCTGGGACCACAGGTGCATACAGCCACCACACCTGGCTAATTCCTTTATATTTTGTAGAGACAGGGGGTTCTCTCTATGTTGCTCAGGCTGGTCTTGAACTCCTGAGCTCAAGCAATCCTCCTGCCTCAGCCTCTCAAAGGGCTGAGATAGGTTATCTATTCTTTAAACAAATATATATTGAGCATCAGCATTGTGGCAGGCATCAGGAAGAACTGGGAGTGAGGTAGAGACCCTGACCCTGTGGAGAAGGCAGATGAGATTCAAAGAAACACGCAAGATGGCCTGCAAGGAAACACTATTGCTTATCACAGAGAGGCACGTTTCTCAGAGAGAATTGGCTGGAAGAAGGAGCAGCCCCATGGTCCTCTGCTCCCTGCCTACCTGTGGCCTTCTTGAGAGTTCTCTCCCTGGCTGGTCCTAATCATGGTTTTCCTTCCTGTCTGCCTTCCTCTCTTCCTCCCTTTCGTAAGTAACCAGCCCCTGTGGGTTTATGTGGGATAAAACCTGGGAGTCTTATTAGGGAGAGGCAGTATTCAAATGAAAGGAAATTCAGAGAAGGGAGGCTGCATTACTGAAGCACTGGGCTTTTTTAAAAGTCATAATGATTATGTCCTCAACCTCAGAGAAATAAGCTTGTGCTGGAGTTGGAGAACTGGCTGCCTGAGGCATCTGGGATGTAAATGTGGTTTCCCCAGATTCAGTTGGTGGTGTTAAAAAAGAAAAAACACAGGCTTGTGAGAGGGCCCAGAATTAGAAAAAAAATAAGAAGCTGGAGCTGTAGATGAGTGGAAGTCTCACTGATTCCTATAGAAATAGAGTATTTAAAATTAACTTGGTATAAAAATAATCAGGAATATGGAGTTGATTTACTATCTATGTTTCCCATTGCTTGATTCAATTTCTGTTTTGAGAAATCCATCATGTATTCAGGTTCCAAAGACTCAATTCTAGCTCTGCGCTTCAGTAACCACGGCTATGGCCTCTTCTCAGGAGTTCACACATCTGCAAGCTGGACCGCTACGGTTGCCTATTTGACCTCCTCGGCCAGCTGGGGCTTTGACCTCGACCCTGCAGGTTGTCTGTGCCTGTCTGGGCAAAATTTTTAGATTCCTCCTGTATTAGTCCGTTTTCACACTGCTGATAAAAACATACCTGAGACTGGGTAATTTATAACGAAAAGAGTTTTAACGTGGCTGGGTGCGGTGGCTCACGCCTGTAATCCCAGCACTTTGGTTGCCGAGGTGGGTGGATCACCTGAGGTCAGGAGTTTGAGACCAGCCTGGCCAACATGGTGAAACCCCATCTCTACTTTAAAAAAAAAAAAAAAAAAAAAAAAATTAGCCAGGCACAGTGGCATGTGCTTGCGGTTCCAGCTACTCAGGAGGCTGAGGCAAGAAAATTGCTTGAACCTGGGAGATGGAGTTCGCAGATTGCAGTGAGCTGAGATCACGCCACTGCACTCCAACCTGGGCAACAGAGCAAGACTCCATCTCAAACAAATAAATAAATAAAATTAAAAAATAAAGAAAAGAGGTTTAATGGACTCACAGTTCCACATGGCTGGGGAGGCCTCACAATCATGGCAGAAGGTGAAGGAGGAGCAAAGGCACGTCTTACATGGCAGCAGGGAAGAAAGAGCTTGTGCAGGGGAACTCCTCTTTATAAGACCATCAGATGTCATGAGACTTATTCACTATCATGAGAACAGCACAGGAAAGACCAGCATATGATTCAATTACCTCCCATTTGGGTTCCTCTCATGACACATGGGAATTGTGGGAGCTACAATTCAAGATGAGATTTGGGTGGGGACACAGCCAAATCATATCACCTCCTTCAGAGAACATCTTGCACATTCCTAGAGTAGTCCAGTGACTTTGGGCCTTTTTATTTTATTGGTCTGTTTCCCCAAGGCTCACTGTTACAGCCACATACAAGAGCACAGGCCCGTGGCTTGATAATTCAGAAATAAGCAAGTCAATCTTTTTAAAAAGTTAAAAGTATGAACGAAAGCACAGAGTCTCAATTGCGAAGGCTGATGATTTTCTGGTGATCATGTCTTGTGTTTATTAAGTAATATCATGGCCATAAATTTGTTCTGAGGCATACGAGGTGCAGGAAATATTACACTCCTTCATTCTTCTCAGTCATTTCTTACCTGGTCTGCCCCCACCACCAGTGGGGTGGTGGCCATTACTTCTCCACTTTGAGAGTGACCCATCCCTTGGACAAGAGGCTCTGGGGGTTCCTCTGTCCTTCAGGGAAGTCCCTGCCCCTCTGTTCCATTCCCCTAGCCCACAGCCTCAGGATCCTTGTGGGGTCAAGAGCTGTGCAGCCTTTGTGCCAGTCTCTCCCTCAGTCACTTCCCACAGCATTACACTGCGTGTGCTTTAACATTATGCTAAGTTAAATATGCAAGTCACAAAAAGACAAAAATTATATGATTACACTCCACCAAGTTCCCACCACCCAAGTCAGTTCCTGCAAGTGGGTGCAGGCCCTGCTTCTCTTCATCCTCCCTGGCTTGGGAAATCCTACTGCTCCATGGACGGGTGCACCTCCCTGCCAACACTAAGAGCCTCCCCCCTCTGGGGTAACCCAGCCCTGGGTATTATAAAGCTAAACTTTTAAAAACAAAGGCCCAATATCCATATGCAAAAGAATGAAGTTGGACCTCTACCTCACATCATAAACAAAAATTAACTCAAAATGGATCAGTGACTTTAGTGTAAGAACTAAGCCTATGAAGCTCTTAAGAGAAGACATACGGATAAATCTTCAGGACTTTGGATTTGAGAATAGATTCTCAAATAGGACACCAAAAGCTTGAGAAACAAAAGAAAAAATAGATAAATTGAACTTTATCAAAATTAGAAATGTTTGTGTATCAAAGGACAGTCTCAGGAAAGTGGAAAGACAAATTATAAGATGGGAAAAATGTTTGCAAATCATGTATCTGATAAGAATCTAGTATCCAGAATATATAAACAATTCTTACACTCACCAGCAAAAAGGCAAACAACCCAACTTAAAAATGGGCAAAGGACTTGAATGGACATTTCTCCAAAGAAGATATGCAAATGGCCAAAGAGCACATACAAAGGTGCTAAACATTATTAGTCCTCAGAGAAATGCAAGTCAAAACTACACGAGATGCCACTTCACAACCGTTAGGATGGCTATAATCATTAAAAACAAAAGACAAAAACAAACAAACAAAAAAGAAGACTGGGCACAAGTGGTTCATGCCTGTAATCCCAGCACTTTGGGAGGCCGAGGCAGGTGGATCATGAGGTTAAGAGATCAAGGCCATCCTGGCCAACATGGTGACACCCTGTCTCTAATAAAAATACAAAAATTAGCTGGGCATGGTGATGTGTGCCTGTGATCCCAGCTACTTGGGAGGCTGAGGCAGGGGAATCACTTGAACCTGGGAGGCGGAAGTTGCAGTGAGCCGAGATTGCATCACTGCACTCCAGCCTTGCAACAGAGCGAGACTCCATCTCAAAAACAGAACAAAACAAAACAAAAATTAGTATTGACAAGAATGTTGAGAAGCTGGAACCCTTGTGCATTGCTGGTTGGGAATGTAAAATGGTGCAGCTACTACAAAAAAACAATATGGCAATTCCACAACAAAATTAAACGAAGAATTGGCTGGGCGGGATGGCTCACACCTCTAATCCGAGCACTTTGGGAGGCCAAGGCGGGTATATCACTTGAGGTCAGGAGTTCGAGACCAGCCTGGCCAACATGGTGAAACTCCATCTCTACTAAAAATACAAAAATTAGCCGGGCATGGTGGTGGGCACCTGTAATCCCAGCTACTCAGGAGGCTGAGGCAGGAGAATCACTTGAACCCGGGAGGCAGAGATTGCAGTGAGTTGAGACAGGACCACTACACTCCAGCCTGGGCAACAGAGTGAGAATCCATCTCGAAAAAAAAAAAAAGGAAATCCTGCACATGCTACATCATGGATGAACTCTGAGGACATTATACTAAGTTACATATACAAGTCACAAAAAGACAAGTATTATATGATTATATTTTTATGAGATAGTAGCCAAATTCATAGAGACAGAAAGTGGAATGGTGGTTGCCAGAACCCATGGGGAGCGGGGAATGGGGAGTGACTGCTTAACAGGTAGGGAGTTCTCTTTCTGGGTGATGAAATTGTTTGGGATTTGATAGAAGTGGTTATTGCACAGCATCATGACTGTACTAAATGTCACAGAATTGCACACTTTGAAATGGTTAATTCTATCTTATATAAATTTCACAATTAAAAAAAAAACTTGTTAATTATCCGTTGGTGGTCCTTGCTTCCAGACTATATATTCTTTTTTTTTTTTTCTTTTGAAACGGAGTCTTGCTTGCTCTCTCATATAGGCTGGAGTGCAGTGGTGCGATCTTGGCTCACTGCAACCTTTGCCTGCCTGGTTCAAACAATTCTCCTGCCTCAGCCTCCCAAGTAGTTGGGATTACAGGCATGTGCCACCACACCGGGCTAATTTTTGTATTTTTAATAGAGACAGGGTTTCACCATGTTGCCCCGACTGGTCTTGAACTCCTGATCTCAGGTGATCCACTCGCCTTGGCCTCCCAAAGTGCTGAGATCACAGGCATGAGCCACCACGCCCAGCCCAGGCTACATATTCTTCAGTAATCTTGTTTTGGGGGGGTTAGGGGAATAATAGGAAGCAAAACCTGGTTCATTTCCGAGCATTTTTTTTTCTCTATTTTAGAAAGTGCTCTTGTATATGTTATTGCCTTTGAACTTCACAACAATCCTGGAGGTAGATAAGGCAGCTGTCATCAACCTAATTCAACATATGAAGAAACTGAGGCTCAGAGACACTCACTGACCTCCCCAAGGTCATGCAGACAGAAATTCAAAAATATTCAGACCCCTGTTCTAAGAACATCCACTGTTAGATCTCCCTGGAGAGCAGAAGTAGGGTTCAGGCTTTCTTATCACCATGGATACTTAGGACCACCAAGGATGAGCCTGGGGGCAATTTCCATTGCATTGTTTCTGAGCCTTGTGAAGCCTTCATGACTATTTTAGCTAAACTCAACATGTGTACTGAGTGAGGCTGGACCCACCCATGCTCCCACCCCACCCCATCACCCCACCACCTCAATCATCAGCCCTCAAAGAGGAGCTCTGCTCTGCATTTCAAGGAGTCTACAGGTAGAAGGAGCAAACAGGCTTAAAGCCTGATCTCGCCAGGTAGACAGTCTTCCTTGTCTTGTCTCCTCTTACCTTTGTCAGGGGGACCTGGGTTGGAGAGCTTCTGCCTGCCGGGAGGGTGTTCTCAGCCTTGGAGGACGAAGCAGGACCAGGAAGGGTTCAGAAGAAAATAACCTTTGGAGCTGACTTGGCTAAGCCTTGGCTTAAGTTTCAAGGGGAAGAGGTGAAAGTTTCTACCTTGCACCGTGCAACCATCCAAGAGAGGTCAGCAGATGAAGATTCTGGGCAAGTAGCAGAATTCAAGATATTTTGTTTCTCCTGCAGGCAGATGGTGGAGGGTGTGTTTAGATCTAGATAAGAATTGGAGGAGAATCTATTATGTGGCATCACGGAGCACTGATACTGGGATGCCCTCAACGTGGCCTAGACCTTGGGGATTTGGGGCTGGGATGCCCTCAGGAGCTCAGCCTCAGGAATGGGGTCACCAAATGACGGAATATTACCATCATCAAAGCAAATGCACCATCACACAGTGGGGCTAGGGAGGGGAGATGGCAGGCCATGCCAGCCTTTTGGGATGTGGAATTGGGTGGGAGATGGGCGGCCTGCTGTAGGGTCACATTCAAGCCCAGTGTTGAGAAGTTGGAAGATGGTGATAAGCAAGCTTGCTGATGGGTAGGTGAATAATAAGCCTTGCGGTTGAACAAAGGCTGGACCAGGGCCTGTGTGTCCTGTTCCTTCTCCCTGGGAAGTAGGCTCTGTCATCTCCTTCTGCAAATGAATCAATGAGTGAAGAAGTCAAACCCAGGAGCCTGTGTTGTGGGGCAACCGGGCCCACAAACAATCCCAAAGGAAGGTAGTGTTATTTTTCTTCTGCCTTTTATAGCATTTTCTCTTAAGTTTATTATGGTGGTGAGGATACTGCCAAAAGTCTTGAAAATACTAAAACACAGGGTCATATTTTTAAAGCCAAGCCTTTTTAGACCTTGGGAAGCAGGGAAGCAAAGATAAAAGGCAGCAGGGTGAAGACGGCTATAACAGCTGTCATTAACATAAATAGTGGTCATCAATGTTATAATATTCCTACCACTGACAATAAGAAGATAATACTGAGGGCAGCCTTGGGACATCCAGGAGTCTGGGGTTGCCTTCTAGGTATTATCAGGATTCAGCCATGAAATCAACGGATCCTGGCCAAGGCTTCCCGGGAGGGGTGAATCTGGACAGGCCTGGAGGAAAGATGTAAAAGAGAAAGCAGGGAAACAAGTGGCCAACACAGCTTCTCCCCTGGCAATTTCTGGCCTGGGCTTTTTCTTTTCCAAGCCTGAACCACTGATTGCTTGGGTGAGAAGGCAGGAGCCTTTCCACAGCCCTGATCGTATCTAATGTCTCAATGCCAGAAACACCTTCAACATCTGACCCTAGTGCTAGAGAATGTGATTAGGGGACGTTGGCAGCAGACAGCCTCAGTGCAGCAACCTCGCTTCCATCCATCCGTGTGACTCTCCTGATTTGCCCTGAGGAACTCTGGAACACTTTTGGAGGGTCTCCTGAGATCCATATTAGAAGCTCAATAAAGATCAACAATGTTCTACCAATGTGGATGGCAAATTAGTGCATCACCTTCGTATCCCTCTCAGAAGGTCACAGGATAAATCTGCCACTGCCATGGGTGAGCCCTCAGGCCAGGTGCCCTGGACCACTGCAGGGCCTTCTGTGTCCTCAGGATGTACTCAGGAGGCCAGACCTGAGCTCCATCCAATTTAGACTTGAATTTTTTCCCCATGAGAGGAGCATCAGTACACAAGGCATTGTTTCCAGTGGGGGCAAAAGACTGGCAGTGAGAGAGCCCAAGATGCTCCCTGTTCCCCCTCACCTTGCTGCAACCAGGAAAGGCCTCTGGGGGCTGGACATGTCTTTGGGGAGTCTGAGGCCACTCCTTCCTCCAACTTCCCTAAATCTTCTGTAAATATTTCCTACTCTCTTTGCTGTGTGTGGATGGAATTTAGTAGGGGGACCTCGAAGAGATGCTGAGTTCTGTGCACAGATTGCCATGGAAGAAAAATCAAATTTTGTGCCCTTGGATCTAAAGGATGATGGGCAGCTGAAAGTCAGCTGTGTACATAAGACCTGGCACAGAGTGCGTGTTCAATAAAGGGTGCCTGCGAGCATTTCCTAACGTTAACCAAGCAAGTGCACTGTGTTTCTGGGCTCCCAGCCAAGGGTCTCTGGTGTCCCCGCATTTTGCTGCAGGAAAGGGACCACAACATAGAGCAAGCAGAAGCAAAAGTAGCTCCCAGACACAATTGGGGGCCTGGCCTTGGCCCCTGCAGAGGGACTGCTGCCCACTGCTCACAGTAAAAGTGGGCACCACACTCTGACTGTGTGGCTTTCATGATGCCGCCTCCTCCAGGCAGGCTGCCCTGAGTTCCCAGAGAACCTGTACATTTCCTCTGACCTTACTGCTCCTCTGTAAGGATACCTGGCTTGTCCGCTGCACCTCATGGATGGCACTTTTTAATTTATTTTTTGGTTATTTTTATGCTTTCAAATGTTCACTATTATACTGTCTGCTACTTGCACCTCCTTGAAGGTAGAGACTTTCTGCTCATCTTTGCATCACTCACAGGCCTAGCTATGTGCTTCTCCCCAAGACACACTGCAGACTTTTGTACATGCAAAAAACTTCATTCCCAAAGAGTTTCCAACAAGGGTTTTAGAAGATTCAGTGCTCAGCCCAAGAGGATGTTCTGTGACCTTGATTTTTGTATGCCTCTCTGAACACAGATGGGCACGAGAGCGTTGACATGCCACAGAGGTGGCAAAGGAACTTGTGGTTAGAGGGCCACTGTACCTCACACCCTGCTCTTTAGAGCTTCATAACTAGGGTGACCACATAGCTTGTGGCCCAAGCCACTGAACATTGAGAGTGAAACGGAGCCACTCTTAATAGCTAGGCAGGACCACAGACATGCCTGGCACCAGGACGGGGCCACACCTCCAGCCTCTGGTCTCCTCCACACACTTTACCAAGTGAGACTCTAACTGCAGCCCTATGGTTTCAAAATTGTTCTGCAACTACTCTGGCCACTAAACTCAATTAATATACTGTTTACTAAGAATCGGAATAGTGGAGCTAGAAGGGATCTTTACAAATTTCTAATCACCTCTGCAGATGAGGAAACTGAGGCTGAACTTACTCAAAACTACTTCCTGAAATGCAGAACAGATTTTCTTTAATGCCACTTTTTAATTTTTTATATTTTAAAAAATTTGTTTTGAAACGGAGTTTGGCTCTTGTTGCCCAGACTGGAGTGCAATGGCACAATCTTGGCTCACCGCAACCTCTGCCTCGCAGGTTCAAGAGATTGTCCTGCCTCAGCCTCCCGAGTAACTGGATTACAGGCATGTGCCACCATGCCCGGATAATTTTGAACTTTTAGCAGAGATGGGGTTTCTCCACATTGGTCGGGCTGGTCTTGAACTCCGGACCTCAGGTGATCTGCCCGCCTCAGCCTCCCAAAGTGCTGGAATTACAGGCGTGAGCCACTGTGCCTAGCCTTTAATGCCATTTTTAAAATGCCTTTTCACAAAATGATTCCGCTTCAACTTATCTCTGCTTCAGATGAGCCAGTTGTGATTCATTTGTTCATTCATTCGTCAGGTTTAAAAACATGAACTATGGGATGCCTATGGCAGCACCAGGCAAGCTGATGGCTAAAGAGAGCAGTGGCCGCCTTTCAGGGGACTGCAGCGTCCTGGGAGAGAGACTCAGGGAGACTAGGAGATGGCGACGCATGGGAAAGGGTCTGCAGGAGGTCAGCCTGGGAAGCCGGGCAGGAGCCAGGGAGGGCTGGGCTGCTCCACCGGCTGCGGGGCAGACAGGGAGTGGGGCCCCAGGGGTTTCCCAAAGACATGCTGACACTTAAGCTGAATTTTTAGAACTGAGCAGGTTTTTAGTTTGTTTAGTTTTAGTGATAGAGTCTAGATGGGATCTCAGAACCACCCTCCAAAGTTACGAGGAAGGAAAGGACACCTAGAAGTCAGGATTTACAAAAAGCAAGAGCTATAACTCCAATTTTAAAAAGATGAAAAGAACATGTTTCAAAACTACATACCAATTGCTGTAATACTGAGCTTTATTTTAGAAATCTAGAAAATAGGCCAGGCATGGTGGCTCATACCTGTAATCCCAACAATTCGGGAGGCCGAGGCAGGAAGATTGCTTGAGCCCAGGAGTTCAAGACCAGCCTGGGCAACATGGCAAACCCCTGTCTCTACAAAAAATAAAAATATTAGCTGGGCATAGTGGCGCACGCTTGTAGTCCCAGCTACCTGGGAGGCTAAGGCGGGAGGATCACCTAAGCCTGGGAGGTAGAGGCGGTAGTGAGCTGTGATTATGCCCCTGCACCCCAGCCTGGGTGACAGAGCAAGACGCTGTCTCAAAAAAAAAAAAAGAAAAAAAAATCTAGAAAATGTTGAAGAGATGCTTGGGATTGAATATACAGTCTTTAAAGTCAGATGGACCCTGGGTGTATGTAAGTCTTTTTAGTTCTAAGTCCTTGAGCAACTTATTCAAGCTCAGTCCTATCGTCTGTAGACTGGAGATAAAAATATTTATGTCAAGGGGTCATTGTGAGAATTCAATGAAAATGTGAAAAGTGCTTTGCGCAGTGTCTAGCACAGAGTAAATATTCAATAACTGTATTATTTTTATTTATAATACGTGTGATGAGTAGGAACCAATTTGGTTCCCTCAGAATATTATACTAATTTAATTTTAATTTCAATTTTGGTAGTTTTATAGCTATACCCACGATGTATCAGGATTTTAGCAGAGTTCTGACAAAATCATCCTTACACCACAAGCAACCATCCTTATGTTTGTGGTGGGAATTCTAAAGGGTGATTAATTGTCTCAGGGAGGAAGTGTGGGGAACCAATCAAGACCAAGTACAGAGGGGGCTTTGTTTATATCTTCAATGTGTTATTATTTAAATAATCCCAAGGAAATATGGCAACATGTTTAGGTGGAGAATGCTCACTTCCCACCAGTGGCTTGTTTTTCTTTCAACAATGACTTTTGCCTTGGAAATTCTGTAACAGCCTGCAGCCTGCCTAAATCACTCTCAGTTGAAACTGCTCCCTGAACAGCACTGAATCTTTTGTGATGGATCATTACAGTTTGAACAATGTTTTAAAATTGGAAATGAGGGTGGTTCTGTGCATAACATCACAGAGCCAGCAGTAGAACTGGGATTGGAAGCTAAAAACAGCACGAAGTGTGACATTTTACAGCACATCTTGTTGGTTCCTGGCAGGAAAATTCTGTTTCCAAGACTCATACTAAGAGCCACAGATACCAGAGTGAAAGCCCAAACCCTGATTTGCCAAAACCACTTGAGATGTAGAATATTACCTTCTCCAAATCACTGCGAGTGAAGTCTTTCCTCGAATGCAACCAAGATTTTCAAGAAACCACTTTTTAAAATGTGACTCTGACATTGTAAAATGGTTATTTTTAAAGTAAAATCAATTTTTAGTGAGTATTTGTGTTGCCAGACACATCAGATTGTTTCTTGGTTTTAGTTTCTTCTTCTTTTTAATGTATAAAATACAGGTTAAGTAGATCTAAATTATGTGAAATATGATACTCACTAGCTGTTACAAAATCCAAGTATTATTTTATTATAGAGTGAAAAGACAAGTTAAAAATCTAGTTAATGCCTGGCCTGATTTGATATGCTGAGATAATCCTTTTTTTTTTTTCAATAGGGCTGATATTAGAGGAAATGAGCTTTATACAATGCCTTTGGCGTAGAGTGCACTTACTGTGTAGATAACTGTAACAGCTCACTATTGCTGCATAACAAGCAACCCCAAAACTCAGTGGCTTAAAAAACATAAACATTGGAATTCTTATTCACGAGTCTGCAAGTCAGCTGGCAGTTCTGCTGATCTGAGCCAAGCTTTGCTGACCTTGGCCGGGCTCCCTCAAGCTTCTTTGGTTGGCAGGCAGGTGGGATGGGGCAGGCCAGTTGGTCTACGATGAGCTCACTTGCATGACAGTGGTTGCTTGGCTGCTGGCTAGGGCACTGGGATATAACTGTGTCCCAAGTATTTCACCCAGCAGGTTGTCCTGGGCTTGTTATCGCAGCTAGGCAAGGGTCTAAGAAAGAGAAGGGGGACGAGCAAGACCTCCTGAGAGCTAGGTTTGGTGGTAGCACACCAATTCTGCCTCTTTCTGGTGGCCACCAGGTCTATGAAAAGAGCACAGATGCAAGGAGGGAACAATTGAGTCCACTTTTGCAATCTGTTGCACTACAGGAACCACGCCTTGAGGGAGAATGCTTTGACTTGTTCTTCTTTATTGTTGGGAAAGTCTTTTCTAAATGACCTTCTAATTTCTCTTCTGGTTACATACCATAGCATATGAAGTGTTTTCTGGGATTTCACCAGTCACAGGGTGCTGAATCTCCTCACCTCCAAATGTGGTTTTATTAGAACTGAACTTAGAAATGGAAAATGTTATAAAAAATCTCCTGGAAGTGGATTGATTGCTTCCAAGCAAACACATGCTCTATTGTCTTAACCTCCAACTCTAAAACTGTTTAGTTTTTGATCACTGCTCAGAATCAGATATCATGGGGAACAGTACCTACTGAAATGCTTTCATCTACTAAAAAACTTGAGGTTGAATGAATTTCACTAATCCACTCTCACAAGGAGATTTTGAAGTGAAATTGGAGGAAACCGAGGTATTTGTATATGTGGACTTGCGCACATTGAGGGAGGGAGTAGAGGGTGTGTGCACATGGATACATGTGTGCTGCAGGGGGGCGGATCAGGAATCACCACCAGTGTCAAGAGAAACCTCACACAACAGGACTAGACTATGGGAAGACTGCTGAGGACAAATACAACTTGCTTTGCATTTTTGCTCATCATTCTAGTCCCTGTCCTCAGAGTTAAGAGGACAGATTTTGAAGTTACACAGGCTTGTGTTAAAGTCCAGATTGGGGGTAAGATCCCAAACTTTCTGAACCTTAGCTTTCTTATTTCTAAAATGAAGATGAAATGTATGCCCCATTGGTGTGAGAGTGAGTGAGCTGCTGTACACAAAGCACTAGTATGGTCCCTCCCACAACATGTGCACTCAGCAAGTGGAAATTATCATAAGCCTTTCAACCTTTTAAGGATTTAATTGCTCCCATGATCTAGTCTAGGCAGAACTGGGAAATGACAAAGGCAGTAAAGAAAAATGGAGTGAAAGCTGGAGAGAGACCTCTCCTTCATCCCTCGCTGCATCCGTCCTCTCCCTTGCCTTGTAGACGGGGGTACCTTGGCATGATCCTGAATGGAATGGGACTTGTGTTCTGTTTATGCTGTGATTGGCAAAGGGTAGGTTGTGGGTGTGCTAGATAAGAAAGATACTTCACTCTGGTCCCGTCTCTGGTCCTTGGACTAGCCCTTCAGAAAGGATGGAGAACAGGAATTAAACGTCTCTGCTTGGGGAAATTTCAGACATAAAGCCCTGGTCCCTTTCAGGACAATTTGGGAAGCAGAGATGGATTTATATCTAATGTTGTCCACAAGCTCTGCCTGGCAGATCAGACAGTGCTGCCAGCAGGGTGAGTTTTGCCCACAGGCATGTGGGACATTTGTCCCAAGGCAATGTCCCTCAGTACTGTGCTAGTCTGCCCTTGCCTCTTGGCTTGTGGGAAGCCCCCAGCAGAACTCCATTCCTCTATTTCAGAATGTGATC
Organism: Pongo abelii; assembly: GCF_028885655.2. Lineage (NCBI taxonomy): Eukaryota > Metazoa > Chordata > Mammalia > Primates > Hominidae > Pongo > Pongo abelii. The sequence goes on from NC_071999.2 coordinate 31,759,018, forward strand.
CCTAGTTACAGGCAACAGTCCCTGGGAGGGGCCACATTTGGTGCAACAGACACAATTATTGTAAGTAAAGGACAGAATAGCTGCCTGTATTAATTTGTTCTCACGCTGCTGTAAAGAACTACCTGAGGCTGGGTAATTTATGAAGAAAAGAGGTTTAATTGACTCACAGTTTCACAGGCTGTACAGGAAGCATGGCTGGGAGGTCTCAGAAAACTTACAATCATGGTGGAAGCCAAAGGGGAAGCAAGCATGTATTCACATGGCGGCAGGAGAAAGAGAGAGCAGAAGGGGAAATGCTACACACTTTTAAACCATCAGATCTTGTGATAAGTCACTCACTATCACGAGAACAGCAAGGTGGAAAACTGCCCCCATGATTCATGACCTCCCACCAGGTTGCCCCGCCGCCACCCACGACATTGGGAATTACAATTCAACATGAGATTCGCGTGGGGACACAGAGCCAAACCATATCACTGCCCCAGAATCACCAGCAATCTGTGGGGCACAGCTTGACAATTACTGAAAAGGTTCATCCCCAAGATTTAGCTGCAAAAATTTATGATCCTGTCTGGCAGAGTTGCTGGAGCAGCTTCTAGAGGTAATAGCCCCAGGACTCCCTGAGGGATGTGCTTGATGTCCACCCAGTGCCACACCCTGGCATCCATACCCTCCAGGTGAACTTGACTTCTCACAGTGCACTTCCCACTCAGGTCTGGAGCAGTTTCACTTTAGCTGGAAACTGGCTCCAGAACTGGTCTAACAGGGGCCAACCACATGCCCTTTCGCAGACATCAGCAGGGTGGACCCAAAGACCACATGCCAGCATTGTTGTGAGAACAGCCTCCCTCACCTCCTCCATAACACCCACCCCTGCCCCACCCGGAACCTTCCACATAGCTGTCCTGGTGGCACTGGGCCTGCCATTGAGCTGGCGCAATGAGAGTTGTGAGCACATGGCAGATTGGGGGTTATTTTTAAACGTCCTTGCTGGGAGGCAGTGGTGACCTTAAAGCAGGTTGTCTCTTTTTCTGGCATTTCAGCTTTATTGTAAAAGCATTTGTTTATAGAAACCGAGAATTCTAAGTGGCAAAAGCACACACATTATGCAAATGACAGATGTTGGCTATTTCCCCTCTCAGCCAAAGGAAACAGAGGGACCAGCTGTGACACGCTCAGTGGGAGGGGAGCAACCAGTCACCCTGTCTTGAAAAGGACTGTCCTCATGAAACATGCTCCTCCTCGAACCCGGGGGTTCTCAGGGGGATCAAGAGATCTCCGAAGATGGGAAGGGTCCCTCTCAGTACCTGCGGGCAGAAGTGTGGGTTCTGCTTCTGGGGTGGCAACGTTCACTCTCCCCCAGAGATTCCCTGCTTGCTGTGTTCCCAGAGAGAGCTGGTGGTGTTTCCTGCCCTGCCCTAGCTCAAGCAAATCCACTTTGCTCTGTCCCATCCAGATGGAGAAGGTCATCATGAAGAGTCCAACACTGCTCAGAGAGCCAAATATGATGGATGCCTGAAGGTCTGTAAGGGTTCTCAGAAGTCAGATCTCTGAAGAAAGAGAAGAATCATAAAAATATATTAATATAATAATATCCTAATACATTAATTATATAACATATGGTTTAAAATGTATTAAATGAAATAATAAATAATATATTAATATTATACTATTATTAGCATATTATTTCAGTGAGCAGTTCTGCAAAAATTTATTACATGGCTTATTATGCCAACATTATGTATGCCCAAGATTGGGGCCCAAAGCCTTCAGTAGCTTACAGTTCAAGGAGAGAGAAAGATGCAAAGCCAAATCACTTTGATAAAATAGCAGTACAGCGATGGGGGTGGGTAGGACAGACGAGGTTGGCCTGTGAAGAATGGACAGAGAAGTTTCCTATCACCAGCACTGGCTCGAGGTACTGGGCTAGTGAAAGGAGAAGAGACCCTCTAAATAAAGTGGCTAATGCGTGGAGAACCCTCTGAAAGAGCAGCCTTGAAGACAGACTTGATGTTTTGGCTCCAGCTGGAAAATCTCTGCTTTAAGGCCCCCACTCGTCAGGCGCAGTGGCTCATGCCTGTAATCCCAGCTCTTTGAGGAACCAACGTGGGAGGATTACTTGAGCCCAGGAGTTCGAGACCAGCTTGGGCAACATAGCAAGACCTCCAACTCTAAAAAAAAAATTAAAATGTTTTTTAATTAGCTGGGTGCAGTGGGGTGCACTGGTAGTCCCAGCTACTCGGGAGGCTGAGGCAGGAGAATCACTTGAGCCTGGGAGGTTGAGGCTGCGGTGAGCTATGATCATGCCACTGCACTCCAGCCTGGGCAATAGAGTGAGACTCTGTCTAAACAAACTAACAAAAAAAAGACTCCCGTTTGAGAACCTGCTTGATTCTCCTGGAGATGTGTGTCCACAGCATGTGTGCCTCGTTCCATGCCAGCACTTGGCACATTGTCACTTCGTTATCTATTTACTCACCTCTCTCTCTCACTAGGTTCAGGCAGTATCCTGGCCATCCCACTGCGTCCCCAGTGCATGTCATAGTGTTGGTCACATAGTTATTAATCAATAAATGAGTGAGTGACTAAATGAAATGCCTTAGAGAAGGCTGAGTTGCTTTTCTACCCTGTTTACTAAGAAACTCTGAGTTCTTTTAGTTCGATTAGAGTGAAAACCCAGATCACTGCTTCCTGTGTTTCAGACCTACTGCCAGAATTTTATTTTTTCAGGGGCAAAATAAGGAACATAGGGATTTAAATGATTTGTAACACGATTATTACAGCTGTCCACTGAAATCCACAAATCAGAAAAGCTCACGGTCTGATTGTATGACTGCAAACAGCCCAAATATCCGCATCCAGACCTGAGCTTCCTACAAGCTTTTATGCAGATTTTTTTGTTTTTTCCAACTTCACGAAGGAAGAGGTGACTCTATGAAGGTAATACGAGAGCCCCATCCCAATTCTTCAGTATTTGAGTTGGAAAAAAATCTGCACAGATGACACATTATGGAGAGTTAGTGAGACTGGATGGTGAAATCCCTGGGAACACAACAGTTTGCTAGAACGATTGGCTCCCACTACCGCACTCTTCTGAGCAAGAATCTCTCCTACTGCTTTCCTATTATCAGCCTTTTTTCAGACCCAGAGGCCTGGACCTGCTTTCTGGAGCCACAAACATAAGGAGGTAATAAAAACTGAAATGGAAAACCAATATTTGCAAATATAAAGTGGCATCCTTCCTTATTCTGCCAGAATCATAACGAGCCAGGCACCTGTGCAGAGACCCACTCTCTTATTAAAACATAAGCCAAAGTGTTCTGGAAATGATCCTTTTCTTTCTTGCAGAGATTTGTTAAATGAAATATGATTCCAGCAATGTAATTCACTCGACTCTTATTATTCAAAGATTTCCTGAGCATTATACCAGATACAACAAGGTTATACTATGAATATAGATATCCAAGATGAAATGCTATGCTCTTCCTTCTCCATAAAGAAAATAGAGTAAATGAGACTTAAAAAAAATTATTTGTATCTATCTATCTGTATATATGGCTGCATACTTCCCTTAAAGAGATAGAATGTAAAGAATTCTCTGGGGACATCAGTTAAACTTGAGAGGAGTGTGATGAGGTGTGTATACTTCTGATTGGGTCTGGGCAAACTAAGGGAAGCCTTATAATAATATGTATTGCTTCTTGCCTTTTTGCCTCACATGATGAAGGACAAAAGATTACCAATTTTCACTTAATTATTTTGGGTTTGCTATTATATATAGAAATTTCTCACAAATATTTTTTCTGCTTTTCTAATATTTAGCTGTATTATTTCTGTTTCATGGTATGCAGCTTTGAGCAGCTGAAGTTAAATAGAAGTGGTATCAGAAGATACATGGAGACACAGTTCAGTATTTTGATTCCCTGGTTCGAGTTCAAGTCCCATCTCTCAGCCTTCCTAAGTCACATAGCCACTCAGAGCCTCTGACTTCTCCATGAAAAGTGGAGGTGATAATGCCTTCCTTATAGATTTTCCTGAGATGTAGATGCAGTATCTGGCATGCACTAGGGGATGAGTAAATGGCAACTATCACTGTTATCTTCCTGATGATTGTCATATACCTCTTTATTCTGGTGTCTTTTTAACAACCTCTAAGATTTCTCCACTAAGAATACATTGGCTGTTGGGGGTTCTGTGTGAGCCTAACCACTCCTCCTCATTGCCTCTAGATTTCAAGCTAATTGGGAACAAGACACAGATCCCAGAGGAAATTAACATACAATATTCACTTGATTGCTGTTTTGGTGATATTGGAGAATGCCATAGGCACCTGCTGCTATGGTGCATTCCCTTTCTGTCTGCTCTTCCCCTTACAGTCGAGGCCTGGGGGACTGCATGGTGAAGAGTGGGGTCGGCATACACTCACCGAGACATGGCAGACTTCAGCCTTCAGCCTGTCTCATACCCCAAGGAGCCTGAGTAATTAAAATTCAGAGAATCAAGCCATGGGGCCAAGTATGAGCAAATACATTTAACACACTACAATCAACCATGAGGGAAACAGAACAAAGAATGTCAGGTTCTCACCATTCTCTCCTGAGAACGAGAAAATGGGGAGCGGAAAGGATAACAAACAAACAAAAGTACAAAAGTTTATTCTCCAATTCTTCCCCTCTGAGACAAGGACTAAGGACATTTCCGTGTTATGGAGGAGGGCAGGACTATGAGGGAAACGAGAATGGTTCCCTTTATTGGCTATTGATTGGCTTGAGATATTTTTCTCTTTACTTATTTTAGGATGTGGTTCCAAAAGCAATGAATTCATAAAATTCAGTTCAACACACCTGTATTGAATACTAATTCGCTGAAAGACATCATGGCAGAGTTCATTGTATTGAATAGTTGCTGTATAGAAGACATTGTGGCAAAGCTTCATTTAAATCTGGAAAAGATGGTGTTATGCCGAGGTAATCATCACCAGACTTCCCAAACCTTTAATATAGTCCTGCATTCCTTAACAGTGGGAATATATTCCGAGAAATTCATTGTTAAGTGATGTTATCATTGTGCAAACATGGTAAAATGTACTAACACAAACTTAGATGCCATAACCTACTACACACCTAGGCCATATGGTACAGCCTGCTGTTCATAGGCTGCACACCTGTATACAGCATGTTAGTGTACTGAATAGTGTAGGCAATTGTAATGCAATGGTGAGTATTTGTGTATCTGAACATACCTAAACACAGAAAACGTGCATTAATAAATACAGCATAAAACATTTAAAAAGTGGTACACTTGTATAGGGCATATACCAGGACTGGAAGTTGCTCCGGGAGAATCAGTGAGTGGGTGATGAGTGAATGTGAAGGCCTAGGACATTACTGTACACTTTCATATGACTGGTGGCCCTGTAAGTTTGTTTATACAGGCATCACTACAAACACTATTGAGAGTCGTCACACTCCCTTTTTGAGTAATGCATTGCACTAAGATACTGCAATGGCTATGCAATAGGAATTTTTCAACTTCATTATAATCTCATATGCAGTTTATTTTTGAATGAAATGTTGTTACTTGGCACTTCACTGTATTCTAAAGTGCTCTATGGGGTTCCCATTTCACTAATGTGACATAAGCCCACTATAGTCCAGCCTGTTGTCTGATCACAACAAAAAACACTGGATGGAAAAAATACAAAAAATAATACCTGAGACCTCTGTTTCCGGAAAGTAAATAAAAGCAGGTGGACTGTGGAGGAGAGTCAAAACTTGGAGAAGACAACCTACAGGGTGAGTTTCTCTCTCTCTGTCTTCAGGGCTTTGTCTCAAGGGTGGCCCCTAGGCATTGAGCAATGTGGCAGGGGGTGGCCATGTAGGTAGCTAAAACTCCCACACAAATGACATCTTTCTGGTCAGAAGAATCAGGAAACAATATCTTTTGAGGGCTGGAGAATGAGGGGAGAATAGCATGAAGAGAGCCAGCAAAAAAAAGTTCCCTGCTGATCCTGTATATAATCCTCATGAGTCTCAGCATTACCCTCGAGTGATACTCACAAGGTAGGCAGAACTTGCGGTTCCAAATCTAACTAAGCTGATTGCCTGCTAAACCAACAACATGAACATCCTCCATAGCATTATACTAGGACTCACTGTCTGCACAACATAACCCATTCACAATGTCCAGCATACAACCCCAAATTACCTGACATACACAAGAAAATGTGACCAATTCTCAAAGGAATGGACAACTAACATGTCAACTCCAAGATGAACCAGGCATTGCAATTATTAGACAAAGATGTTAAAGCATCTATGAAAACTATACCCCATGAGGTAAGGAAAAATACACTTGAAATGAATGAAAATACAGATGTTCTCATCATAGAAATATAAATTATAAAAAAGAAACAAGAGAAAATATTATAATTGAAAAACACAATATATAAAATAAAAATTCACTACGTAGGCTCAATAGTGGACTAGAGATGAGGAAAGAGAGTCAAGGAAATCTTATCCAATATGAAAAAGACAGAAAATACTGAAAATAAATGAGCAGAGACCCAGAGTTCTGTGAGACAATATCAGAAGGACTAACAGACATTTTACTGAAGCCCAAGAAACAGAGAAAAGAATGAATGGGACAAAAAAATATATACTTGAAAAAATGATGGCCTTAGATGTCCCAAAATTGGTGAAAGACAAATTTACAGATTTAAGAAGCTCAGCAAACCATAAATAAGAGAAATTATTTTAAAATGCTTAGACACATCATAATCAGAATGCTAAAAACCAAATATAAAGAAAAAATTCTTGAAAGCAGGCAAATAAAAATGACACATTATGTATGGAGAACAATAATTCAAATAACTGCTGATCTCTCTTCAAAAACCATGGAGGCCAATGGGATACCATCTTCAAAATAGTTAAAGAAAAGAACTGCCAACTCAGAATTCTAAATCCAACAAAAATACCCCTCAGGAATGAAGGCAAAAGAAAAGGATCCTCAGGGCCAGGTACAGTGGCTCACGCCTGTAATCGCAGCACTTTGGGAGGCCAAGGAGGGCAGATCACTTGAGGTCAGGAGTTCAGACCAGCCTGGGCAACATAATGAAATCCCGTCTCTACTAAAAAAATATAAAAATTAGCCAGGTCTGATGCACCTGTAGTCCCAGCTACTTGGGAGGCTAAGGAAGGAGAATTGCTTGAACCTGAGAGGCAGAGGTTGCAGTGAGCTGAGGTTGTGCCACTGCACTCCAGCCTGGGTGATGGAGTGAGACTCTGTCTCCCAAAAAATAAAAAAAAAGAAAGAAAAAAAAAAAGAAAAAGATTCTCAGATGAAAAAAAAAAAAGAAGAAAACTAAGATAATCCATTATCAGCTCTCCTGCTGTAAAAGAATTATTAATAGAAGTTCTTTAGGCCAAAGAGAGATGATGCAAGACAGAGGCTTGGATCTTTGGGAATTAATGAAGAACAACAAAAATGATGACTATCTAAGCAAATATAAAAGACTACTTTCAGCCAGGTGCGGTGGCTTACACCTGTAATCCCAGCACTTTGGGAGGCCGAGGTGGGCAGATCATGAGGTCAGGAGATTGAGACCATCCTGGCTAACACGGTGAAACCCCATCTCTACTAAACACACACAAAATTAGCCAGATGTGGTGGCGGGCGCCTGTAGTCCCAGCTACACGGGAGGCTGAGGCAGGAGAATGGCGTGAATCCGGGAGGCGGAGCTTACAGTGAGCTGAGATTGGGCCACTGCACTCCAGCCTGGGTGACAGAGAGAGACTCCACCTCAAAAAATAAATAAATAAATAAATAAATAAAAGACTATTTTCCCCTCTTGAGTTCTTCAAAACATGTATGACTGATGAAAGGAAAAATTACAACATTATCTTTGTAGTTTTCAACGTATGCCGATATAATACATATGAGGACATAATAAAAAGGTCAGTGTGGGAAAATTAAAGGTTGTAAGGTTTGTAACTTAGTTTTAGGTGTCAACTCTAAGTAGACTTTGAAAAGTTAGATATATGTATTTTTTCAATTGTTAAATTGTAGTAAAATATATATAATATAAAATTTACCATCTTAACCACTTTAAATGTACAGCTCAGTGGTATTTTATTTGTTTATTTATTTGGGACACAGTCTCACTCTGTCACCCAGGCTGGAGTGCAGTGGCACAGTTATAGCTCACTGTAACCTCAAACTCCTGGGCTCAAGTGATCCTCCCATGTCAGCCTCCCAAGTAGCTAAGACTACAGGCATGTGCCACAATGCCTGGCTAATTTTTTTTGGTAGATATGGGGTTTCACATTATGTTGCCTAGGCTGGTCTTGAATTCCTGGCCTCAGGCAATCCTCCTGTTTCAGTCTCCCAAAGTATTGGGATTGTAGGCATGAGCTTCTGCATGCAGCTCAGTTCAGTGGTATTAAATACATTCATTTTGTTGTACCTCCATCTTCAGAGCACTTTCCTCTTGAAAATCGGAAACTCTTTATCCATTAAGCAATAACTCCTCATTCTTTCCTTCCCCAACCCCTGCAACCACCATTCTACTTTCCGTTTCTATGGTTTTGACTATGCTAAGTAGCTCATATAAGTAGAATTATATAGCACTTGTCCTTTTGTGACCGGCTTTTTTTTTTTTTTTTTGAGACAGAACCTCGCTCTGTCGCCCAGGCAGGAGTGCAGTGGTGCGATCTCGGCTCACTGCAAGCTCCGCCTCCCAGGTTCATGCCATTTTCCTGCCTCAGTCTCCTGAGTAGCTGGGACTACAGGTGCCCGCCACCATATCTGGCTAATTTTTTGTATTTTTAGTAGAGACAGGATTTTACCCTGTTAGCCAGGATGGTTTCAATCTCCTGACCTCGTGATCCACCCACCTCAACCTCCCAAAGTGTTGGGATTTCAGGCGTGAGCCACCATGCCCGGCCATGACTGGCTTATTTTATTTAGCATAATGTTCTTCTTTGTTTTTTGTAACCTATTTTTAAAATTTAAAGTGTATTTTTCTTCTGCTTCTGCTCTCTTTTGATTATTGTTACATGAAATATCTTTTTCCATTATTTCACTTTCAACCTATTTGTGTCTTTGGTGCTAAAATGAGTATCTTGTAAGCAGCATGTAGTTGGATCATGTTTTTATATTCATTCTGTCAATCTCCGTCTTTGGTTGGATAGTTTAATCTATTTACACTTAGTAATGATTTGTCTTCTGCATACCTTATAGCTTTTTGCACCTCATTGTCTGCATCACTGTTTTTTTAGTTGATTTTTTGTAGTGAAATATTTAAATTCCTTTGTCATCTCTTTTCATGTATATTCTATAGCTATTTTCTCTCCCGAATTTATTCTTGGTGTCTTTTTAGACACCTAAGTAGCTAAGATTCTTGGTGTCTTTCAGACACCAAGAATAAATTTTCTATCTTTTTGTGGATATTTCCATTTTGTTCATACTCACTTTCTTGACTTTCCCCCCATCTTAGTTCTTTGAGCACGTTTAAGACAGTTGTGTTAAAGTCTTTGTCAAGTAGAGCCATCATCAGGTCTTTTTCAGCAACAGTTTCTGTTGTTGTTTTCTTCTTTGAATAAGCCGTACTTTTCTGTTCTGTTGTATGCCTTGTGATTTTTTTGTTGAAAAAACTGAACATTTGCATCTAACAAAGTAGAGTAACTCTGGAAATAAAAAATTTCCCCATTGCCAGAGTTTGCTGTTTGATGTTTTGTTTTTTGTTTGTTTGTTTTTGACTGATGTATGCTGTGTTTGTGCTAAGGATGAATCTGAGGTGTAAACTTAAGGTCTTCTCAGGTCTTTTCTGAGCCTGCACCTTTCCCTGGACATGGAAGATCACTTTCTAATTTCCCCCACATATGTAGCTGCTTTTGAATATTTTAGTCTTTAATATCTATTTCCCAAAAGGAGAAAAAGAGAAAAATGAAGTGGAGAGAGGAACAAAAGGTTTCAGCTCTTTAAATCTCCTGGGAGTCACCTCTGCTGGAGGGGGAGGGGCTTGCAACAATGGCAGTAGGCACAACACTGGTCCTGCCTCTTTGTCTGTAGCTCTGGATCAGAAGCAGAAATTGGAGGTCAGAGAAGAGATCCTTGACATTTGGAGAACATTGTCCTTTTGACCCATGCTAACTACTGCAAGCTGTTCCTGGAACATGTGCACAGCTGCCTACCACAGGAATAGGGATGGAAAATGGGTAGTTGCTACTGTGCTAAGAGATAAAATGGACTAAAACTAACTGAAATTTACCATCTAAGCCTTTCCTGGAATTTTCAGGCCTTTAATAGACTCCAGAATTCCAAAACAGTTACATCAGACAGATTTTGCCAGTGCAATTGTGGTCTAAGTGGGGGGACAGATTCCCAGTGCTTTCCACTCCACCATCTTTCTCTAAAATCAAACCAGTAAGTTACAATGGAATACTAAAAAATCATCCAAAAAAAGAGCAGGAAAAGATTAAGAGAGGAACAAAACAGAGGGTCCAAAAAGAAAACAAATGATAAAATAGTAGACCTAACTCCAACCATATTAGTAACTACAGTAAATGTTAAATTGTCTAAACACTCCAATTAAAAAACATAGATTAACATTGTAGATTAAAAGGCAAGACTCTACTAAACACTGCCCACAAGTGACACACTTTAAATATAAAGACACAAATATGTTGAAAATAAAATACAGACCACCCAAACAGTAAGCATAAAAAAGCAAAAGGGGCTGTTTTAGCATCCAGTAAAATGGACTCCAACACAAAGACTATTACCAAAAAGAAAGACAGGTATTTCATAACAATAAAAGGGGAATTTCATCAGAAATGCATAATTATAAATGTGTATGTAACTAGCAAGAGAGCCCTAAAACACATGAAGCAAAAATGGAGAAAATTAAAGTGAGAAATTGTCTAATTCCAGAATTTTCTAAGCAATTGATGAACAATGGCCTAAAAAAATCAGTATTTTATTTTATTCATTTATTTTTTGAGACGGAGTCTTTCTCTGTCTCCCAGGCTGGAGTGCAGTGGCGCCATCTCGGCTCACTGTAAGCTCCGCCTCCCGGGTTCACGCCATTCTCCTGCCTCAGCCTCCCGAGTAGCTGGGACTACAGGCGCCCGCCCCCACGCCTGGCTAATTTTGTGTATTTTTAGTAGGGAGAGGGTTTCACCATGTTAGCTAGGATAGTCTCGATCTCCTGACCTCGTGATCTGCCCACATCGGCCTCCCAAAGTGCTGGAATTACAGGGGTGAGCCACCCGCGCCCGGCTAAAAAATCAATATTGACATAAAATATATGAACCACACTATTAACCACCTTCATCTTGTTAATGTTTGTAGTATGCTACATCTAATAACTACAGAATAAACATTATTTTCAAATCCACATAATGTATTTACCATAAAACAAGTTGCAATAGATTTAAGAAAATTGAAATCATACAAAGTTTACTCTCTGACCACAGTGAAATTAAATTTGAAATCAGTAATAATATATATCTAGGGAAACTCCTAATATCTTGAAATTAAATAATATACTTGCTAGATAATTCACAAGTTAAAAGTGCATCACGTGTGTCCTAGAGAGGGTATCAAGTATGCCGCATTTGCCAAATTTAATTGGACACAAAAGTCTTTTTAGTGGCGCATTTCATAAGACTAGTGTTTTGTGGAGCACATTCAGGAAAACTCTCCTAGAATATGCCCCTGAAACTGTGGTGCCTTTTCTTTTAAGCAGAGATTGAAATTTTAGTCGGTCCACATAGAAGACATTCCATCCATCATAAATACTTACAAAATTCATGTTGATGGAGAGACTTCCTCCAGCATGTAATCCTTGTCAATCTAACTTTATGCAACTGTTTGCTTTTCGTTGTTGCTTTTTCTTGGTTGGGATTCTTCTACAGGGACATAGTTGGCTGCTGTTCCAGAAATAACAATCCGTCAAGTAATTGCCAAGTAAACAGGGCATCACTGGAGCAACGAGCAGCAGTGAACCTGTTCTTTCTTGTGGACTAAAACTAACCTAATAGCAAAGTAGGGCCTGAGCCTTTTAGTGGAGGGAGGAGTCCTTCTCATGGTTGCTGGTAAGGAATGATTGTGTTTCTCAAATACAAGAGTGGTGTTACTTTTTCTTTCTTTTTTCTCTTTTGTTTTCTTTTTTTAAAAAACCCTTCGCGCTAACAGCCCTGGAGAAAATGGCTTGTTTTGTTTAAGGGAAAGTCGATGATATCCACCAAGACTTGCCGAGGAAACAAAATTGAAGTTGGAAATGATTTGCTGGAGAAAAGCTGTAAAAGTGAATGGGAGTGTGGCTGTATCCCCAAAACAAAGCTTGGGGTGTTGGAGGAGTCTGGGCTGACAGGGGGACCCCAGTCTTCTCTGGCTGGAGCTGTAGGTTCTGAAGAGCCTCCTAACAAGCAAACCCATATGCTTGCTCCCCTTGGATTTCCTCAAGTTCATTCTCTCACAATCTAGCAGTGCCCCTGGCCTTGAGGACATGAGGCCCCCAGGCACCGTGGCAGAAATGGTTGCTCCATGTCAGCAGATGCACTGTCTTCTGAAATCAGTTTGTGCAGACAGCATCTGCTTAGGGGATTTCTTGAAATGAAAAGGTGGAATAGGCAGTTACAGATCAAGAGCTCTGGCCTATTCAAATTCTAATGTTTGTTGATTAGGATCTTTTGGCCCAGAAAATAATCTTTAGCGCCCACAGCTCAGAGATTGCTGAATACTTCAGTGCTCCAGCTTAAGAACCAACAGTTTATACAAAAGCACAAATGTAGTTTTCCTCTATTAGCTACTCAATTCAGTGCCTGGGGAGTGGAGCTACATCACCTGAGAATCACCTTGAGGACTAAGCTCTGATTTTTTTTTATCATGCCCGAATTCCTATCTAAGGAGTCTGGGGAGTCATGCCCTACAAACCATAAATTCCCATCAGATGGGTTTTATTTAACCCTGTTTATCATAACTTACTGTCCAATCTGACTCTGGCATAACAAGAAAGAAAATAAAAATATTTAACCCCAAAATATATTCCCTTGCCATACCTTGAAATTGTCCTGCAAGCCTCTTGTGGGAAAACTCCACATTCTATAAAGAATCCCCTTTCCCCTTTGTTTTCCTTCCTTCCTTTCCAGATCCAGGTGATAATCATCTAAGAGCCAGGCACCCTTTTAAGTTCGGTAAGAAACATTTTACAACCTGCTCTTTCTGAAGTCTGCTATCTGAGAGCTTCCTCTGCACAATAAAACTTGGTCTCCACAATCCTTTATCTTAGCCTGAACTTTCCTTTCTATTGATCCCAGGTCTTCAGATAAACTCAACCAATTGTCAACCAAAAAATGTTTAAATTTACTTATAGCCTGGAAGCCTCCTCCTTGAGTTGTCCCACCTTTCTGGAGCAAACTAATGTATTACTTAAATGTATTTGATTGATGTCTTATGCCTCCCTAAAATATATAAAACCAAGCAGTACCCCGACCACCATGGGCACATGTTCTCAGGACTTCCTGAGGGCTGCGTCACGGGCCATGGTCACTCATATTTGGCTCAGAATAAATCTCTAAAAATATTTCACAGAGTTTGACTCTTTTTGTCAACAATCTGGAGAGCTTTTCAGAAACAGATTTCTGGGCCTCCTCTTGGAGAGTCCGGTTGGACACATCTGACACGGGCCCCAGAATCTGGAGTTTGGTCAGCCCTTCCCAGGGGCCCCTTCTGCAGCAAGTTCAGGGAGGCTCTCCTCGTCCTGCCTTGCAGAAGCATCTTATCACAAAGGCCGTCCGGGTGAGCCTCAGACGCCTTCTATTACCTGAAAAAAACAGGTTCATTCTCCTGGCAAGTAATGAACGACTCTCCATGAGAACACAGGTTTTGTTTTGTTTTTTGTTTTTTCTTTATATATATATACATATATATATATGTATACTTTAAGTTCTAGGGTACACGTGCACAACGTGCAGGTTTGTTAACATATGTATACATGTGCCATGTTGGTGTGCTGCACCCATTAACTCGTCATTTACATTAGGTATATCTCCTAATGCTATCCTTCCCCCCTCCCCCCACCCCACAACAGGCCCGGGTGTGTGATGTTCCCGTTCCTGTGTCCAAGTGTTCTCATTGTTCAGTTCTCACCTATGAGTGAGAACATGCGGTGTTTGGTTCTTTGTCCTTGCGATAGTTTGCTGAGAATGATGGTTTCCAGCTTCATCCATGTCCCTACGAAGGACATGAACTCGTCCTTTCTTATGGCTGCATAGTATTCCATGGTGTATATGTGCCACATTTTCTTAATCCAGTCTATCATTGATGGACATTTGGGTTGGTTCCAAGTCTTTGCTATTGTGAGTAGTGCCACAATAAACATACGTGTGCATGAGAACACAGGTTTTGATAGTAGGAGTTTTATTACTTAGCTCAAGTAAGGAGGACACCGGGAGTATTCTCCAAAGCAGATTCTCCCTGAGGGAAAGTGACAGAGGGCTTTATGGGGTGATGGAGAGCAGAGAAGATGCAGCATGGCATGTAGAGGAGGGGTCCCAGCTGTGCAGATGCATCGAGTTATCATGCCAACACACAGGTTGCATGTTTTGATGATGAAGCTACAGCTTCTCCCAGGATGAAGACTTTAGCAGGGTAAGGAGGGAAGATCACTTGGGTTCATCTGCAAGTTTCTGGGCGTCTTTCAGGAGCTGGCTTAAACCAACAAGGTGACCGCAGGGTTTGGGGAAGAACAGGCTGCAGGGCAAGAGGCTGCCAAACAGGCTGATTGCTCAAGTGAATTAAATTTTTATAGTCCCCGGAGACCCTCCCTTGTCTGCTTATACTTCCAGCTGTGATTCACCCTTCCCTGCACTGCCTGCACCCTGGAGTGTCTTTGTGTCCTAGCTCCCTTGTAGGACATCACTACCTGGCCCCCGACCCTGCCTTTGCTGTGGTCTTCCTGCACCCATGAAGAGCTGAGTGTCTCAGGGGCCACTGGAAAAAATTTGCCCAGGCTGGTGCCAAGCAGGTCACGAAGCTGCACGGGTCAGCCCCCTTCTGAGGAAAGGTCTCCCTTGTCCATCGCCAGCCCCTGTTTCATATGAACCAGTGTGGCCTGGCTTGGACTACCTCTCAGGGATTGGAGGTTAGGACTATTATTCTCTTCATAGTCTCTATTTTTGTCTAATTTTGCATTCATCTGCATAATAAACCCTATCTTCACAAAAACATGCCATCCTGCCCAGTGCAATCTTCAAGCTCATGTTTCTCTGATGTGTAGGATTCAACTTGTAGTTCTCGCCTCAGCCCACAGTATCATGCCTCTGGGGCCTGAAGACTGCATTTTAAGATGCACAAGCTAAAGAGAAAGGTTGGCTTGTCTTAGAGATGCTCTGTGCTGAAGAGTCTGGAAGGACTGGGTATAGGCTCTTACCAGAACTTAGGAGATCTACTCCAGCCCCCCAGGGTGGGACCGGGTCCCTGCAGGAGAGTTCTGCCTAAGCTCAGCAGCCTACGGGGAAGGGGCGGGGGTGGAGGAGAGAATGAAAGGAAACCAGAGGCTCCTGGAAGCCCATCTGAGACTTGCTCTGGATGAACTAGTAGGTGACTTGACGGTAAAACTAGATAAAGGTGTTTTTGCACCATTCTCTGGATATTTCACAATGGATGTTCTTTCTGGTGATCGATGATACAGGCACGCCTTTCCCATGGTGGCAGGACAGGCCCGAGGAATTGCACCAGGAAGCAGCCAGCTGCAGGTCATGAGAGGCTTCACGTTGAAACTGTTTTTTCCCTCTTTTGTGCAGTTCTGTGTTTTTCCGGGGCAGGTGTCTGACTTTGAACAGAATCCTATCTTCAGGCAGCCTGCCTTCTCCTTTAAGCAAGTCGTTCCCCATTCCTTCCAGATGGATAATTTATTACGGTGTCTGGGACAGCCCTGCTTTTCTCGCCAGCTCATTCCCCTTAAACATCTTGTGCTTTATGATTCCAGGTCTCTGTCGGTGCTGGGTTATGGATTTCAGAGAAAGCCAGAGCTGAAGTCTGCTCCCCTCATTGTGACAGCACCATCCACAGAGCAGTGAAAAACTCATGAAATAAACCAGTCCCTCCTGCCCATTTGTCATTTATCTTTATTGCTCAGAGAAAATTCATGGAGAGGAGCTCTTGGGCTGAACTGTCATCAGGTTTTTGCAGCCGAGTCTGGGTTGATCTGGCAATTATGCACATAGACAAGATCATTTATGTTCACTTTTTTAGATGGAGGAATGAAGTGAGCTGATACATAAAAAATTATATCCAAAGGATAGAATCTGTTAAAGATGTATTTTCTGTCTTCTATTTTAGGCAGGCTGCCCTCAACTCCATGAACAGCCTCCATAATTCATCCACTCGTTTGATTCCTCCTGACACATGGCCCCAAAAATAGTTAGTCTTTTTGCTTTGACTATGCTGTGTTTTCACCAACAGCAACCAGGGGAGCATCTTTGTGCAATGAGGAATTGTTAGTGGGAAGAAAGGACTGCTGACAAACCCTGCCTGGAGAAGCAGAAAGGGCTTTCTGGAATCCAGAAGGAGAGATGAAAATCCCCCATGTTAGTCACAGTTCACGCGCAGCTAATTAGTAAGGCTTGAATCTCTGGGGAGGAGCTGAAAAAAATTGTTGTAAAGCCACTGAGAGATTTGATGTCTTTTTGGAACAAGGAAATCATGGAGTAAGTCCATTAAGTTTTAAAATTGTAAGAAATCCAGAAAATGTATCTCTTACCCTTTCTCACTCAAAACTCAAGAAGAAAATAGAAAAATTGTTTTCCTTAAAGGGTCACTATGCAAAGGAGTTAGTTTGGGCAAAATGAGCAGCAGGGTTTGTTTTTTTCTTTTTCTGAATTCCAACACTAAACACCATCCACAGAAGATTATATCTTCTTGGCTATTTTATACAGGAAATTGGTTCTGTCCTCAGTCCTTACCCAGCCCGGATGATTCCTATCTGGTAATGGGGGCACCCTGGGCAGGTGCAGTCTGGGGTCTGGGGGCTGATTTGACTTGGCCTCACCCTTATGTGAACTTGAACAAATCCCTGAAATCTCTCCAGGCCTTGGCACTATCATCTGCAGTGGATAGAATCCTCTCCCAGAGTGGTAAGAGGTTGAATCAAGATGACACGTGGTCAGGCCCTCCATAACCACAGTGTGCTTTGACTTCCCATTCAGTTACTACTCCTTCCAATTTGGGGCATGTTTTCCTGAAGGCCTAGGGTTTGCTATGTGACACTTTGGCTCCCTTCTGTTAATATGATGATTTGAAATAATTGCATTTAATGATTCTTTGTTTGTTTGTTACTAAAAGGAAATAAGAGGTGAGAAGAAGGGTGAAAGGAGTTCGAAAGAAGAATGGAAAGTCATATTTTTGGGGTTTGTATTCTGGTGGCTTTGGGCAGGACACCTAGCGCTGTGGGGTTTCATTCATTCCTGGTCTCTAACATGGTAATGCTAATGGTACCCACGTCATAGGACAGTGCACATGCACAGTGCTTGGCTTATAGGAACCTATACAGACACCAGCACTATTTGTTATTACGAGGTTCCCTTGGAGCCTTAATAAAGATTTGTTGAATAAATGGATTCATTAAGTAGTAAATAAAAATAAAACAACAAAATGGAGTACATTAAGAATGAATCTCTCCCACATGTGTTCTCTGAATCCCAATAATGCACATTTGCAGGATAGCCCACAGCAGGGATGGATCTGGCTTCGCTTGTCTGGTCGCCTCAGTGTTCCCACCCACCCTGCTCCACCCTCCCCTGACATACCGGCTGCCTGTCACATGCTCTGTGGTGCTCCGTGATTGGCAGTTTCAGCCTAGAACACTGTCCTTCCTTCACTCATGGACTGAAAACCTGATTTTTCCAGGCTCCTTTCAAATGCCACCTCATCTGTGAAAAATTCTCAGATCATCCTGAGTCAAATGTCATTTGTAAAAATAGGCTAGAGGAATTTTGTTGTTTGTTTGTTTTCTGGGCTATGATACCTCCCTGTTGACTCCCTGTTCCTCAGCAGTCCTGGGGGGCTAGGAGCCTGATATGAGCAGCAGGCTCTCCCAACACCCAAGCCTGGAGAGGTTCTTTCACCTTCCCCCAGGCCATAGCCTCTTCTCTGTGTGATGCCAAGCACTGGGGGAGTCCATGGGCATCTGTTTCCTATACACTCTCATTGTGTATAGAATGAGGGTGCTGTACTAGCTGTTCTGAGACCCCTCCAGCTTCAAACCCCCATTGTTCCTCAGGCTAGATTACCCTCACCAGTGAGTGGTGGACGTTTGTCACAATTCCAACCCCTAATCTCTAGCTCTCAAAGACACAATAACAGAGAACAAAAATGTCTGCTCCTCTTTCTCAACACACATACAAAATGCACAACTCATTCCCTGAATACATTCCTGATTGTCCCCTAGGACTGTCTGGCATAGGGAACCCACAATGAAGTTTCTGGTTTCTAAAAGTTCTCTGGGACCTCTCATTAGGGTCCCCAGTCTCCCAGGTTCAACATGTTATTCAGTACGATCCTGGGACTGAAATAAAACCATTCATCTTAGAGAGAGGCTGCTAAGGACATTGGGTGAGTGACAGACAGAATGCCTCCTCTGTGTTTAGTACAAGAGTCAGTCTTCGTTTAATAAAAATTGTGTTCCATTCCCTGGCAGCGTCGCCTGCCTTCATTCTGCATAAACCACATAGAGAGCTTTCGGTCTGTAAAGTCCTTCGTAGAGGTAGAGCACGTGATTACAGTTAAGTTCATTTTTACTCCATCATTCTTCATAGGATAAAATGCCATTTTATTATACTGTGATGGCAGTTTTGATTACACAGGGCACTGAAAAGGAGAAACGATGATTGAGCTACAGATTGAAATTCAATCTAACCATTTTTTACAGGCTCTATTATTCCAGGACCAAGTGCTGTTCTCAGGCTTTCTGCTCGACATTCTATAGCCATTGCCTCAGACTAATTATAACTCATTTCACTAATTCTAATAGTCTAATTTTATCATTCTATAATTAAGCTTCTTCTGGCAACATGATATTTAGCTGTAAAAGGAAAGCATTTCCCATTTTCAAAATTGGTTGAGTAAGACAAGGAACGGTAGTCATATTCACTTAATTCTACATTTATTTTGAGCAATGATATTTTATTGACTCAAAGAACTGGTATATTAGTCCAAGAAAAAGCTTTTTCAGGTATAGAATGTTTGAGGCATTTTTTTTCTAAGATGACAGCAGTAAATCAATCAATATTGATCAAATACTTTAATCACTGCTTTGCACCTAAAGACCCAAAAGGAAAATGAACAAGATTTGCTCAGAAGTATGTACTACAGCTAGTAATATTATGTGTCTGAGAGGAAGAGGCTGTTAGTTGCATATACAATGTCCAATATGGTCTAATAATATTGCACGTGGCAAGACACCTACCTACAGAACTAGGCTCCCTTGCAGACAGGTATGGTCACATGACAAAGACTGGCCAATGAGATGTAGGTAGATGTTGTCCGGTGGGACTTTGGCAAAAGCTTCTCATAGAAGGGGTGGACTCACACTCCCCAGTCAGCTGGAGATTTGACTTCGTACTTCTTCCTTCTTTCTTCCTAGAAAAAGATCTTGTTTACCAGAGCTGAAGCAGCCTTACAACAACCATGAGGGAAGGGCCAAGAGAATAGCAGAGACCTCCATGTTGACATTCTTTTTTAAAATTTTTTTTTTATTTCCATAAGTTTGGGGGGAAACAGGTGGTATTTGGTTACATGAGTAAGTTCCTTAGTGGTGATTTGTGAGATTTTTGGTGCACCCAACACCCAAGAAGTATATACTGAACCCAATCTGTAGTCTTTTTCCCCCTCACCCTCTTCCCACCGTTTCCCCCCAAAGCCCCCAAAGTCCGTTGTATGATTCCGTGTTGACATTCTTAAACCAGGAAATTAACACTGGCCCCTGCCAAAGGCTGACCTTTTCATTTGATTAAAAAAATAAATCCCGATGTGGTCTAAGTCATTCTGATTTGGCCTTCAATTACATGCATGCATTCATTTGTTTATTTATCTCTCTTCTCTAGAATGGAATTCCACAAAGGCATCAACTTGTTCATTCATGGCTGTATCTTATGCTTTAGGAATACTTTACTGCACATTAAATGAATGCAGCTGAACTCCTTACTGATACAATCTGCTAGCCCGTAAAAACTGAAATTTGTCATCGGGGCTTCTCTCAAGCCACATCCCACTCTCAGAAGATACCAAAAAGCCAATTTGCACATGTAAAACTCTTCATTAAAACCATGAAATCTTCATGATATCTTTTTACTTAGAAGTAAAGTTTTATTAGTTATTGATGACTTCTCATCAGCAAACCTCCAAAATATGTAATTATAGTATACAAAAGGAATTTAGCTACCACTCTCAGAAAAATACACCTGCCCACTTCTAAGCCATGTAGTCCAGTTTGGGGCCAGATAAGGCCCTCCTGGCCATGGGAAGGACTGACCACCATCCCCAGGGTCCTGGAAGCTGGGCTGGCACTCTGAAATGGGACCCTCTGGGGAAGGCTGGCACAGTTGCTCTTCATCAGAGGGCCAACTTTGCAATAGAGGAGCCAGGGAGCCTTCCTTCACCTTCTCCCCTTACACGCAGGCAGTGGGTAGAGGGGCAAGGGCTGAGTTCCACTTGTTGCTCCACGAGCACCTCCTGTTGCTCCCCATCCTGAGAAACCACACTCTGTGGACTTGGACTCTCCAAGCCCTCCTATTTCAAGTTTCTCAGCAGTATGGATCGTGTTCCTTACTTAGCAATTGCACCCTCCTTGCTTATTTCTGTCCTTTGGATAGACATTCTAAACTGGATCTACTGAAATTGTTTGTTCCCACCTCAGCACTGCTATATCTAATTTACACTGTACTTATAAAAAGAATAAATATTTAAGGGAACTCAGAAAATGGAGCTGGAGCAGGGCCCCTCTAGTCTATAAAAACCTAGTTGTCTTCTGGAGACCAAATAATTCACTGCAATCCACTCACATGCCTTTGGAGAGGCTTCTCACTGCTTGTCACCAGATGTCTGGCAGTTTGTGACTGGAACTACCCACTCCATGCCTGGATGGCTGGATGCGAGGAAGGCAGGCCCCCATCCTGCATAATAGCATCCGGAGAGAACCCCAGAAAAGCCCATTAAACATTTATTTAGGTCAGATCACTGTGTCATTAACTTATCTCCATACACACACAGAAAGGGAACTAAAATAGATTTTAATGGAGTAGCTAGGAGCTTTCTAATTTTTCCTCTTTTGTTTGACGGGCAATCAATTCAAGTGTGTGCACTGGGTACATGTGGGGGTACCCGTAAATGGGGAGTGTGCTGTATTAGAGGGTGTTTTGTGAACACCAGTTGGTAGAAAAAAGAATACCCGACACGCACACACCACTTTATGGGTTTGCAAAGCATTTCCACACACATTACCTTTACTCTTTATTTGACTTCTCTGTCTCTCAGTTTGCTGAGCTGTGAATTGGGATAATAATACTTTCCTCATAGTGGTGAGATACTGTATAGAAAGCTCCTAACACAGGGCCTGACACATTTTAGGTCCTTAAAAATGGGGTTAGTGTTTCCTCATTGGATCCTCTATTTTCCAGTGTCTCCACACCGTTCCTCCATATCCTCTCCAAGCCCTGGTCACAGTAAGCAGAATTTCCCTTCCTCACTCTGCCATGGACGGCTTCCTCCACACAGCTGCCTTGCCCTGGTTTTCCCCGAGGACATGTGTATTAGCCCATTTTCACCCTGCTGATAAAGACATACCCAAGACTGGGTAATTTATAAAGAAAAAGAGGTTTAATGGGCTCACAGTTCCACGTGGCGGGGGAGGCCTCACAATCATGGTGAAAGGCAAAAGGCACATCCTACATGATGGCAGACAAAAAAGAATGGGAGTCAAATGAAAGGGGAAACCCCTTATAAAATCATCAGATCTCATAAGACTTATTCACTACCATGAGAACAGCATGGGAAAAATCACCTCCATGATTCAGTTATCTCCCACCGGCTCCCACCCACAACATGTGGGAATTATGGGAGCTATAATTCAAGATGAGATTTGGGTGGGGACACAGCCAAACCATATCAACATGGTTTCCCCAGCCATCCTCCCAGGAAGACAGGATGCTGGGCTGATGTTCTGGGCTTTTGATGCCAGGCATCTGGTGACCCCACCCTCTGGCCTGGTCCTCTGGCCTGGTCCTCTGGCATCCCCTAAAGATGCTCTTGCTCACCAATGATGTGCTGTGTGGCTCCCAATTCTTACCTCCTCCTGAGGCCCTGCCGAGTTCCTGGAGGAACTTATGGCTTTTCATTTCTGTCCTCGACTCCTCCTCAGCCACCCAACTCTTTGCCACCCTCTGCATGTGGTCATGGAATTGACCACAAAATCCCAGGTTCTAGTTCTGTCACTCCTGAACCTTGAGTTCCTTCACGGGAAGTCCCTGCCATGCCCCGTTTCAGCACCTGAGGACTCCTGCCCTGACCCCAAGGCCCACGCCATCAGCACACTCCTCTTATCTGCATGTCCCTGCTCAGCCAGCCCTGGGCTGGGGTTGGTCACTCCGATTGCTCTTGTGCCAATGTTTTTAGCTCCCCAGGTCAAGGATGTCCCCAGGTCCATCCTTCTCCCTGTGCCCCCCACCACACCCTGGCAACCCGTTGACTTTCCCATCAGTCCATCTTCATATTTTCTGCTCATATTCTCAGTGCTGTGCTTTGAGGGAAATCACCCAACCATGGAGTTGGGTTTGTGGTCTCCAATCTCAGGATAGTCTTCTGTGGATTATCCTACCCTTTGAACTTTGTTCAGAGAAAGAGGCAAATTTCTAGTTTTTCTTGTATTTACTTCTTTGGGAAATCAGCCTCATATGGAAGTAAAAGGATGAAGCTGGGAGTAGGAGCTGGTTTTGGAGCCTGGCTCTGTCACATTCTAGATGTGGGACCACAGACAAGCCCTTTATTTCTCTGGGCTTGCTTTTCTTATTTGTAAAATGAAGATGTTGGATCAAATAATTTTTAAAAATATGTTCCAGCTCCATAATGCCAAAATTTTAAGAATTTTGATAGAAAATTCTTGTAGGTTCCTAGCTTCTTTAGCATCTGCTTTGTCCCATTTTTCATCCATATGAAGGGAATTTTACCCCTACTGACATCAACCATCTCTCAATCATCCATGGGGAAAAGGAGATGTCTAGTGTTGACAACAGCGCTACTAGCTGAGGTGGAGGTCCCATCTCCCGGGGAAGGAAGGAACCTTGGGCTTCAGGGTGGTGCAGTCTGACCCACTGAGGTGGCAAAAGGGACTGAGGGGTCCTCAGCAGGTGTCCCCTCCTGTCAGGGGACTGACACTATAGGTATACCCTGAGCACTATAGGTATACACTATAGGTATACCCAGTGTATTAGTCCGTTTTCATGCTGCTGATAAAGACATACCCCAGACTGGGAAGAAAAAGAGGTTTAATTGGACTTACATTTCCACATGGCTGGGGAGGCCTCAGAATCATGGCAGGTGAAAGGCACTTCTTACATGGTGGTAGCAAGAGAAAAATGAAGAAGCAAAAGCAGAAACCCCTGATAAGCCCATCAGATCTCATGAGACTTATTCAGTACCATGAGAACAGTATGGGGGAAACCACCCCCATGTTTTAAATTATTTCTTACTGGGTCCCTCCCACAACACGTGGGAATTATGAGAGTATAATTCAAGATGAGATTTGGGTGGGGACACAGAGCCAAACCATATCACCCAGGGTACATCTGCTATCCAGGTGCCAAAATGAATGGAAACTGGACGTGGTTCATCAGCACAACACAAGATTGTCAAAATCAACACACCTGGAACAGTTTTTTTTTTAAGAGACAGGGTCTCATTCTGTTTCCCAGGCTGGAGTGCAGTGGTATGATCTTGGCTCACTGCAACCTTGACCTCCCAGGCTCAAGTGATCATGTCACTCAAGCTACACTTGACTAGCTGGGACTACAGGTGTATGCCACCATGCCTGGCTAATATCTTAGTTTTTGTAGAGATGGTGTCTCATTGCATTGCCCAGGCTGCTTTTGAATGTCTGGGCTCAAGAAATCCTCCTGCTTCAGCCTCCTAGAGTGCTGGGATTACAGACACGAGCCACAGCACCTGGCCCACACCTAAGTCTTGCTGTTGTTTTCCATCCATTTCCCTGCCATCGTGTTTCATTTTGTATTACAGGGTCCTTGAGGGGAGAGACTATGCTCAAATTTGCTCTCTGTGTACCTAAGGGCTCAGTGAGTGCCACTGAATGAAGATACTGTTAGAAGACGCAAACGCTCCAAGGGAAGGCACCTGCTTGAGCTGAGTGCTGTTTCTAAATGAGATTTCTCACTTGCTAAACATCTTAGCTACTTTCCAAAAAGGAAATAAATGGAACTCCATTTCCCTATCCTGTCCCAGGTGATTGAAGTTACGTGACCCTGAAGAAAGTGCACACTTCAGGTACCTTCCAAATGGCCTCCCCACTTCCTAAAATAAGACAAAATATAAAAAGCACTAGGACTGAAATAGCTGGCCTCTATCCAGGGGAAATGAAGGGCAGCTCAGCCTCCCTGCCAATGATGGATGCAGGGGGTTTTGCAAGCTTCCTCTCTGTCCCCTGTGATGGACTCCTTTGGGGCTGCCTTGCCAACTGGCTGGAGTTCAGGCTGTGTCTTCACAGGCGTCAGTACTGAGAATATGAATGGCTTTGTCTGTTTAATAAAATAACCAGCTTTAAAAAAACTGAACAGCTTGGTTGTTTCACTAACAATACAAATCAATAGATCTTGTTGGCTACAGAAATGGTCTTGACCCCTCACCTGCCAGTTTAAAACGATTTATTCCTTCTTTACTCCTTGTTTCGGTTCAGTACGTCAAGCTTGGATATCATCCTAGCCTCTGCCCTTGAGAGCACGGCTGCTGACCTTGTTCCAGAACACAGGTTACAACCCCAGGGAGCATGGGCAACAGAGCCCGCTGAGGTCTGCATGAGGCCTTTGAGGAGTGGGGCTGCTCACAGGAGAGGGAGAGATGGGTTCTTAGTGGGAGAACCAGCACAGGGCACCGGGAGGGGCCAGGGAGTATATGGGTAGCTGGTGTGGAAGAGGTTATGGTGCAAGTTTGCATGACTAAAGAAGATTCGAGCTCAAGAAGGGTTTAGAGGGATTTCATGTCATTGCCTGCAGGTGGGAAGGGAAGGATGCTGATAGTGTGATGTGATGCTGAGGCTCACAACCACCCTCATAAGACTCAGTTCCTTGCTGGTCCTGACCAAGCCAGATGCTGGAAAGGACAACTCTCATCTGGCCATCCTCAGGCTGCCCCTTCTCAGGCAGGCAAAATACCAGGCAATTTCTTTCCATTGGAGAGGGAAACTTGGGGACCACTTCCAGCTGCTTCATTCATAGTGGTGAGGTGTAGGGAGGGCCCATGAGCGGCTTGGGACATCCAGCTCCCCAGTCTACCCTGAGAATGTGAAGAGGGAACAGAAGCAGAGGACACATTGTGCTTGACTTACCCCTTCTTCCACTGGTGTCTCTGGGGACCATGCCGTCCTTCTCCAATGTCTCCAGTGCCACCATATTGTCCTGCCACCCAATGGAGGGCTGGAGTTTTCTTTCTTACTTCTCTTGAGCCAGTCCCATTTCTAGGAGCTGGTTCCATTGCCCCATCTTCCTCATCTCCTCTCAGACAGAATTCCTTGGACACAGTCCATCCCTACCTCTGTCAACTCCACTGCCTCCACTGTGGTCCAGCACTGTCCTATCTTGCACTCTCAAACACAGAATCCCACTTACTCCTCCGAGTCTGACCACAGCTTTTCTGTAGCCTGTTTGGACTTGCTTGTGATTGTAAACCCCCTCCCCAGGGTGCACCACCTTTCTGATCTCTGTGAGCTCAGCCTCATGTCATCACTCCCAGCAGGCTCTACAGGTGTGGATGAGAAAGAGTTTAGAGGGCAGGGACCATGCCTGGACTGGTCACTGAAGACACTTGACAGCCAGTACCTCTTGATAGCAGGCAATCTGCACACATTTGTTGAATAAAGGGATATTATTTGCTTTATGGGTGCTCTTCATGGAAGACATGAACAGAATGCTCAACTGTATTACTATTCTGACCCAGAAAATCAAGGGCATCCTTATATACAGGGACCAGCTCCTTTACAACACAATCAATGCATTCTACTCACTACCACTAGTTAGTATTTCTCAAACACTGCTTTTACGATGCAATCCTTCTACTCAGAAATCTCCCTGACTCAGAAATCTCCTCTCCTCTTTGAATTCCAATCTCCTTAGCCTGGCAGTCAAGACCCTCCACAAGCCTGCCTCTGTCTTTGTTTCTCAGTACTGTGCTACACAAACCCTTTGTTTGTTGACAGTTGGTCTCCTAACTGTCCCTTTGCAGATGCTCATTCCTGCCTCTGTCACTGGGTACGCTCTCCCCTCCCAATCACTGGCCATGAGCTGACTCTGGCTCATATTCCGAGACCCTACCCAACAGTTATTCTGTCTATTGTTTCCTCCTTGAGCATTCCAACTCATGGCAACTTTGTCCATCTGTGGAATGATGGAACAGACAGCATCTGCTAGTCATCAGACACTGCTGTTTTGGGTGTCATGTGTCTTGTTGCCATGGATGATTTAACTCCATGTCTGTAACTCCTGCCCACCTTAACTAGACTATATGTCCTCATGCCCTTCTTCTCTGTCCCTCATGTTTCTACAAGAGTGCACACAGTAGCTCCTCCAGGAAGCTGGTGGAATAAATGATTAAAAGGCTGAGATCTCTTTGCCTCTTCCTTTGGACCAGCCAAGTGGGCTGACCAAAGCCCCAAGAGGCTGCTAGAAGGGAGAAGGTAGAAAGACATCTTCTGTCTGTGTACCTACAGCAGCCCAGGATGGTGGATGACTGGGATGTATTTCAGGCTGAAGAAGGTGGAAGTAGCTCACAGGTGAGCTGGGGCAGCCCTGACTGTTGTTCTACCTGGGCTCAGCCTCCTGTGAGTGCTCAGGGTGCACGGGCTGGGGACATGCCTGGGTATCTGAGAAAGGGACTAGTTGTCCCCAAGGAAGGTTTTGGAGCTGAGCCAGTCAGCATGCACACTGCAACTGCGACAGCCGCTGGGGCTCTTCTCCATAAGCAGTGGTGAATCACATTGAAGAGTGGCTTGTTAAAGGCAGACTTATCCCTCTACTCTGAAAATACAATCTGTCACTCCTGTATCAAACCATCTGGTTCCCTAATAGCTACGGACAACATATTTTCCAGGAACGTGTCTTGAAATTTCCTTTGGCAAATGTCTCTAACTGGCATTTCCTCATTGAATGTGCTGTATTCTTACACAGCAAAATTGAATTTCCCTTAGAAGTTGGCATGTAAGTTACTATCATGTGGCGAAAAGGCACATGATGTGCCATGATGCATATGTCATTATCACTAACGTGCTCACTCTGTTGGTTACTGAAATTGAGGAGGCTCTTATTCATTCCTGGAATTTGTCTATTGGATCACAGAATAGGATTTTTCCTCTGAGATTGTAAGAGAGTGAGTCATCCTCCTGTATCCAATCTCCTCCTTTTACTTAGTACAATAATCTTTGATTTTAGCAGGACCCAAAACTTCTTGTCATGGATATCACATTTCTGGGCCCCTTTGGAGGTAGGTGTACTCATGTGACTAAGTTCTGGTCAATGAAAGGTAAATGGAAGAGTCACATGTGACTTCAAATAAGTGCCTTTAAAGTAAGAAAGTGTGCTCTTCCTTTTCTTTCACTTCCTGCATATTAGGATGCCAGTATGAGGTCTGGAGCTCAAGCAGCCATCTTGGACCATGAGACAACATGCTGCAAAAGGAGGGGCAGCTAGATAGAAGGAGCCTGGGTCCTCGATCAGTGGAAGCCAGTATGCTAGCCTTAGACTTCATTTACAGGAGACAAACTTCTGTATTGTTTAAACTATTGTTATGCTGAGTAATCTGTTAATGCAGCCAATTCTAGTTACACCTGTTTCTACCAGATTCTGTGAGCTGCACCTTCTGTCTCTCTTGCCCTGTGGCCTTTGCTTGGACCTAGGCAATGGAAGGCATGGGCAAAAGAATGGAGGGTGGGAGGAGACAGAAAGAGAGAGAGAGATATTGACTTTTCCTCTCTTGTTCCCTCCTGCTCCAGTGCCTCAATACAGCAGAGTTTGCCCGTCTTCCTCTACAGCTCTTGCCAGGGGTGCTCTCCTCGCTGTCTCCAGTTCTCACTGGGCTCTGATGACACTGTTTTTCTTCTTTTCCTGTTTAGTAATGGCTTACTATGATTGTTAACCTCTAGGAAGCTCAGTAACCTTTGTAGGTTTTCGTAATTGTGCTTACACCTCTGTAAATTGTCCTTTTGTTAATTTCCTTAAATATTTTAGTAGAATTCAGCTTCCTGCCAGGACACTGGCTGATAGACCAATGAGGCAGGGAACAGCAGGAGGATTGTGTATCTTACCAGTCAGTGCCTTCTTGATCAATCAATGAATTTGCATTTTCTTGACTCTTAACTCTATGACCCTTGAGAATCACACCTTGGAATGGACATCCCAGTGGCAATGGTTGACTATCCTGGGAGCTGTGTAAGCTTATCCTATGAGCTCACCTGCTGGAAGATGTGGTTCTGTTCTCAGAGTTTATAGTCTATTCAGGGACTGACAGGGACAGAGATAGGAATTAATTTTCATGTGAGGGAGAGAGTGACACTACTGTCATTATTGGAGGAGAGCTAATATGCAGTTTAGTAGTGAGCAACAAGGTAGAGACCTTGAAAATCAGGTAGAGAAAGTTGAATTTAATTGGGAGCAATGGAAGCCAGCAAATGTAAGGTGACATGATATAAAGTGATGTTCTAGCAAAATGTATTTTGCAAAGGCCAACTGGTTTGTTCTCCCTGTTTTCTGCTTTTCCACTATTTCTTACAAACCTTGTAACTGCTACTTGAACTAACTTTATAAATCTAGATCTGCTTCTGCCTCTATCAGCCCCCAATTGCTAAACCCACCCTTCTTTAGAATGATTTAAAAGGCCTTTTGCCAGCTGCAGCTAATCTCTAGTGCCATCTCCAGCCACTTCCCTCCACCTACCTTTTGTGAAGGCCCCCACGACTGGTCATCATTTTCTGAGCACACCACACTCATGCAAGCTTCTGAGCCCTTGCACGTGCTGTTCCCTCCAACCCAGCACAGATCAATAGAACGTTGTACCATGATAGAAATGTCCTGTGTCTATACTGTCTAATATGGCAACCACTAGCCATAGGTGGGTATTGATCCCTTAAAATGTAGCCAGTGTGACGGAGGAGCTAAAATTTTAACATCATTTAATTTTAATGTATTAAACTTAATTAAATAAATTTAATTTCAATGTCAATGGCTACATGTGGCTAGTGGCTACCATATTGGACAGTGGCTAGTGGTTACCATATTGGACAGCAAAACTCCAGACAACATGTTTTCTGTTCTTCTCTCCTGCCTTTCCCCATGCTGGGAATCTAGAAAACATCCATGTATCATCAAGGACAAGTTTAAATGTCACTGCTTCATGTTTGCTTTCTATCACCTCCTCTTCACCCCTATGAGACTTAATTACTCCTTCAACTTCGCTCCCTTAGCAGTTTATGCTTACAGGCTTCTATTCCTTCTTTTATTCTGTCAGGAGGAACTTTCTCTTCCTTACACTTTACTGTACAGTGCTGTTTGCAGGTCCGTAGGTGAGCCATGCCCTCTTGCCACTAGGCCTTTGCATATTGCTGTTGCCTCTGCCTAAAAGGCTCTTCCATACACCTCTCCCCTGGCTAACTAATGCCTTGAGATTTCAACTTAGACATCTCTTATTCCAGGATGCTTTCCTTTATACCATTCCTTATCCAAAGACAAAATTAGGGCTCTTCCTTCCTAAGTATTCCCATAGTGTCCTCCATTTATGAATCATAGTTTTCTATACTGCACTTGTGTTTGTAGCCTGTATTCCCCTCTGTACTATAAATCTCTTTGAAGACAAGGACTGATTATTGTTCAAACATCTGTCACCGTATCCGGCACATACTGGGCTGAATATGAGCAAAATGCTCCTGTTGCAAGGCGGGGCAGAGTTTTCAAAGTGGGGCCACTGTCCATGGTTCTGAAACAGCATGGCTGGGCTGCGTGCCGACTATTCCTATGTCCAAACTTCCAGCAAAGTAGAAACCAGGTGATGGGACATGTTATGGTGAGAAGAGAGAGACTATGACATACGGGGGGGAGGGAGGGGTGGGAGAGAGAGAGAGATAGAGAGAGAGAGAGAGAGAGAGAGAGAGAGAGCCACTCTCTAGAAAAGGTTTTGCTGACATATCCAAATCATTATTGTTAGCAAGACAGAGGCCACCACAGCAAGATATGGATGAAATGGCGAGCCCCTGAAGGAGAGAAATGTTTGTGTGTGCAAGTGTCAACTTGAACAAACACATTCACACAGGCTGGCAATGCAGCCAAGCAGAAAGAGTGTGGCTAAAGTCATATTCTCAGCTAGTTTTAAGTGATTACAGTTTGCCTTTGTTTTTATTTTCTCCTTCTTAGAATATCTGTCCTTACACTGCCCATAACTAATGAGAACTTATGTCCCTCATGTTTCGTAATGTTTGTAGCTGATTTTATGTGGATAGTGTGTAGCTTTGCTTTTGTCACTTTGATAATTCAATGAGTATCAAGTCTCTCTCTTAATCTCTGGAATGCTATTTTTCTCTTTTCTCAAAATTTTGGCACCTTTTCTCTACTCCTTACTCTCAGCTGATTACCTTCTTATTTCACTGAAAAATATAAACAGTAAGAAAAAAAATCCTTTGTATCCAAAAGGCCTTAGTAAAGGGGTGGGATTTTTTTAAATGAGGGTTAGGGTTAGGGTGCCTTGGCACCCTTCCTTCCTGCTCAGTGGAAGGTTTGTGCACGTGCCTCCTAAAGACCAATTCCTTTATTTATGCTCTGGATAACATCTCCTCTCATCTATTCAAGGACTTTGCTCCTGCAATTACACTGTCTGCATTGAACACTCTCCTTATATTGCATCCTTTTCTGTGTTTACAAATGTGCTTTAATATTTTCCATCTTTTAGAAAACTTCCCTGAGCCTAGTTCCCCTCTAACTACTACCCCATTTTTCTGCTCTCCTTTACAGAGACACTTGGAAAGGTTGCTATGCTTTCTGTCCCGATTTTTCTCGGACTCATTACTATCATTCTTTTTCCCACCACTCTGCTAATATCCCTTGTTTAAGGTCACTGATGATCTGCATGTTGCAAATCCAGCATCAGCTCTCCCTCCTCTTCCTTCTTGACCTATCACCACCTTTTGATGCAATCAATCAATCCTGCCTTCTTAAAACACTTTCTTCACTTGAGTTTATTTATTCTCTTTTCTGGTTTTCCTTCCACCTCACTGGGTATGCCTTCTCCATCTTCTGTACCAGATCCTTCTCTACTTCCAAACCTCTAAAGGTGGGCTTCATCTTTGGATATTTTTCTTTCTGTATATCTATTCACTGTCTTGTGATCTCATTCAATTCTATGGCTTTAGGTACCCTACATGGGCCACTTCTCAAATTTAATAGCCCCAGCCTTTCTTCTAAATAAAAGACACATAGATCCCGTTGCCTCCTTGACATCTCCACTTATAAAACAATGGATGAGTAGGGTGAACCCACATCCCAGTTTTCTTAGGATAGTTCTTAGGATAGTTCTGACTTATGACTGTTTAAGTAGTGATTGCACTTCTTTCATTTAAAACAGTCCCTGTTTAGACAATAAATTATATTGCCACCTCTGTTTGTTTACTTTTGCTGCTATAAAGCAACTACCAAAAACTCAGTGGCTTAAAACAGCACACATTTATTCTTTTGACTTGCAGTTCTGCAGGTCAAAAGTTTAAAATGGGTTTCACCAGGCTAAATCCAATGTGTCAACTGGGCTGAATTCCTTTGTAGAGGCTGTAAGGAAAAAATCCATTTTCTTGACTTTCGACTTTAAGAGGCTGCCTGCATTCCTTGGCTAGAGGCCCCTTTTTCATCTTTAAAGCCAGCAGGGGCAGATTGAATCTTTCTCACATCATACTGCTGACTCTTCTGCCTTCTTTCTCCATACTTAATGACTTGATCACTTCAGGCCCACTCAGATAATCTAGGATAATCTCCTTATTTTAAGGTAATCTGATTAGCAACCTCAATTTCCTCTACAACCTTAATTTTCTCCCTTGTCATATAAACTAACATATTCACAGGTTCTGGGGATTAGGACACGGACATCTTTAAGGGACCATTATTCTGCCTACCACATCTTCTAATAGGCTTTCCAAACTTAATATGCAATATTAACCCAATGTCCAGTATTGGCTCCTGGTTTTCCCAAAACTCTCCTAGCTCTGTGGTCTTTCCCATCTCAGTAAATAGTACACCATGTAGCCATTCACTCAGGCCAAAACTTTGCAGTCATTCTTGAATCTTTCTTGCACTCAAACTCCGTATCCAAACTATCAGCAAATGCTGTATGCTCTACCTTTACCTCTAAGATGTAGATCAAATTCAGCTACATTTAATGCACCCCTCCAACCCATTATCATCTGCTATGGTTTAATGTTTGTCCCCTCCAAAACTCATATTGAAATTCTATTGCCATTGTGATGGTATTAAGAGGTGGGACCTTTAAGAGGTTATTAGATCATGAGGAGGACTCCAAACTCATGAATGATTTAATGCCATTATCTTGGAAGTGGGTTCATTATAACAGGGCAAGTTTTGCACCCTTTCTTCTCTCTCTCGGCCTCTCTTTGCCCTTCTGCCATGTAATGCCTTCCATCACGGCATGACCCAGCAAGAAGACCCTCCACAGATGCCAGCCCCTTCATCTAGGACTTCTCTGCCTCCAGAACCATGAGTTAATACACTTCCATTCATTATAAATTACACAGTGTGTGATATTCTGTTAATAGCAACAAAAATAGACTGAGACACCATTTTACTCCAAACCACTATCCACTCTCCCCTGGACTAGTACAGTAGCCTCCTACCTGGTCCCTGCTTCTCTTATTTCTACCTCCCTCACCCTTCTTGCCTGCTCCAGTTTATTCTCCACAGGGCAGCTGGACAGATTCTCTTAAAACATAACATGTATCACAGTCACTGGTCTGCTCAAAACCCTCCAAT
This sequence comes from Pongo abelii, assembly GCF_028885655.2. Lineage (NCBI taxonomy): Eukaryota > Metazoa > Chordata > Mammalia > Primates > Hominidae > Pongo > Pongo abelii. The sequence goes on from NC_071999.2 coordinate 31,792,308, forward strand.
AATTGCCCGTCACTTAGAACTAAAATTGGAGGTCCTTACCACAACCTGAATGGTCTCTTTCAGCATGGCCCCAACACCCTTTCCTGCCTTGTTTTCCACCCATCTGTTCCCTGCTCCCCCAACTCCAGTCCCTCTGGTCTCCTGGCCAAGTGCTCCTACCCCAGGGCTTTCAGATGTGTGGCTCCCTTGCCCAGAAACACTCTTTCCTTCCCACAATTTCCTGGCTGTCTCCCTCATAGCATTCTCTGCAGAGAAGAGTTACTTGTCTGTGTGTCTGTAACATCCCTACCATCCCTCTGGGTGGCATTATATATTCATCTTGTCTATTTGCTTATTGTCAGTCTCTTGTGCTGGACTGGGAGCTCCCTGAGGGCAGGAATTTGATTTTGTTCAGTACTGTGTCTCCAGGGCCAAGAACTGTGCCTGTCTCAACAAATATGTGTCAGATAAATAAATGTTTCTGGCAGTTACACATCTATTCACTTATTTTTTTCTCTGGGAAATTTGGGGTGGGTGTGTGGGAGGTGTCAGTCTATACACATCTTAGTTAAGCTCCCTGCTCAAAAATTTGTTGTATGGTTGAAGTGCCTTGCTTCCAGCCAGCTGGAAATGATGATAAATGTCCTTAGTATGATTTGTAAGATCTACCTAATTTTGGAGAGACCTGTCTGAAATTAACATTGTTAGTTGCATCTCACCCCTACCCTCATGGAATGGCTGACCCTTAAAGAAAGCTGACTATGTGCCAAGCACTGTTCTAAGATCTTTTTATACATTGATCATTTAATCCTCACAACAGCTTCAAGGGAGGGTGTGACCATTATCCCCATTTTATAGATTAAAAAACTGAGGCACAGAGAAGTTAGTGAGCCCTCAAAAGCCTCATCTCTAGGAAGGAAGTGGAGGCAGAATTTAAACCCAGCAGTTAGCTCTAAAGACTGAGCTATTTCTTACTGCAGCCCAGACCCTGGGGAGAAGGCCACATCTGCTCAGCAGTCGGCCAGCAGCCCTCACCTGTAATGGACACTAATTAGCTGATTTGCTCATCGGTTCTCAGGAAGAGGTTTGACCTGTATTACATGTGGACTGTGGTGAATCTTTTGTTAAATATACATCTCAAGCTGGGAAAATAGTGAGCTATTACTTCCTTTTAGAATGTAATATTGCAAATGTAGATCTTCCCACGTTTCTAGTTCTCACTTTTGAGACTATGCTCTTAAGGGAGAGAAAATAAGGGACCAACACAGCCTTCTTTGACCCCAGGGATAGCTGGGAGTGGAGAATCTCCAGGGAACTGTATCCTGCTTGTTTACCATGGGGAACAATTCTCATTCTTTGGTGAAATTGTTTAGTAATGGTGCTGACCTCACTCAAGGTCATCAGCCGGATATTGCCTCTGGTTTGTGAATAGCTTTATTTTCTTCTGGACGTCCATAACAGTGTGAATCAGGGAGGTTTATCATTTTAAAAAATTATTCCTAGTTTTTATTGCATGGATAATCATTTGCTGTCCTTAACACATGATGATTAATCATTGGGATGCAATATGGTGTGGAAAGTGCGTGGCTTTAGTGCCATGTAGACTGGGAGTTCGTTTCTGTCTCTGCTACTTACTCCAGTGTAGTTTTGGGCAAGGCCATCAGCCTCTTGGAGGCTCCCGTTCTTCATTCCTCCTTGTAGCTTTGCTCCGGGTATGAGGGATGATGACTGTTAAGCCCACAGCAGGGGCTTGATTGCTCTGGCTGTTAGTATCAATATTATAACATATGAACGAGAAGCCTTCCCAACGCGCCTACCAAAGCTCTGACTGCCACTTTCTACGTGCACAGGACGGTCACCATTCCCAGGTGAAAGGCAGGCCTCCTGAGGCTGGTGAAAGGGAGCAGGAAGACAGCAGCATGTTCCAGCGGTGAAAAAGAAAATCACATGTGTGCCTTCTGACCACTGTCTAAGCCTGTTTTGCATTGAGACCAGTGTCCTGGTGACAGTTTCCTTCGGCTGCGATGGGATCTCACACTGCTTGCTCCCTCTTTGATCTGTGGCCTGGGTTTGCGTGGAGAGGGCTGAGCTTGTGCAGGCTTCCGTTGTCCCCTAGGACGCACAGGTTGTGACCGTGCATGGGAAAACACCAACAGCTCTGCTCTTTTACTTTCTCCCAGAGTTGCTCATCTCCCTGCCTGGCTGACCTTGAAAACATTTTCCTATGAAGCCATGCCCTACGTGACAAAAACCCTGGGACACAGAGAGAAGCCAGAATCCGCCACCCTGAATAGGCGCCGCTCGTGGGATGCTGGGGAAATGGCGCCCTCTGGTGTTGGCTCAACGCCTGTGTTCAGCACCGAGAGCTGCCCAATTCGGCCTTGAGAGCCAAGTCTCTGCAAAGCAAACTTCATATGCAAAGCGTTGTTTGGCAGAAGTCCTTTTCCACAAGAGGAAATCTCTGGGTGAAAAGCACTGTGCCTTTAATGAGAAGGAATCAGGTGGTTATTGCTTTAATGGACTTAAGCGTTTGGCAGTCACATCGCAAGCTCAGCATGGAAAAGAGCCCTACCGTGGGGAGAAAATGCTCCGCGTGCCCCAGTCTCTCTTTCTCTTTTAAAACTTTTACTTCAATGTCTCAAGAAGTGCTGTAGAATAGCAGAAGCGATGCCGCTTTCCAAGTGTGACAACAGTAACATGCAGTTCACTTTCCCTGGCGTGGTCCTGATGAGCTTCAGTCAGAGGAGGCGGCCCTCGGTGAACCGCCAGCCCATTTACTGTCTTCCGAACTGCAGCAGTAGCATAAACTACCTGGAGTGATAGGGCCTCTCCTCCAGATGAATCATCCCACTAGATTCAATGAGAAGGGAATTGGGAGGCAGCGCCGTTGCCTGTAGGACACTTAAATACAAAACCCCCTCACCCCTTTGCATCTTGCTAGCCCAGAAAAGACTTTAAGGTGATTGTCAGGCATTAGACTATGAAACCAAAGGTGGGGAAAGCATCGTTTATCAAGAGTGATCACATGGAACTGCTCCATTCTTTGCTTATACTTAAATCTCTCCATAACCAAGAAGAAAATGTAAATGAGACATAGATTCTTTCTCTGGGCTTTGTGGAATAAACCGCCAGTCACCTTGTGGGTGCAGTTCTGGGCCAGAGTTTTGGAGAGAGTGTTAAAGCATGACAATAAGCAGGTCTAATAATAGCCTTTTCACTAGACCCCAGGGGATCACCGGCAGCCTCAATTACTCTAGTTCTTATTTTATTTTGCCCTGTATTAGCTGTAGTCGCCCTTGAATGCAGAGACTTTTACCCAGAGAATTTGGATTTGCTCTTTCAAACTTGCCATACATTTCTCCCTCTCTCATCATGCATTATACTGTATCTCATCTCAGATGGTTCTGCTTCTTAATTATCTTTGTCTGCTGTTCAGTGCTAGCAGTAATCTAAGTCTAATGTACTTACTAATGAGCACAGCTTAGAAGTTCCACATGTAAAGATTATGAGTGGTTGCTTCATTATCATCACTAAATATTCCCATATATATTCTCACTTGACACGTGTAGAGGCAAAAATAATAAAAACTGTAAAGCGCTGTGAGATATGAGGGAGAATAATGTTCATAAAGGGTAAATTATGGCTGTAGCTTAGACTTACAAAATGCTAGCCATTTGCAGGGTCGCACAATAGCAAAGTGGGACCAGAACCCAGACTCCCAACTCCTGATTGTGTAAGGTGCCCAGTGTGGAGTACTTGTCCTGAAAAACACATTTGCATGTCCTGCTAGTTGAATTGAGCATTTGCAAATAAATAGACCAGAATGCTCATTGTGTTATTATTTACAACATTGAAAATTTGGAAACAATTCAGATGGCCAGCACTAAGAAAATGGTAAAATAAATGATGATAGATTTGTACTAAGAATATTTTCTAAATATTATAAAGTTATAATTATGTATTATATACAAATAATTGCAATTATATATTTTATATAAATATTTAAAAATCATTTTTGGAGAATATCTAATTATCTGGTAGAACACTCCCAATATAACGTTGAGTGAAATCGTATCAGGGTATAAAACTAAATGCAGATAGTATGATAGCAATTTTGTTTGATGTATAAAATAAGAGAAGAAGGAATACATCAAATATTAACAGTGACTTTTTTGAAGTGGTAAGATTATGAGTTATTTTTGTCTCCTTTTGAAACTTTTCTGTATTTTACAGGTTTTCTACAATTTGCATGTCTTAATTAAATTTACAATTAGAAAAACATTTTTTAAATTGTTTCCAGCTATATCGAGAGATAATTGACAAGAACTGTATAAATTAAAAGTGTACAATTTCATGTTTTGGTATCCGTATACATTGTGAAATAATCACCACATCAAGCCAATTAACGTATCTACCACCTGACACAGTTACCATTTCCCTTTTTGTGAAAAAAAAAAAAAAGTGTTTTGAAGAGAAAAAATGTACCGTATAATCAAGCCTTAATACCTCAAAAGAGATTTTTCTCAGGACGCGCACGGTGGCTCACGCCTGTAATCCCAGCACTTTGGGAGGCTGAGGCGGGTGGATCATAAGGTCAGGAGATCAAGACCATCCTGGCTAACACAGTGAAACCCCATCTCTACTAAAAATACAAAAAATTAGCCAGGTGTGGTGGTGGGCACCTGTAATTCCAGCTACTTGGGAGGCTGAGACAGGAGAATGGTGTGAACCCGGGAGGCGGAGCTTGCAGTGAGCCAAGATTGTGCCATTGCACTCCAGCCTGGGCAACAGAGTGAGACTCTGTCAAAAAAAAAAAAAAAAAAAAAAAAAAAGAGAGAGAAAGATTTTTCTCAGACTGAGAAATGGCATTTACAAAGAACTTTGAAGAAATTCATAGAAACTAGAGCTATCTGCACAACTGCTGTTGAATTATTAAATGGCAAAACTTTAGCCTGAGTGAAGAAGACAAGTCAGCATCTTCTGTCTCTTACATTTTGTTCCATTACTTCTTTCTCCAAACAATATCCACTGAGTGCTCAGATGTTGTTGCTGTGTACCTGAGCTATTGTGTGTTGTAACACTGCAAGCAAGGTCAAGAGAAGCTTCCCTTTCTATGTATGTGTGCATGTGTCTGGGGCTGTGCAGTGTCAAGCTGGCCTGGAGCTCCAGTAGAATTGTTCAGCTACAAAGCTGTTCCCTACACTAACACTCCACTCTCTAGAAATAAAATAAACTGAAATTAATACAACCTCATGTTTTTTGTATATAAAATAAAAAATATTTGTTGATAATACCCCGTGGCAAAAATACCATATGGTATAAAATAGTACCATCAATTTGAACTTCAGCTGACAGTAAGTTTCAAGTGCCATAAGCCTTCCATTGAATCATCTCATATCTAGGAACTTATGCAAAAGAAAAAAGTCAAAAAGAAGAAACAGCTACATGCCTGAAGACATTCATTCCTAGATTATTTCAAACAGCATAAAAATGGAAGCAACAAGAAGTTCCAAGAAGAGAAGGATTTGTAATAAAACTAAAGCACATTGGAAATGTTATTGTAACTATCCAATAAGTTCATTTTTGCCCACAGTCCGGATACAGCCAATTTGTCAAGACAGGGGAATTGCAATAGAGAAAGAGTTTAATTCATGCAGAGCTATCTGAATGGGAAACCAGGGTTTTATTATTACTCAAATCGGTCTCCCCAAAAATTCAGAGACTAGGGTTTTTCAAGGACAGTTAGGCAGGTAGGGGCCAGGGAGTGCTAATTGGTTGGATCAGAGATGAGATCATAGGGAGTCAAAGCTGTCCTCTTGTGCTGAGTCAGTTCCTAGCTGGGGGCCACAGGACTGGTTGGTGGGTCCAGGTGAAGCTATTGGTCATCAGAAATGCAAAAACCTGAAAAGACATCTTGAAAGGCCAGTCTTCGGTTCTACAGTAGTGATGTTATCTGTCAGGAGTAATTGGGGAAGTTGCAAATCTTGTAACTTCTGGAAAAATAGCTGGTAATCACTTATGTCTACACCTTAGCAGAATTCAGGCTCCTCTCATCCTCCTAACCTTGTGGTCTTCCATTAGCTTTATGAAAGTGGTTTAGTTTTGGGGGAGGACTATTATCATTTAAATTATAAATTAAATTCCTCTCAAAGTTACCTTGGCCCAAGCCGAGGAATGCCTAAGGGAAGCTTGGAGGTTAAAAGCAAGATGGGAGTTGGATAAATCAGATCTCTTTCACTGTTGTAATTTTCTCCCTGTTATAATTTTCACAAAGGCAATTTCAATATTATGAAGTAAAGCAATACAAAGAAATGTTTGTGGTAGAACACTAAAAGTTGAGAACATTAAAAAGTTTTAGTTTTTTATTATTATGAATGTCATATGAAATATATGCAGAAAAAAACTATTTTGTTAGAATGGTAGGATTGTAGATTATATTCTATTTTCCAGGGATTTTTTCTTCATACTAAAAAAAAGATGAAAATTGGGTTTTGTCAGATCACCTCCTGTTGGTGATCATTTTTGGAGATAGATTGCTTGAGTTCACAAGCCTGATTCTACCACTTTCTAGCTGCATGACCTTGGGCAGTTTACTTAACCTCTCTAAGCCTCTGTTTTCTCATCTGTGAAATGGAAGATCATGAAAGTGTCTGAGCATAAACCCCAAATATCTGAGATGGGTCTCAGTCAATTTAGAAAGTTTATTTGCCAAGATTAAGGACATGCCCATGACACAGCCTCAGGAGGTCCTGATGACATGTGCCCAAGGTGGTTGGGGTACAGCTTGCTTTTATACATTTTAGGGAGGCAATACATCAATCAAAACATGTAAGATTTACATTGGCTCAATCTGGAAGTGCAGGACAACTTGAAGAAGGGGCTTCCAGGCCATAGGTAGATTTAGGCATATTCTCATTGACAATTGGTTGAAAGAGTTATTATCAGTAGAAAAGAATGTCTGGGTTCAGAGAAGGAGTTGTGGAGACCTAGGTTTTATCACGCAGATGAAGCCTCCAAGTAGCAGGCTTTGGAGAGAATAGATCATCAATGTTTCTTATAAGGCTTTAGGTCTGTGTTGATGTTAATGCTGGAGGGTATCATGAGGCATGTTCAACCCCCACTTCCCACCATGGCCTGAGCCAGCCTTTCAGGTTAATTTTTAGAGCACCCTGGCCGAGGCGGCAGTCCATTCAGGTGGTTGCGGGAGGCCTTTGAATTTTATTTTTGGTTTACATGAGTTTTGGAAAGAAACTAAGTAACTGTTCACATCTCCCAGGGTGAACTGAATGGTGAAGGTTCTGCCACAAAACTTTGTGAAGAAACACATTGAACCCTAAGCTGTGGGAGAGACCAAAATCAAAGGTTCAGGCAAAGCTGCAAGTAGTGGTGGAATCCTAGTCAATCAGCCAGAGAAAAGGATCTAAAGGCATTATCAACTCCAGGAAAAGGTCTAGGATCCTGCCTAAGAGCAGCAGAACGCACCTTTGAGGGCAGGGAGCAATAAGTTGAGAGGAAGCAAGGGTGGTCCTGGGACAAGGGCCTAACGTAACTACCCAGTGGGTTCACCTTGCCCACTGCCTAGACAGAGCTGATATATCAAGACATGGGACTTGCAATAGAGAAAGGGTAATTCGTGCACAGTCAGCTGTGAGGGAGACTGGAGTTTTATTATTACTCAAATCAGTCTCTTTGAGCATTTGGGGATCAGAGTTTTTAAGGACCACTTGGTAGGTAGGAGGGAGCCAGTAAGCCAGGAGTGCTGATTGGTTAGGTAGCAGATGAAATAATAGGGAATTGAAGCTGTCCTCTTGTGCTTTAGTCAGTTCCTGAGTGGGAGCCACAAGAACAGATGAGCCGGGTAATTTGGGTGGTGCCAGCTGATCCACCAAGTGCCAACTCTGCAAAATATCTCAAGCACTGATCTTAGGAGCAGTTTAGGAAGGATAAGAATCTTGTAGCCTCCAGCTACATGACTCCTAAACCATAATTTCTAATCTTGTTCCTGATGTTAGTAGTCTAGTCCCCAGGCAAGAAGGAGGCTTGTTTTTGGGAAAAGACTGTTATCGTCTTTGTTTTAAACTATAACCTATAAACTAAATTCCTCCCAAAGTTAGTTCAGCCTACACCCACGAATGAACAAGGACAGCTTGGAGGTTAGAAGCAAGGTGGACTCAGGTTAGATCTCTTTCACTGTCTCAGTCATAATTTTGCAAAGGCGGTTTCACTAGCACCAACTTTCTTTTTCTTTTCTTTTTTCTTTTCTTTTCTTTTTTTTCTTTTCTTTCTTTCTTTCTTTTTCTTTCTTTCTTTCTTTCTTTCTTTCTTTCTTTCTTTCTCTTTCTTTCTTTTGCCTGTAGCTCTATCTATCTATCTATCTATCTATCTATCTAATCTATCATCTATATCTCGCTATCTGTATATTTCAAACCCATTGTAAAGTAGAAAGAATGATATAACAAACCCTTATGTACCTATTACACAGCTTTAACAAAATGAATGTTTCATCTATTATCCCACTCATATCCCTCACCCTGGATAATGTTGAAGTAATAATTTTACCACTACATCTGTAGGTACTTTCATATATATCTCTAAAAGATACAGGCTCTTTTATTTAATATAACCACAACACCACTATCATACTTAAAATATTAGCAATGGTTCTTAAGGGAGCCATTTAAGGGCTTGTCCCAAGGAGAGCCTGCTGCATTTAAAGGATCAGGGGCCGAACATGATGGTTCACACCTGTAATCCCAGCACTTTGGGAGGCTGAGGCAGGAGGATCACTTGAGCTCAAGAGTTCGAGATCAGCCTGGGCAGCATAATAAGCCTTCATCTCTACAAAAATTTTTAAAAATCAAAATTTTTTATTTTAAAAATTAAAGCAACTGTTTTCATTTGTTTGCTTGTTTTTTGTTTGTTTGTTTGTTTTGGTTTTTGCTTGCCTGTAGTCCCAGCCACTCAGAGGCTGAGGCAAGAGGAACGCTTGAGCCTAGGAGGCCCAGGCTGCAGTGAGCCATGATTGTGCCACTGCACTCCAATCTGGATGACAGAGTGAGATGCTATCTCAAAAAATAGTAATAATAATGTAAAATAAATATAGGATTAGGATGGGGCAACCTGAGAGCCCAGGCCTGTCTGTCTAACATCACCCACCCCTTCCACCAGCACTGAGAACAGGCAGCTCTGAGAATCACCTGAGTCGTCACCATCTGGGACGAGTGCACAGATTGAGCCCAACATTTTGCCTATGTAAGTACTGAAAGGCCAAAGTGAGAGCTCCAATTCTGGAGAAATCCTTCAAATAGACCTAAAACAAATAGCCTAAGAGGACATTGGAGGGTAGTGGTTTTCAAGCTGTGGTTCATAAGGCCCAAGGATCACTAAAAATGGAGGAAGACGCAGAGGACAGATTGGAAAGGCTGGGCTTGGTGCCCCACCCAACTTAACCAGTGACTCCACTTTTATCTGTTTCAACTACTGGGCTTCTAGAGCAGTACAGTATGGAGAAAGCATTCTATGCCAAAACAAAGGACTCCTGGGGAGAGGTTCCTTCACAGGTCAGGGAGGCCTCTGTGCAGAGATATGGGGAGGTGGGAGAGTGTGGGATACAGGCTCAGAGACCCAATTCCCTGCCTCCACCTGAGCGCAGAGTAGCCATGACCCTCAGACACATCATCTGCAAAGTGAGGACAGCACAGGTCTTTGCAGAGATTTAGTGAAATTAGGAACACAACCACACCTAGCCCATATTGGGTATTTATACACATTAGTTGAATATGATCTAAATATATCTCAGACTGATAAACTGCCATATTGAGAAGCTTGCAAGGTATTATTTTTCAGGAAATTTGGAAAACTATGTAGTCTTTCTGCATATTTGTGCATGTTAATTTACATACATTACCATGTGGCTTTCCCATGACCTAATTCTAAGCCTACAAAGAAACGAATCTATGGTAAGTGAGTTCCAGTGCAGCATTCAGTCACCGAGCCAGGTGGGCAGTGGCATGCTTCAGCAACCAAGGGTCATCTCCTAAGAAATGAGTCTCCTGAGTACCTTGCCAGAGGTGAGGAGACTGAGTGGCAAGTGTCCCAGATCCTGAGAATGTTCGGTGGACCTCGGGATGAGATTCTTCCCAAATATGGATTTTTCTTTTCATTGGACTTTCAGACACATTTTCAAGTGCAACTCACAGTGACTTCATCTGCATAACACCAGGGCACAGAGCTCTCCTCTTCCAGGGGAGTTCAGTGACATCATTTGTGGAGATTGATTCACCACGGCATATCAAAGAGAAAAGATGGGTGGCGAGAGCCCTGGTTTGTTTCGTTTTGATGTTTGTTCTGAGCAGAAAGAGACGGGGTGAGGGTGCTGCATGAGGGTGTACCAGGAGGGCAGTGCAGCCCATGTCCTGGAGGGCGAATTTGTCTTTTGCTGAAACACAGCTGAGCTCAGCTGGGACAAACAATACCCCTTAATGTGTCTGAGATTCTTTCCCCTGTTAGCTCTCTGGCAGAGGCAGCCACACAAATGGGGCTTTCTGGATTTTTCGCTGGCCACCGGCTTACAGGAGAGCCATTCTCCACCCCCTGGCGTAATGGGCTGTAACTTCTTCCAGATGAAACTGACATTGCTTCCCAGCTCACCGGAACAAAATTTGGCTCTTGGCCCAGATGAACCGTCACTTTCCACTGACCATTATAAAAACAGGAATGGCATATTTGCCTGGAGCCTGTCAGTGCTGAGTTTTGACTAAAGGAATTTATTTTATCCTCTGTTGTCATGGAGCTGTGGAAATAGGAGCCTTCACATGGGCCGTGCACAGGTGAAACCACAAAGGCAGGCAGTGGTTTGAACTGATGGCTCCTCTGACATTCAAATTCAGGCTCTGGAGGGCTCCTGCTTCTAACTCAGTCTCCATAGAAATCACGCCCCACAGACAGGCTCGGAAGTGTCAAACCTCACCAGTGTGCCCACCAGCCTGGAGTAGGCCCACCCCCACTGCCATAAACCTTTCTTTTCCCTTTTTCTCATCCCTCGCCCTCATTTCCCTCAGACACACTCCATTGCATTTCACTGATTTTGGTAAAGAAATTTTTAATGAGGTCTCAGATTCCAGAGGGCTGTGGCTCCCTGACACTAAAGGAGCCCCCATATCTCTCTAACCTTTTCTCAAACCAGGGACAAAATGAGAATTCCAAGCTCCTCTCTGGATTCTTGGACAATTGAAATAGTTTACAAAATATATTCCTAGGAGCCAGTGGTGGTAGCAGAGTTCTCTGTCTTGGGAAAGGAGGGTACAACTTGTCACCCCTTGGGGACTCTTCTTTTATTCTCAAAGGGCAATAATGTCACAGTGTACAAGAAGAAAAGTGGCAGCGGCTCTCCCATGCTCAAGTCCAGAACAGATCAGGGAACCGGAGGATGGTGAAAGCATGAACCTCACAGTCTAAATGAAGCCAGGAATGCCTACTAGGGATTAGCAGGGGAACGGTCAGTGGGATAGCAGAGGTGCCTGTGTCCATCATAGGTAGATACTTAGACAGGAGAGGTGCTCACAGAATGCAGGATCTTTCACTCCCCATGGCCCAACCGAATTTAGAGATGCTTTGCTCTTGTCACCTATGGGATGTCATGGGGCAAATTTGGAAGCAGGGCGGGCCAGTCCTGCATCTCACTGGTGTTAATGTTGTGATGAGGCTGCTGATGATGCTGCAGGTGACATAAGGAAGAAAAGCACGGCTGAGCTCAAAGGAGATGATCATTTCACAAGGCAGACAGCTCATCCACCCTGGGATGATAGGGAGAGGGCAGGAAATGCTGAGGCTGCTTGTGTTGCTGTTCTTGCCATCCACGCTCATCTCAGGTTCTCTGCTCCAGTCTTCACCCTGCAGTCCATCCTCCCTCAGAGGAGTTGTTTGATCCTTTGGACATCCACCCCCTAGACATTCAACTGCACCTTAGCACCCTACGTCCAAGGCCACTCTCTGTTCCCATGTTATCATTCAGCACTGTTCCACCCAGACAGTACCTCCAGGTCCCATCCTCACACTGACCCTGTCCTTCCAGCCTCTTCACTGTCTTACTGTCCAAGCTCTTCCTCTTCCATCTCATCTTAGTGTGTGTCCCTAGACCAACCATTCTCTCTGTTATCAGCTGCCTTCTGGTTTCAGTTCCTTCTCGGTCAGCCTACAGTCCATCACCACCACAGGTTTCCTCTGCCGACTCCCCGGACTCTCTCATCCTCCCACTGCACCTGGCCCAAAGAAGCCCAACGTTAAAGCACCCCTGCCATGTGCCCTCCTCCAGGCTCCAGGTCCTGCTGGAGAACATCATGCCCTGTGCACGCTGGTGCCGCCACCTGGCTGGGCCATTGATGCAGCCAGACAAGCGTCATATACCTCCTCGGCCAGATCGCTGCTCCACCCACCTCCAAATGCTCAGTCCTGTTGCCTGTGCACCCAAACTCTCCACTCCAAGGGCTTTCTCTTCATTTTTAGCAGTCAATTTTGCTTCCTATTTCACTGAGAAAATGAAGGTCACAAGACAAGGACTCTCCAAGCAGTGCTTCCCCACCCCCTCCCAGGAAGTCTTACAAATCTACCTCCATCTGCACCCACCTTGTAGCTACCTCTCCTGGCCCAGCCAGGTAGGCATGCTCTTCTGCCACTAAAGTCCATCTTTTCACCTGTGATATGGAGCCCACCCTTAGTGCATCCTCAAAGATTCTGCTCAGTTACACGCTCCCATCCTGTTTTCTGAGTTGAACCATCTCTGTCCCTAAACACTCTTTCCTCTAAACTACATAAACAAGACACTCTTGTCTTTTTTGTCTTTTAGAAAAACCAAACCACCCCAATCCCAAATCCCCATCCCCATCCAGCTACATCCACCCTTGAATATGTTTCTTCTCAACACACCACAAGCCACTCTCCTGAAATTTCTCCCCTTCTCACCTGGAGGATTAGAAGGCTTTTTAACTAGCACCAGTAGAATTCCCTCCAATCAGAGGTGGTTTTCTAAAATGCAAATCTAGTGTTGTCATTCTTTCTCAACATTTCAGAGGCTTTCATTTCTCAAATCCTTCACTGAGTTCTCAAGGCCCTTCAGAATTGGACTTCTATCAGCCTTTCTGGGTTACCTCTTGAACTTCACAAATATCCTTCTCTCCTGCCCACAAAGCAGGCCGCACTCTCTGAATGGAGATGCAGTTTCCTGTTCTTTACCCACATGATTCTGCCTAGATGTCCTTCCATCCTTCTCATTATACAGATAATTCCCACTCATCGATCAAAATGGAGCTTTCTACTTCTGCCTCTGGAAAGCCTTCCTTGACATATTCAGTTTGATTTCCATGTTTCTCTTTGCTGTTTTCACAGCCTTCATTTTTACATCTATCATAAGAGCTGACAATATGTGCAGACAGTGTTCTAAGTGATTCTGTCTATAAGCTTGTTTCCACCTCATAAGAATGATTTTCAAGTCACAATAACCTTGTTACTATTATCTCCACTTTTATAACAACTGCTATAGTTTGGATATTTGCCCCCTCCAAACCTTGTGTTGAAATTTGATTCCCAGTGTTAGAGGTGGGGCCTAATGGGAGGTGCTCGTGTCATGAGGACAGATCCCTCATGAATGTCTTGGTGCTGTCCTTGCAGCAATGAGTGAGTTCTTGTGCTGTTAGCTCCCACGAGAACTGATTGTTGAAAAGGGCCTATCTCCTCTCTCTCTCTTGCTTCCTCTCTCTCTCCATGTGATCTCTATGTGCTGGCTCCCCTTTACTGTCCATCACAAGTGGAAGCAGCCTGAAGCCCTCGCCAGAAGCAGATGCTGGCACCATGCTTCTTGTGCAGCCTGCAAAACCATAAGCCAAATAAACCTCTTTCCTTTATACATTACCTGGTCTCAGGTACTCCTTTATAGCAATGCAAAATGGACTAAGACAATCAGGAAACTGAGATTAAGTAAATTCTCCTAGGTCACACAAATAATAAGTAGTAGAACTGGGATTTGAACCCAGGCAATCTCTTAATCCTAATACTATAGCATGTATTAAAATATACTTTAATCAGTGGCATAGTTACCTAGCTCCTTCTTTATACTGTGAGCTATTTTGAAGGCCAAAGTCAAGTTTTAATCACCGCCTGTCCCCCCAACTAGAAAAGTGCCTAACTCTAGATAGGTATGTTTTGAATGAATGAGTGGGAAAATGTTGGAACTCTTGAGTCTCAAGCTTCCAAAGTGCCTCAGGTTGGAAGGCCCACTTTAAAGGCTGTCTCCAAATCACAATTATTAAATGTCACAATGGTAGGAAAGAAATTTGGATAGAGTTCTCTTCAATTTGATCCCATCCCTCTTTATCCCATTTAGCCAAATTGCTGGTACTTGGTATTTCCAAATAAATGTCTAATGAGTGCTTTTACTCTTCAAATGTGATTGAAAGGCCATTCTCCCTCGTCAGCCTCACAACCATCACCACCAAATTAAGAACATAAAACAGGTGCAATCTAATGAAAATTTCAAGAGGAACAGCAGTAGGTGAAAAATAATATAGCTGCCCCAAACATGTAATTACTAAGGGAAGGTAGGATAAATGTCTCAACAGTAAGGTGGGACTGGTGGAGGAAGACTTCCAGAGTTGAGCTTCATGCCCATCAGTGGGAGGAGGGATGGACACTGACCCATGGAAGACTTGCTAGAGAAGGAGAAAGTAGCAGGAGGAAGGAAAAGAGAAGTGCAGAGCAAAGCATGTTAGGATAGGGAATGCAGGGACTGGACCAGAGCAAATGGGCCAGAGGATGAAGGGGAAGGTTGGGAGCTGTGTGGAAGACCCCGAGTCCAGTCCAAGGTACTCAATACTGTTGGCAATAGTGTTGGAGCTTGCATGTCCTGAGATGACGAGAGAACCTTAGATGCCCATGAGTGGGCACTGGCCCCAATGCCTGGTCATATCTTTGCTCCTGGCTTTTCTCCCCACCCTCCTTAGAAAGCTTATCATGAATTTCTGCCTCTGCCATTCTGCACCAAGCCTGCCTCTGGGCTGCATGCCTAGACACTACCCAATCTGCCCCTGCTTCTTCTAGAAGCCTTTGTTGTGCTGGACAAAATTTACATGGAGCAACCCTAGATTCCTAGGTGGAGGAGTGCTGGGATATTGAATTAGCTCGTTTTCACACTGCTGATAAAGACATACCCAAGACTGGGCAATTTACAAAAGAAACAGGTTTACTTGGACTTACAGTTTCACATGGCTGGTGAAGCCTCACAATCATGGCAGAAGGCAAGGAGGAGCAAGTCGCGTCTTACATGGATGGCAGCAGACAAAGAGAGAGATTGGGTGGGGAAACTCCCCCTTACAATACCATCAGAGCTCATGAGACTTATTCGCTATCATGAGAACAGCATGGGAAAGACCTGCCCCCAAGATTCAATTACCTCCCACTGGGTCCCTCCCACAACACATAGGAATTCAAGCTAAGATTTGGGTGGGGACACAGCCAAATCATATAAGATCTCAAGGGTCTATGAGAACCACTAAACCAAGAAGATGTGGAGATGAGTCTCAGCTCATGCACTGGAGAAAGGTCATGGATTTAAAACTATTTGTTTTATTCCTAGGCCTTGAATAGGATTAGGTGACATGAAAGAGATCCTTCAATCAGTGGGTCATTCATGACAGTTCATAAGATTTTGTGAGTTTTTTTAGCTAAACTCACGTGATGTGCATTGCCATTGATTAATGGACCCTATTTTAATTCCACCTTTTTATAAAACCACATTCAAGAAAGGAAAAGGAAATGTGGATCCTGCATCAGAATATGTCTTGAGTCTTCTGGAATACTGATCCACAGGCTGTGATAGACAGGCCTTGTTCTGAGCTCATCCCTGCTAATGAAAAGAGTATCTGATATGGCCGGGCACTGTGGCTCACACTTGTAATCCCAGCACTTTGGGAGGCTGAGGCAGGTGGATTGCTTGAATCCAGAAGGCGGAGTTGCAGTGAGCTCTGATTGCACCACTACACTCCAGCCTGGATGACAGAGGGACACTCAGTCTCAAAAGAGAGTATGTGATATGGACTTAATAAATTTCCCCAAATTAACTAAAAGAAATCAAGACCAACCCCTGTTGTGTCTAAGCCCAAGGAAGATAGTGATTCTACAGGATCTGGATAGATATGAAACCTAGGATGTCAGACTCAGACAAGCTACCCCTCATAGAGATTCTCCTAAGACCTCTAGGAGCGAGAATTTCAGCCTCTGTGGTCTCTGTCCACCCACCAAGAGTGCCAGGCAGGAGAAATTTTGCCTGGTGTGTAGTTCCAAGGACAGTGGCAATATGCTCCCTAACTTTGTGAAGACAAAATGTCAACTTTCTGCAGTAGAACAAAAAAGATGTGAGAAATTAATTTTGTTGCTCAGTTTTAGTTCCTTGACGATGAATAAAAAGATGATGGTGACTTTTGGAAGAATTCAGAAGGTTTCAGTATTCTCTTACTGGAATATTAATTTCAATCATGAAAAACAGCTCTGAAACTAAAAACCACTATTTTAGGTGGAGTGCTTTTCTTTCTTAACCGCTGGCTTTTCAATTTCAAGCCTACAGAAAAATGGAAAGAATAGCTGGATAGGCACCTGGATACCTTTCACCTCATTCCACCAATTTTTAATATTTTGTGATGAGCTGGGTTTTAATGTATGTGTTCTTGAAAGTACCGGCAATTTTGGTGTTCATTTCTAATCCAGTTATTTTAAAAACAAGTGTTGACTGGGTACACAGAGGGGCCATGCACTGATCCAAGCATGGAGATACAGTGAAGACAACACACAAAATCTCAGTCTTTGTGGAGCTCATGTCATCTAGTGGGAAAGACAGAAAATAAATAAACAAATATGGCATAAATGCAGTATTATGTGAGGTAGTGCAAAGATTAACTGATTCAGTTTTAAGTGCCTGTAAACCAATAATTTAGCCAAACTATGAAATTTGACCTCATTATTCAGGTAGTGCAAAGATTATCTGATTCAGTTTTAAGTGCCTGTAAGTGAATATTTTAGTGAAACTATGAAACTTGACCTCATTATTCAAGGCGTCTGTAAGGCCGCCTTTGGGAACCTGTCCAATGGCCATTGGAAAGCACTAACTCCTGAGCAGCATGCACCGGCCAGCAAATCCTGGCCTTATGTCTATCAACACCTCATTCTAGCTTGCATAAAAAGGCAAAAGGCAAAGCAGTAGGCTGGTGGCTGGAACAGGACTCGAGGGACTCTAGATGCTCAACACTGGGTCATGCCTAAATGCAATAGGAGGGAAAGCTATGGGAGGATGAAGAGGGTAGCATTCAGTTTCACTCTAAGCTGCCTCCATACATAGCTTTAGGCCAAGCGACCTAAAGCTTCTAGTACACGATGATCGGTAACCTCACTGGATGTGTAAACAGCCCGCATCCTACTCTTGTAACAAGTAGCCAAGTCTCAACCAATCACAGCAGATGAGCTTGGGCTAAGCACAGGTGACCAATGGTTTAAAGCTGTTCAAATAAGGCAAACACCTGGCTGTGACCAGTCCAGCTGTTTCTGTACCTCACTTCCTATTTCTATATACTCCTTTTCCTACCTATAAACGTTATCCAGCCATGTGGCTGCCCTGCAGTCTCTCTCAACCTCTTCTGGTTCTAGAGGATGCCCAGTTCATGAATGGTCCTTCGTCCAATTAAACTCTGTTACATTTAATTTGTCTAAAGCCTTTCTTTTAATAGTAGCAATCAGGACTCTGGGTCCCTGGGAAAGTGAAATGATTGGGAATCGGGTAGGAAAACCAGGCTTGATGGGAGAAAATCCACATCTTCTCTCCAGGAGAAAGGAGGAAAGCCTGTGGGTGTGGGGCTGGGTTATATTCCTGGATCTGGGGTGGAAAGCTTGAGTGTTCCCAGCTGTTAACTCCATGAAGCAGGAGGTGAGACCATCAGCTGAGAGTGAGAAAGGGGGAAAGGGCTGGGGAGAGGGGTAGAAAGAGACCGAACTGAGTATTCATTGTGAAGAACTGAAAGTGAGCTGGCAGGGATTGTGGCTTCTGTTTCCAGGAACCTTTTTTGACTGAATCTGCATGTGTCATTTTGGAGATTCCCACCTGTACTTGAGTTGAAAATAGAAAAAGCCCCATCACCCCTACTCCCACTTCCTTCCAGCCTTTGTCAGAAGTTGAAGCGAAATGGGTTTCCATGCCCGGGCGCAGTGGCTCACACCTGTAATCCCAGCACTTTGGGAGGCCAAGGTGGGCAGATCACTTGAGGTCAGGAGTTCGAGACCAGCCTGGCCACAAAAATTAGCCGGACATGGTGGCACACACCTGTAGTCCACGCTACTCTGGAGGCTGAAGCAGGAGAATACCTTGAACCTGGGAAGATAGAGGTTGCAGGGAGCTGAGATCACACCATTGCACTCCAGCCTGGGTGATAGAATGAGACTCCATCTCAAAAAAAAAAAAAGGCCAGGCGTGGTGTGGATCACGAGGTCAGGAGTTTGAGACCAACCTGGCCAACATGGTGAAACTCTGTCTCTACTAAAAATACAAAAATTAGACGGGTGTGTTGGCAGGCACCTGTAATCCCAGCTACTTGGGAGACTGAGGCAGGGGAATTGCTTGAATCTGGGAGGCAGAGGTTGCAGTGAGCTGAGATTGCACCACTGCACTTCAGCCTGGGTGACATAGCAAGACTCTGTGCTCTGCCCCCAAAAAAAGAAATGGGCTACAAACAGAAGTGATTTTGCAGTTCTGGCCTGCCTTTCTGGGCTGTCTTTTGGGTGCAGAGGGTGTCCTGGCAGGGAGGGAACAGGGTTAGGTGGCTGAGCTTGTCAGGCTGGTCAGACTGATTCCCTGGTGTGGGACAGGGAATGAATGCAGAGTCCTGAGTGGGGCAGAGACTGGCTTCTGCTTCCAAATGGAACCACGGGGCCCCTGGAGCCTTCTGCCCTGCAGAAGAGAAAATTGTAGCTTATTAGAAAGGGAAAGACTTGAATGAATATTGAGTACAGCTTGTGCAAATGCTTAATTAGAGTAAGCTTTTAAAATTCATCTTGTGGCTCATTGACTCAAAGGTGTGAGAAAGGCTATATTTATCACTCCTCCAGACCCAGCTAGATCATTAAGAAGAAAACGAAAGGTTCTAAATTTTAACGACCTTTCCTTCAGCAAAGGCACTGTAGATGGAACATTGAGGGCATTTCCATTTAATTTATGGCAAAGCCTTTCTTTTGACCCTGAAGTGAATAGTGAGGGAAGGAGCTGCTGGGCTGATGACGGCCAATGGCTTTTGTGGATGAGGAAGGGGGACAGGGAAGGAAGCTGGGCTTTCCTTAGTGATCTGCAATTAACAGACATCTTATTTCTCTATCTCATTTTACTCTCACAACAACCATATACAGTAGGAATCTCTCCCCTCCTCCTTCCCGCACCCCAGCTTCCATGGAAATGACCCACTTCGTAGGAGGGTCAGCACAGTTGTGTGAACTGCTTAAAGATCCAGAGATAATAAGAGGAGGATCTGTGTTCCCCAAAGCCAATTACCCTTCAACTAACTATACCGTATAAATTCCCAGAGTTGAAAAGAGGCCCTTAAGAAAAACAGCATGTGTATGATATCCTAGTTCAGATTGATGGAAAATGCTCTGTCAGTAGAGACTGTCAGCATCTGCTATGTCCCAGGCACTGCACTAGGTTGAGTAATATTTCAGAGATGAATAAATCATGTCCCCACTTCAGGAGCCCAGGGAGTCCCCAGATATATCTAGCACTCCCTTAGTGGAGCCAGCGCTATGTTATAGACAAGCCAGAAGAATGTGAGTCCCTGTCTTGAGGTCCCAAGAGCTTCACTGGGAAGAGAAGACATATAGGCAGAAATGTCAAAGAACAAGCCAACCCCTAATAGGCCTGCTCGTTAATGTAGATGTTAGAGCATATGGGGCAGAGATTCATGCTACAGGGCAACACAGGAAGACAAAATGGGAGGACTGAGCTGCTGGGAGAAGCTGTCTGCAGGAAATAGGTCACAACGACATGATGTATCTGGTGATGCCATGAAGGGCCCTCTCCCCTCTGGGGCCATTTCACACTTCACATGATGTGATGGAAAAATAATTGGGCCATCTAACCCTAACTCTGCTACTCAAATCGAATGACCTTGACTAAGTCACTGATTCCTTTTGGTCCCAGGTTTTGTTGTCTTATCCATCTAAAATGAAGCAGTGGGGCATGCTGGACTCTGGGCCTTTTTAATCCCATGCTTTTTAGGCCCAAAAGGAACAGTAAATTCTCCTTTAAGACAAAAGTTCATTTGATTTGATTTGATGATTATGTCACACATAACATCCAGGAAGTTTCCCATGACTCAAAGCAGAAGGATAAAGACATGGGATAACACTGAGAGAAGGCCAGGCACAGTGGCTCACACCTGTAATCCCAGCACTTTGGGAGGCCGAGGTGGGTGGATCCCCTGAGGTCAGGAGTTCGAGACCAGCCTGGCCAACATGGTGAAACCCTGTCTCTACTAAAAATACAACAATTAGCTGGTGTGGTGGCCCATGCCTGTAGTTCCAGCTACTTGGAAGGCTGAGGCAGGAGAATCGCTTGAACCTGGGAGGCGGAGGTTACAGTGAGCCAGGATCATGCCATCACACTCCAGCCTGGGTAACAGAGTGAGACTCCCCCTAAAAGAAAAGAAAAGAAAAGAAAAGAAAAAACACTGAGAGAAAAGTTAAAAGAGATAGAGGAGGATTCCAGGCAATCTAACATCTGTCTAATGAACATTCCATTAGAGAACATGAACGTGAGGAAGGGTGCAAGAACCTAACACAGGAAAGTCAACTTTAGAAATGAGGTATAAAAGACACATCTAGTCATTGAGTTAAATGTAAAGTTTCTTCTTGGCTTAAGAAATACAGGAGTTTTCCCATAGAAACAACTCACTGAGAATCGAGCAATTTTGATGAAACAAAAATAAAAACAAAAAAAAACCCACACTTCATTTCATCTTGGTAAAACTACAGGACTCCAACAACAGAGAGAAAGTTTTAAAAACTTCCAGAAGGATAAAAGCAAGGGACTTACATAAAAACGAGAATAAAATTGTCCACAGTCATCTTGTTGATGATAACAAAGCAATTCCTTCAATATCCTGAAAGTTATTTTGAACCTGAAATTGTATCTCCAGTCAAATGATCAATCCAAGATTGTCTAAGTGGCCAATAAACATACGAATAGACACTCATCATCATTTCTTATCACAGAAATGCAAATTAAACCCACAGCAATATATCTACCAGTATGACTAAAATTAAGAGGACTGACAACAAGTGTTGACAAGGATGTGAATCAACTGCAGCTCTCATCTATTGCTGGTGGGAGTGTGAATGGCTCAGCTACTTTGGAAAATTGTTTGACAGGATCTACTATATATCCAAGAGATGTTCACAAAAAGACATGTGCAAAGATGTTCACAGCAGACTTATTTGTAATTGCCAAAACTTTAAGACACTCCAAATGTCCATCAACAGAAGAGTGGGTAAACTCCTTAAAACACATCTACTTAAAAAGGGCAAACTACTGATATCCACAATAACATGGGATAATCTCATAGTTAATATGGTTAGTGAAAGAAACCAAATACGAAGTAGAAACTGAATGATTCCATTTATATGAAGTCCTAGAATAGGCAAAACTAATCTGTGGTGATAAAACCTAGTCATTGCCTGAGGAGGTGAAGCAGTAGAATTGTTTCAAAAGTGGCACATCTGGGTGATGGAAATGTTCTATATCTTAATATGGGCACTGGTTACATCATATATACATCCTTTTTTTTAGTATACATATACATACTTATGATTCATTTTCCTTTTTTCTTCTTTTTTTTTTTTGAGATGGAGTTTCACTCTTGTCAGCCAGGCTGGAGTGCAATGGCGCAATCTGCCTCCCAGGTTCAAGCGATTCTCCTGCCTCAGCCTCCTGAATAGCTGGGATTACAGGCGTGCACCAGCACACCCAGTTAATTTTGTATTTTTAGTAGAGACAGGGTTTCACCATGTTGGCCAGGCTGGTCTTGAGCTCTTGACCTCAGGTGATCTGCCCACCTTGGCCTCCCAAATTTCTGGGATTACAGGTGTGAGCCACCAGGCCAGGCCTCATTTTTTTTACTGCATGCAAATTATACCTCAATAACAAAAAAAGGTAAAGAGAAATTGTCAAACAAATGGGAGCAAACGAAAGACATTTTGGGGTCTGCAAGAACTCAGAAAAAGTTGCTCATTTTCACAAACTATACAAGATTGCTCATGAATGCTCACCAGCAAAATAAAAAAGTAATCAAAGAGAATGATACGGGCAAAATAAACAGTAGTCACTGAGTTAGACATAGATAAAAGATACCACTTGGTGCTTGCAGGGTTCTTTGTTGAGAGGCAAGATTCTGATGGCAAAAAATTATATTTCCTTCTCTAAAGTTTCGATTATACTACTCATCTATGCAATAATTTTTTTATAATTATAATCTTATAGATCTATTTATGCAATTTCAGTGGTTAAAGTCAACTTAAAGACGAAGTACAAAACACATGTTTAGTCACAAAACTGATACAAAATTGACAAGACTAGACAATGTAAAAATTTTCTTTTTTTGAGACAGAGTCTCGCTCTGTCGCCCAGGCTGGAGTGCAGTGACACGATCTTGGTTCACTGCAACCTCCGCCTCCTGGGTTCAAGCAATTCTTGTGCCTCAGCCTCTTGAGTAGCTGGGCCTGCAGGTTCACACCACCATGCTGGGCAAATTTTTATGTTTTCAGTAGAGATGGGGTTTCACCATGTTGGCCAGGCTGGTCTCGAACTCCTGACCTCTAGTGATCCGCCCGCCTCAGCCTCCCAAAGTGCTGGGATTACAGGCATGAGCCACCATGCCTGGCCGACAATGTAAAATTGATACAACTGACCGAAACTAGGGGCAGGAGGGAAGGTACTCACCTCCTAATCTTTAAGGCTGGGAGTCCACAGATACAATTTAAGGTGAATAAACCAAAAAACTGGAGTTGATGCATACAATTTAAAGTCGTAAAAGCAACTATTAGAGAAAATAACAATAACATTGTATGAAATATCAGGAGTGAGAGGAGATGGTGAGAGGTAGTGTAAGGTGAAATTCCTTGTTTTTCAGAACAGATTGTCCATAGATACTGTCTGCTCATCAATTTATGGATAGTCTTCTCTGAAAGATAAGAAAAAATTATAAGGAATCGCCAGGAGAAGTTTTTAAAACCAAGAAAAAGAGAAAAAGAATGTTAGCTACCTGGAAATGAGTCCAGAATGGAATGGTAAGGACAAAGGTATTTACATTTTATCCAGTTGATGCCTGCCTATCTGCATATTTTAAGTTTATATTCATGAATTACTTTAAGAAGAAAGGAAGGGAGGAGGGAAGGGGGACAGAGAATGAAAGGAAGGCAGACTCTGCCTTTTCTGACTGTGGAGCCCTGGGACAGAGTGCTGAGGTAGCAGAAGTAGGTCAGCTAAGCTGGAAACTATGGTTTCTTAAAAATGCAATAAAATAATCATTTTTGTGGAAAGGCAGAAACGTATTCTTCTGCCTGCAAACATCCATGATGGGAACAGAAGAAGACATTAGGTCTCAGCAGGTTTCAGAATTGAGAAGCCAGAAAAGCTTCTCAGTTGGAAGGTTCAAGAACTCTGCAGATGAGACCTCATCTCTACTAAAAACAAACAAACAAACAAAAATTAGCCAGGTGTGGTGGTAGCGCACGCCTGTGGTCCCAGCTACTCAGGAGGCTAAGGTGAGAGGATCACTTGAGCCTGGGAGGTCGAGGCTGTGGTGAGCCAAAATTGCACCACTGTATTCCAGCCTGGGTGACAGAGCGAGACCCTGTCTCAAAAATAAATAAATAAATAAAGGAGCTCTGCAGAGGAGCTTTAGAAGAGCGCAGTTTTCCGCATGTAAGGTGGAAAACTTCATGGTTTTCTGTTCAGACCGTTGTGTTTAGAAACTGACACTGTCTCCGAAAATAAGTCTTTTCACCGCATCATCCATTCTACAAAGCTTAATTGAGCCCAACTGTGCCAGGCTTGGAATCCAATGAGCCAAACACCAGCCTCAGTTCCCCCATCCTGAGCTTGTTGTGGGGCGGGGGTGGGGGCAATGCAGAAAGACACAGCCAAGATGTGAACCAGGGCAGGCACATGAAGATGGAGAAAAGTCAGGAGGGGCTGTGGACAGGACTTGTTCCTGTATTGAAGCAAGTGGATTTAAGAATGTCACTAGGTGGGAGACAGAGCCTGAACACAAAGCCTAACTCCATGCTTCCTGGTTCTCTGGCCTCAGTTTCCTACATATAAAACACAGACCATCGTTGTGATGATTCATTAAAGTGCCAAGACAAGGCTAGCCACCGGAAGTGCTCCAATGAGTCAAGATAGACAGGAGGCTACTCAGGACCAGGAGGCAAGACCTCCAGGGGCATCGCTGCAGCCCAAAAAAGACCTGAGTCAGACTGGCAGAGCCACAGAGGGCATGTAGGGGGGCTCTGCCCCACCCTTGTGCTCCCATCACTGGTCATTTCTCAACCCCTCCACCGTATTTTCAGGAGGGAGCACCCTGCTGTCCAGCAGCCTTCCCTCCCCTCTGCCATGGGCCGGGCTGGGAGAGGTACCTGAACTCCGTGAGCAACCCAGGGCTCAGGCGAGGAAGGGAAGGCACTGTGATGGAGCAGGAGCTGCTGGGGAGAGCTGGCCCCAGGTGCAGTGCAGTGGGCTCCTGTCATTGTGGCGCAGAACGCTAGCTGTGCTGACCTTTCTCTGGAGTGCACATTCCTACTTGTGAGTGGAGGGAGTAGGAGAGGGTCCACTTTCCCTTTTCTACTAACTTAGTCATTGAAGAGGTGGCTCAGTCCTAGCTCTGAGTCCTACTGCTTGGTGGGGAGCGGCGGGCCACGTAGGCGAGGACCTGGACGCGCCCAGGACTGGCTTCACTGCTGTAGCCTGGGCCTGAGAGTTAAATTCCAGCCTGAGGTCCCACCGCGGCTTCCTTTGCACAAGCAGACCTCTTTCTCAGGCCTCCTGCTTCTCTCGTCCCCTTCCAGGGAGCCTGGGAACTGGCAGACACCCACCGCACCCGTGGGGGGTTGCAGTGGGCGTTGTGCCAGTCCCTATCTCAGGCTCATTTACCTGATGCCGCCCTCTACCGGGGTTCTACTGGGGAGAAGCACTTCGTGTCCTTGGGCTGTGCCTCTCTGCTGAACCGGGTGTCTACTGAGATTTTTGTTGTCTGTTCCTTTCACCTGCTCCTTCTCAGAGACCCAGGCAACATCCTAATCATCTCTTTCAGACTTCTTCTTCTTCTACCAGGAGGGATTTTTTTTTCCCTTTCTAGGAGGTAGTCTCTCTTCTGACCTCTATCCTGCTTCCCTTCTACAACAGGTTATATGGTAATACTCTATGTTCACACTGCTAAGGTTTGTCCTTGTCCTATAAAGGGAAGCTTTTTATATAAAACTTTTCTCTATCATTGAAGTCTGGCTTTCAATGCTATCGTTCCTTTGTGGCCTGAAGAGTCTCCAAATGGAGACTCAAAATGCATGGTAATTTCTTTCTTCAAGGCAGTATGCACCCCTCCTCTCTACCCCTTCCCCATCACCGATAAATTCCACTGATTCAATATGTGAGGAGCCACAGAACAACAACCAATTTATGTGGCATTAAAAATACATCAGTCGGACAGGCGCAGTGGCTCACGCTTTTAATCCCAGCACTTTGGGAGCCGAGACGGGTGGATCACGAGGTCTGGACATCGAGACCATCCTGTCCAACATGGTGAAACCCCATTTTTACTAAAAATACAAAAATTAGCTAGGTGTGGTGGTGCATGCTTGTAATCCCAGCTACTTGGGAGACTGAGGCAGGAGAATCGCTTGAACCCGGGAGGCGGAGTTGCAGTCAGCCGAGATCACACCACTGCACTTCAGCCTGGCAACAGAGCGAGACTCTGTCTCAAAACGAACAAACAAACAACAAAAAAAAGCAAAAACACCAATCTAATATGGTCCCACACACACTATTCCTATTACACAAACAACTGATACATTATGTGGCAGTTGGAATGACAGGGCCACAGTTTCTAGGTCCTGGTCTTGGTGAGTTAGGGCAGGTGTGACATAGGGCCATCCACTGAGCAGCTGGGACAATGGAAATGGAATTCTCACCATTCTGGAAGCTGGGAATCCAAGATGAAGGCCAGCAGGCTCAGCGCCTGGTGAAGCCTGTTTCCTGGCTTGTAGTCTTATCACTGTGTCCTCCCATGTTGGGAAAGGACCAGAGAGCTCTCTAGGGTCCCTTTCATAATGGCACTAATCGCATTATCAGGGCTCCACCCTCAGGATCAAATCACCTCCCAGAGGCCCCACCTCTTCATATCGTCACATTGGGATCGGAGATTCAACATAGGAAGTTTGGGGGATACAGACATTCGGTCCATAGCAGTCCTAGCTAGACCCAAGACAGCAGGCAAAGTCCATTTAGGTAACGGCCTGTAGATTGCTTTTCCTTTGTGCTGAGTTTAAGTAGAGCTTAAGCTGCTGTCCCTGCAGTATTTGGGGTCATTGTTGCTGTCAGGAGGGACATGGAGGTGTGGAGATAACCCAGAGGGAAGTGAGGCCAGCCCTGGGAAAAAGACCTAGCAACAGTGTCTGCCCCTTAGAAGGGAGGCAGCCCTGGCAGAAATGTTTTCTGCATGGCTGAGATGGGACATTTGCACAGCATGTTAATAAAGCCTGAATTCTGCTGGGGGAAGGGGGCGGGGACAGAATGAGGATGAAGTTAGAAAGGGGTTTAGCCTGTAAACAAAGCCAGACTCACTCTGCTCTGCTGTCTGAGCTCTGCTTCCACCTGAGGGCTGAGATTTCTCTAATGCAAGGGCCGGAAAGGAAGCAGGGCTCATGGATTTCACCAGATCACAGACAGCGGGACTCTAAGAAGTGTAAGCACAGACAGGTGGCAACACCAGACACAGCCAGGCAGCAACACAAGGGGCCAGCCAGAGCTGGGGCTGGGCCTGGGCTGTGGGCTGGGGATGCGGAGGTCCTTTCACCCCCTTCACTCCCAGGCTCGCTTCCACCCTGCAGACTCACAAGCCTTGCCTCGGAGGGTGATGACTGGCACAAAGCCTCAGCACCCACAGACCCTGCTGGCCCACCGCCCTTAGCAAGAGGCTGCACTTCACAGTTTCTAAAGGGCTTCTGCACCCTTCCTTATTGGGGTCCGCGGGGCAGGTATTTTTAAGTCGGTGTAGAGGTGACAGAATTGGGATTCCGAGTGGTTGAGGGGTTCACATGTCCAGCGTGTGGGAGACTCAGGACCCACATGAGCATGTCCTCAGGGCACCCTGGCTGTTGCATGCCCAGGACCCCAGGTATTTGGATGAAGGGTTCAAACTCAGGTTCTGAGTGAAGCCCAGTGCCCGCCCCACCCCTGCCCCATCACCTACCCCACCCCTGCCCCAGCGCCTACCCATGGGCCCGCACCTGTGCCTCTCTCTGGCTTGCTCCTTCCTTCTCATTCCCAGCATCATGTTAAGCTTGGATGGCACCTTGCTGGAGGGCTGACTCGCAAAGCCCCACTGATGCTTGGGGCTGCAGGGGCCACACTGGGAGGCTCTTGCCGGTGATATTCCTTATCCGGGATCCATTCATATTTTTCTCTCACCGCAGTCAACCCCAGGGTAGGAGGAGACACATATGTGGCTGGGCGTTTGGTCAACTCTGTAGAAACGCTGGGGGCAAGGACCACACCTCGATTCTTGTATGCCCAGTCCTTACCACAAGGCATGAGCCCTACAAATACCATTACTTCATCAATGTGGCACTAAACGCAAGTTGCTGTGATGAGGCTGGGTAGGTAATATGGGAACTTCCCACGTGTATTCATTTTTAAGTGATAGAAATCATGAAATAAAACTACTGAAAGTACAGGAAAGCAACTTTGTAAATTGAGAAACCAAAGCAAAGATTGTATGGCTTTTGTAACAATGTAAGATTATAATTATTCTGGAACATGAAAAATAAAAATAAAGCTGTAGGCTCTGTGGCATAATTCAGCTGACCTAACATTTCATTTGTACCATCCCAGGAAGAAACCCATCCCCACCGTGGGCTCCAACCTAATGACTCTTCCCACAAGGGCCACGAAGACAAGACATCATTGGCCTCTGAGACTAAGGATGGAGCATGGAACCTGGTGTTGGCTCTCCAGGGAGAAGCTGCTGGTTTATTTGCTGTCTCCTATCCTTAACCAGTCAAAACTGACCTCAGCAACAGGGACAGGGCTCACTGGGGCTTAGGTTATTCCTCTCCCCACAGCTTCCTTAGCACGCTGCTCATCCTTAGACATTCCTCCCTAACACTTTTGAATTTAATTCTGTTCTCTTTTCAGAGAGAGAGAGACTGTGAGTGAGTGAAAATGTAATTTTAAATAAATTGTGCAATTAGGCAATGCTTGTCTTCATGCAGCATCTGCCTGGACCAGCTGGTTAGCCATCTGATTGAAGTGACCCAGAAGCATCTCTGTCATTTCTGTAATTTTTATCAACCAAAATTTGGCATCTAGGTTCCTTGCTACAAAGTCTGTAGAGAGAGCACCTAGGGAACCCTAAGTTGGCCCAGGCCTCTCTCTGGCTTGCAGCTCTGCCTCCAGCCTTGCTCATCTGCCGGCACTGAGGAGTTCAGCTTCCAGGCTCAGGGACATACAGGTCCCAGGCTCACTTTTTAGTCTGTGAATTTACTTATTCAGCATGTAACCCATGCAGAACCGATGTAGCTTCTCTGAACACCCCCTTAACAGGTCACCAACCAGGATGGAGCCCGTCCTTCAGTCCCCTATGACTTGCCTTGCTCAGTTCACTCCCCTCCCCCATGAACCCCAAGGTCACGGACCCCCTGGGTCCTGCCGCCTCCTCTCCTGGCCTCAGCCGGGTCTGCTCACTCATGTCTTTGATCTCCATGGACAGAGCTGGGGAGGCTTCAGATCACCCTAGTGGTAGAGAGAACAAAGCTGACCCTCACTGGTCTGGCCTCAGTGTTAAGCACATACAGGACAATGGAATCTTTTATACCTCCAAGAGTGACTTCTCATTTAACTCCCGTGTGTCTTTAGACTAAAAATGTCTCTGTCGCTTTTGGTCCCTTTTGAGATGTATTACAAAGGACTCCCTGCCTTTGTAGTGCAAAATCAATACGTATCCGCCTCTACAAGGGGGTTAGTCTATGCTGAGCCACAGGAGGACATAAAACCAAACAAGCGGGGACAGAAAACCAAACCAAACTGGCCCGCCACCCTTACTGGCCCACTGTCCCGTCCTGCTGACTCCATCCCCTACATGTTGCTGGAATCCTCTCTCATCTGCCCATCCCCACAGCACCATCCCATTCCAGGCTATGGGGACTACTGAGCTACCAAAACGTTGACTGCCAATGCTGTGGCCGCCACCACCACTAAGAAAGGCAAGCAACTGGTCTACCCTACCACCAGTCTGCTGCCATTTAAAGTGCAGATATGCCGTGAGCAATTGCAGCTGCCTGCCTGTTGCTCTGGGAACATGAAGCTGAGGCTCTGCACCTCGGAGAGGCTGCCTCCTGCCTTCTCCTCTCAGAAATTCTGGCTGCCTTTCGGTCCTAGGTCACAACATGCTAGTCCCTCCCTTATAGAGGCTCTGCCTGGAGCCTTCCAGCCCTCCATCCTTGCTAGCTATATGACCCTTCCATTCCCCCAATCTCTCTCCAATGCTCTAGGATGAGTGCTCCTACCGCCATGCCACATGTGCCTCTTACCTATATTAGTTTGAGTGCTTGGTAACCTCCCTTATCTGAAGGTGAGCTCTGAGAACAGGGACTTAATCTGTTCTGCTCCTTTTGTATCCCCAGCACTTTGGACACGGCTTAGCATGTAGTAAATTTGCAGTAAAATATTAGTTGAATGAGTAAATTTGTCTGGCACTGTTTCTCCACCAAATTTAGAGCTCGGTCATGCCAGTTTGGCTGAGCCCCTGATTCTTAGCTGAGCTTTGGCCCATCCCCCTCCCCAAGGAGCTAAGATCCATCCTTTGTTTCTCTGGGTTCCTGGAGTTCACTATATTTCAGAGGCTCTGGGAGGAATGCACGCAGTCTTCTTACCTTTTAGACTGTCAGTCTGATTACCAAGTTGCCTCTTTCTCATCGCCCCTCGAGGCACTGGCTGGCAAGATGAACTGTCTCAGATGGTTAATGAAGGCAGCGACCTGCTCCTGGAGAGGTAGGCTTTAACGTTTGATACTAATGACAGGAGCTGTGTGGCTCGGTTGTGTCAGGGCTGAAAGCAACACTGAGGGAGAGAGGGAGCCCGAGACAGCAAGCTGGAAGTTGGACTCTAGTGCAGGCTGGGACAGAACAGGCTAGGCCCAGCGAGAGCCAGCTGGTAGGACGTTACTGGTGGTGGAGGGTCTGCAAGGCTGACACAGTGGCAGTTTTCCCTTAGAAGCCCCGGGCTAGATGGAGGGGTGGGACAGAACATTCCAACACACGGGGAAGAACGCAGAGGCAGAACAGCCATCCCGGTGTGGGAGGGCTGAGAGTCTATGATTAGGTTGGTTCAAAAGAAATTGCTGGTTTTGCCATTGAAAATAATGGCCAAAACCGCAATTACTTTTACACCAATAGAAATGGGTACAGAGAAATGGGTAAATACTCCCTCAGAGCAGGGGTTTCCACTTTGATTGCACAT
The DNA here is from genome assembly GCF_028885655.2 of Pongo abelii. NCBI lineage: Eukaryota > Metazoa > Chordata > Mammalia > Primates > Hominidae > Pongo > Pongo abelii. Next base: position 31,823,092 of record NC_071999.2, read on the forward strand.
TGGAATCATCTGAAGAGCTTTAAAAATACTGATACCTGGGCCAGGCGCCGTGGCTCACGCCTATAATCCCAGCACTTTGGGAGGCCAAGGCGGGCGGATCATGAGGTCAGGAGATCGAGACTATCCTGGCTAACATGGTGAAACCCTGTCTCTACTAAAAATACAAAAAAATTAGCCAGGCGTGGTGGCGGACCTGCAGTCCCAGCTACTCGGGAGGCTGAGGCAGGAGAATGGCGTGGACCCGGGAGGCGGAGCTTGCGGTGAGCGGAGATCGCGCCAATGCACTCCAGCCTGGGCGACAGAGCGAGACTCCATCTCAAAAAAAAAAAAAAAAACAAAACGAAAAAAAAAAAAAAAATACTGATACCTGGGTCCCACTCCCAGAAATTCAAATGCAATTGGCCTGGGTTGTGCCCTGGAGTTGGTATATTTTTTATTTTTTTTTTCGAGATGGAGTCTCTCTCTGTCACCCAGGCTGGAGTGCAGTAGTGCGGTCTCGGCTCACTGCAAGCTCTGCCTCCCGGGTTCACGCCATTCTCCTGCCTCAGCCTCCCAAGTAGCTTAGACTATAGGTGCCTGTCACCACGCCCGGCTAATTTTTTGTGTTTTTAGTAGAGATGGGGTTTCACTGTGTTAGCCAGGATGGTCTCGATCTCCTGACCTCGTGATCCGGGCCTTCCTCGGCCTCCCAAAGTGCTGGGATTACAGGTGTGAGCCACTGCGCCTGGCCTGGAGTTGGTAGTTTTTAAAGCTCCCCTGGTCATTCTAATGTAAGGCCAAGGTTGAGAACCACTGGCTTAGAGGACAAAGGTAATTAAGCCTGGCATAGACTTGGGGGAAGTGAAAGATAGTGGTAGCTGTGCAAGGAAGATATACCCGAAATGATTGCAGTCTGCGGGTTCTTAAAACATGAATCAGATATTGTCAGCAAAATCTTATTCAAATGTCCCTCAGATATCTTAAAGCAGCCCTGTGTTTGGAAAAAATTGAACACTCCCCTAATTTTCTTATTTAGTAGGCTGAGATTTGTACCAATAAGTCATTCTTTTCTCATGGCATACAGATAGAAAGTGATGGACAGTTTAATCCCCCAGGAGTTAGGACTGCAGAATCAGACTTCAGCTGAGCACTCATCATTCTTAAATTCATTGCAAAATAAGTTTGTTTGAAATGCCAACTCCTCAAACCTCATGCCTAGAGATTTGAAGACAGTGAGTCTGTGCAGGGCCTGGACTAGGCATGTCTAACAAACTCCCCAGGTAATAGTGTGACAAATCTGTGGCCCCACATTGAGAAATGCTGATTTAAGATCTGGGATGAAGGCTTAATGTATCTGGTTTTCTTAAGAGCATTCTAATCCATCCTATAAGCACCCAGTGTAAAGAGTATTTACAATTTAATGGAAGCTGCAGTGAAGAAAATCAATTCCCAGTGCTGCAATTTAAATGTATGTCTAGAATGAGGACAGAGGATGCCCTATTGGGTACATTCTCATACATCACCACACAGATGCTGGCACCTGTGTGCATAGCTCAGGCCTGTCAGGAAGCATTTTACACCCCATAGTTCCAGGTAGCCTAATGTCTGCAGTGCTTTCAGAAACACCGGAAGCACCTGAGAGCTTTCCACCTGTGAGGCGAGCATGGGGCAGCTGGCATGCTTCACTTGGGGTCCATACCATCCGAGAGAGACACTGCATAATTTGGGGTACCCCATGAATACACCCTGATATGGTTTGGCTGTGTCCCCACCCAAATCTCATCTTGAATTCCCACGTGTTGTGGGAGGGACCCAGTGGGAGGTGATTGAATCATGAGGACAGGTCTTTCCCCTGCTGTTCTCGTGATTGTTATGCACACGTCTAAGTAAAGAGACAACCTGAACGGGCTAAGTGTGAGCAACATGGGTGTTTATTCACTCGGGTGTGAGCAGGCTGAGTCCGAAAGAGAGTCAGCGAAGGGTGGTGGGAGTGGAACTGGTTTTATGGGTTTGGGGTAGATAGTGGAAAGTTACAGTTAGGGACAGTTTTTCCGGGCAGAAGAATGTCACAAGGTGCATAGTCATGGGGTGGGGGAGGTCACAAGGCACGATATCACAAGGTCAATTGATTAGTTTGGGTAGGGCAGGAACATATCAGAATGGTGGAATGTTGCAAGGTTGGTTAATCAGTTAAGGCAGGAACTATCTGTTTCTTCTTCTTTAGTGGGTCTCCTGTTGCTCCAGGCTTTGTGACTCCAGGAGGCCTGTACGTGTGGGTCACGGGGGTCACAATGGCTCAACCATAGTGTAGCCTGTTCAGAGGACCTTACAGTGATAGTGAATGAGTCTCATGAAACCTGTCGGTTTTATAAGAAGTTTCCATGCACAATCTCTTTCTTTGCCTGCTGCCCTCCATGTAAGACATGACTTGCTTCTCCTTGCTTTCCATCATGATTGTGAGGCCTCTCCAGCCATGTGGAACTGTGACTCCATTAAAACTCTTTCTTTTGTAAATTGCCCAGTCTCGGGTATGTCTTTATCAGTAGTGTGAAAATGGACTAATACACACCCTCATCACACTAAGGTTACCAACCCGACTGAAATGGTGGGGACCTGTTCATAGTCCCACCTGTACAGCCCCACACTAAAATGAAAACAGTAACAGATCTGCTTCAGGGAAGAATCCCACTCCTGAGGTTTTCCTGTTTCCAGTTAGGGATTTGCTTTCTGCAAATACTGTTTTCACTGGGGATCATTTAGCCCTAAGTATTGGAAGAGAGCACGTATGATGCATGGTCCTGAGCCCAAACATGTTGGACTAAAGGGAGGGTAAAAAGAACAGTAATGAGATTCAACTGAGGGGCATGGGTGGTCAGCCCCAGTAAACCCCAGGGAGCGATTTCTCTTGGCACCTCACTATTTTCTCCTGGAAAAGATTCGTGCTGCCTACTGCTGCCTGCCCTGTCCCATCGGGGTTAAGGAGATGACACTGACCAAGTGTCCAGGCTTGATGTCATAGATAACTCTGTTAACATTTGAGGAATGGCCAACCGTTTTCCAAATGGCTGTACCATTTTTTTTCTTTTGAGACAGGGTTTCACTCTGTCACTGTATAGCAGAACCACCTGACAGCAGTCACTTAAGAAATGAGAGCTGCCACATGGAGGTTGCTGGCACTGAGGGTGCTAAATGAAAATGCCATATGAAGTCCATGCTTTTTACAAGTGGTTGCTGTTCTCCTGTCCAGCCTGCCAACACAGAACTGCCCTGTGAGTACGTTCCCTCAAATAAACCCTACGCTTTGTGCACTGGCTCTGGTTCTCTTCTTCAGCCTCTTCAACTTCGTGCCATCCCTACTGAAGTTAATAGGAATCATCAAGACTGTTGCTCAGGCTGCAGTACAGTGGTGCAGTCATGGCTGACTACAGCCTTGAACTCCTGGACTCGAGATCCTCCTGCCTCAGCCTCTTAAACAGCTAGGACTACAGAGGCACACCACCACACCTACCTTTTTTTTTTTTTTTTTTTTTTAGAGACAGAATCATGCTATGTTGCCCAGGCTGCCCTTAAACTCTTAGCCTCAAGCAATCCTTCTGCCTCAGCCTCCCAAAGTGCTGGGATTACAGGCGTGAGCCACTGCACCCAGCCTGGCCGCACCATTTTCTATTCCCACCAGCTGTAAATGAGGGTTCTGATTTCTCCACGTCCTCACCAGCCCTTATTACTCTGCCTGGAGAGCAGAAGCCTCATGGTGTCCTCCAAGCAACCATTTACAAAAGCTTTCAGCTGTTGGCTGACAACAATGGAGACAAGAAAATGAGTTGTACAATGAAGAAGATCTTTGCTGATGCCAAAACTCTTGTTGAAATATCAAAAGACCATGACAATGCAGAAAAAATCTCTTTATGAGCAAACCGCAGCTCTCAAGAGCAGTTCAAGTTATCAGCTTTGGGATTCATAATAAGCAAGTACTAAGAACAAATGTGGAGGGCTAAAGAGTTAGCTAAAAAGAAGGCTGACCTTGGTATAATCATGAAATTTAACAAACAACATTCCGAGGTATTACAAGCCCACGTTGACCTGATAACTGAAATAGCAGCAGTAATGAGGAAAGACACTGAGATTGGTAAGCATCAGGGTTGCATGAGATAGGAAAAAAAGATTTCAGCTTAAACAGAAAATCAATGATTTGAGAGAAATTCTTCAAATAATGGAAAATCATGATCTCAGTCAGCCCACATAAATGATGCTCTCAAAAGCTGGTTTTTGAAAATGCATAAACAATGGACATAGGATTTATTCTTATTAAAAGATCATTTAAAAATAATTTAGTAGGTGAGTAGATGAGAAGCTATCATAATGGCATCACAGGATACCTTCTTTGGAGAAATGTCTGCTCATATACTTTGCCCATTTTTAAAATGGCATATGATTTTAAAGTAATTTTAAAGACACTGATTCTATTATTCCACTTGTTAATTGATTGAGTCGGCCAGTCCAGGCATCTTTTGGAGCTGTGTCACAGAAGTTTCCAGCTCTTCTCAGCCTCAGATCACTTGAGAAAAAAAAAATCTTCTTGTTACTAAGTTGTAAGCATTCTTTACATATTCTAGACCCAAATCCCTTATTGGATAGGTGATTTGCAAATCTTTTCTCTGAGTCTGTGGCTTGTCTTTTCACTTTCTTGATGATATGGTTTCAAGTGGAAATGTTTTTAATTTTGATGAAGTGCAATTTATCTACTTATTTTGTTGCTTATATGTTTGGTGTTATAGTTAAGACTGACCTAGTATCATTGAGATTTACATTTACGTTTTATAGTTTTAGCTCATACCTTTGGGTCTATGACCTATTTGAGTTAACTTTGTATATGCCATGAGATAAGGATCTAACTTCATTCTTTTGCATGTGAATATCCAGTTGTTTGAAAAAACTATTCTTTCCTCATTGGATTGCATTGACATCTTTGTCAAAAATAAATTTCCTGTAAATTCCCAGGATTTATTTCTGAACCTCCGATTCTAGTCCATTGATAGCTTTATCCTATGCTAATGCTACATTGTCTTGATTATTGTAGTTTTATAGTAAGTTTTGAAATCTGGAAGTTTAAGTCCTTTAACTTTGTTCTTCCTTTCAAGATTGTTTCAGCTATTCAGGGTCCATATGAATTTTAGGATCAGCTTGGCAATTTCTGCAGGAATAACCAGCTAGAATTTTGAATCTGTAGATCAATTTGGAGAATATTGCCATTTTAACAGTAGTAAGTCTCAGCATCCCAGCTCTGGTAGATTCATTTAATTACATCTATTTATCATCAGTCACTGACTACCTCAAGGAAGGACACAGAACTGAAATCCACAGTTTTTACTTTCTCTAAATTTAGGTTGCAGCACCAGAAAATGCAAAGGTATCATTGGATAACATAAGCAGATTATGTTGCCTCAATTTTCTTAAGATATTTGGAAAGATTCTTTGAAAATCTTCAGACTTTTAATCGTTTCTTTTTTCTTTTTTACTTTTTTTGAGACGGAATCTCACTCTGTTGCCCAGGCTGGAGTGCACTGGCACGATCTCTGCTCGCTGCAACCTCCACCTCCCAGGTTCAAGCGATTCTCCTGCCTCAGCCTTCCGAATAGCTGGGATCACAGGCGCCTGCCACCACGCCCAGCTAATTTTTGTATTTTTATTTTCAGTAGAGACGGGGTTTCACCATGTTGGCCAGGCTGGTCTCGAACTCCTGACCTCAGGTGACCCACCCACCTCAGCCTCCCAAAGTGCTGGGATTACAGGCGTGAGCCACCACGCCCGTCCAGACTTTTAATCTTTTCTATCAGTCTGGGGGTTTGTTTGTTTGTTGGCTTTAGTTTCCATCTGTGCCTGATATTGTGCTAGTTTTCAGTGTGAAAGCCTGTTTATACAGACATGCTTTGGCTGTCCTCCGTGGCAGACAATGGAAAATCACTGGAACCCTAGTAGGACAATGTCAAAGATCAAAGTGTGTCTATTTTAATTTTTTCTCCATGCATTGTGATGCTTGTTACTAGTTTGTTACAGATCAATGTTTGTGGCTCCAAGGAGAAAATTGTTTTCTCTGGAAACTCATTGGCCCTGGACGTAAATGGAAGCTTGCTGGAATGAGGCAGATGACTCCAACAGAGGTTAGGAGCATGAGTCCATTTCATAACTGCACTTTGAGGGGCCAGGGAGGTGGTGGGAACTGGCACATAGCAGAGTCAGAGATCATTGCTCTTTCCTTTGCCTTAGTGAAACAAGACTCTGAGATACAGAAGGTGCACATTTGCTTTAATTTGCTAGAGCCAAGTTACTAACAAACACCATCGGGAGGTGCTGATTTGTGTCTTGACCTTGCCAATGTCGGCTCACACAATCATAGACTCTCCTCCCTCGAACACTTCCTTCCCAAAAGTAAACCACATTAGATTAAGAAAATGTGGCACATATACACCATGGAATACTATGCAGCCATGAAAAATGATGAGTTCACGTCCTTTGTAGGGACATGGATGAAATTGGAAATCATCATTCTCAGTAAACTATCGCAAGAACAAAAAACCAAACACCGCATATTCTCACTCATAGGTGGGAATTGAACAATGAGAACACATGGACACAGGAAGGGGAACATCACACTTCGGGGACTGTTGTGGGTTGGGGGGAGGGGGGAGGGATAGCATTGGGAGATATACCTAATGCTAGATGACGAGTTGGTGGGTGCAGCGCACCAGCATGGCACATGTATACATATGTAACTTACCTGCACGTTGCGCACATGTACCATAGAGCCTAAAGTATAATAATAATAATAATAATAATAAAAAGAAAAAAAAAAAAAAAGAATGGCAACTTCCTACCTGAGCTTTGCCCTGGGAGCCCTTGTATCCTTCCATTTCTTAGCCAGGAAGCCCTGGGGCAACGCTGCCTGTTGGAGAGAAGCCTTCCTCTATGATCCACGGGGAGGGCTTGGCAAAGAGGCAGCAAGATGGTGAATTAATAAAGCACTGTAGGCCATGTGTGTGGCCTTTAGAAGGAAGAGAACAGAGCCTCTCAGGGGCAGAGTCTGGGTTCCTTTGTTAAAGATTCTTGGTTCTGCTCCAATCTGAGCAGATTCTAGTCTCAGTCTGAGCTGAATGTTTGGGATCCAACCACAGACATCTTCTTGAGTATTTTTAAATGTTCTAACCCATCACAGTGACCAGATAGGTTGCCGACATAGCGATAGATGACACAGGGTGGTTACTTTCTTTTGCTCTCTGAAAGCAGAATCTAGGAAGAAAGGCTAATCTGGTCAGTGGAGGTTTGGGGGTCGGAAGGCTGGGGTCTGCCTGCCCATTGCCACCTCAGTTCTACCCATGGTAGAAACATGTAGCTCAACTACAGTTTCCAAGGAGGGAGCAGCAGCCTACTGAGGAACCACAGACCCTCCAAAGTTGGCAGGGGTTAGGTGGGCATGCGTCCTGACAGGAGTGGGAAGTGGAATGGTTTCTAAAAGGAGATCACTTCGAAATTTTACTAGAGTAGATATATCGATAATAAATACCCTTTCAGCTGAGCATTAATTGAATCAACTTCCATTTTAATTTCCACCTTGGTTTTCATAAAACCAATCGTTATTTAGAAAGGACCAGATTATTCAATAAATAGTGAGCAATTTCCAGGCACTGAGTAAGAGTGAGGAACAAGAGGAATAGTCATGGCCCTTGGGAGCTGACATTTGTCTAAGGTAGAGAGGCACTAAAAAACAGAAATGAATAAGGAATGTAAGTTTAGGTGGAGATATAAGAACAGAGGCAGAGGTAGGAAGTCGAGAGCACCACAGCCAGAATGGCGAAACTAGAAGGGGAAGAATTTGTCTTTACTGAGATCCTCTATTGAGGTGACTTATATGAATTATGTCATTAAGTCCCTGTGGAGGATGTATTCATGTCCTCAGAGTACACACAGCAGAACTGAAGCTCTTGAGAGGCAAGGGTAGCTGCCCAGTACATTCAGGGTCGGGGGACTCCGAAGCCTGTGTTCTTCCCATAATCCTGCCTCTCAGCACCTCTCTCTAGCCCCTTTATTCTATACGCAGTCCCTGAATGAGCTTGTGGGAAGCAGAAACCCAGAGACCTCCACAGCGCTGTGTGTGGGGAAGCCTTCTCTGTGTATGTCTTCAATGTGGAAGGAACTGCATGAAGATGGGCTGCAAACCCAGGTTCCAAAGGGAAGTGAGGGAGTAAGACATTGCCCCAAGGTCATGGTCCCAGGGAGAAGCCCTGCCTGGGTTCTTCAATCCTAGTGGAAGACATTCCTAACCAAAGAGTTCATGAAATTTTTCTCCAGGTGAAGCTCACCCCTGTGGCCTCCCTGCCAGACAGTGGTTTGCAGCCTCCCAGCCACCACCATCACACTCTGTGAGCTGCTGCTATTTTTAAACCCCTCTTTTCTGTGCCCTTTTCATCTGACAGGTGAAGAATTGCCAACATTTTAGCACTGAATAGCATTCATTATGCGTTATCTGTGATGA